>NW_026068129.1:1083465-1272275 GCF_014885135.2 Alexandromys fortis | reverse complement strand
GATGAGGGAGGGAGCGGGCGTGGCTTGTCTCTTAAAGGGACCAATACCATAACATTCCCAGGTCTTCCTTATAATAAAAAGCAGATTAGATCTCTTAAAAGGACCAAAACCATAACAAGAACTTCAATAGAGGAAATGTCGTCATAAGATCCAGCTGTAGGGTATTTTTCTTAATTAGAGATTGGTGGGGGAGGGTCCTCATTGTGGGTGATGCCATCCCTGGGCTGTTTGTCCTGGGTCCCATAAGAAAGCAGACTGAGCAAGCCATGGGGATCAAGTCGGTAAGCAGCACTCATCCATGGTCTCTGCATCAGGCTCTGCCTCCAGATTCCTGCCCTGTGTGAGCTCCTGTCCTGACTTCCTTGGAAGTGTAAGTCAAAGAAATGCCCAAGTCGCTTTTGGTCGTGGTGTTTCATCACAGCAACAGTAAACCTAACTAAGACACATTGGGACCACGGTCAGCTTGTGAAGTGAAAGATGAGGAGAAGCAGCTGCTGTTTATGAAGTAGGCACCTCGTCCCTGAGTGGCGGGCTCGACTGCTCACTGGTAGAGAAATACACAAGAGGCCCATCTAGAGGCTGGTGGGTATGGGGTGCATATCCCAGCAACTGCATGCTCCACCATGCCCTTGGTGGTGGGCTATTGTCTTGGGTCTGCCTGGATTCAAGTTCCTACTTACCCATCTGTTCTCTTAGGATGCTAGACTCTTGATATCCGGGGACCAAAGGCCACTTCCACTCCCTCTGATGCCCACCCAGGGAGGCCTTCATGGCTTCTTGCTGCTCCATGAGTGCTGGTGCCACTCTGAATGTCATGGTTTTCTTATCATGACACTAGTCACATTGCACTGGGGATCTTCCATACTACAGAATAACGTAATATTAACTAAGGAGGGGGCACAATTCAGTTCGGCCTGGGAAGCTTGCCGCCATGGCTAGTTAAATACACACACACACACACACACACACACACACACATTATAGATATTAGTGGTTCTCGGCCCTCTTTGTGCTGCAACCTTCTGATACAGTTCCTCATGTGTGGTGACCCCCCAGTCATAAAATTATTTTCATTGATACTTCATAACAGCAATTTTGATACTGTTATAAAGCATAATATAAATATTTGATATGCAGGATATCTGACATGATATTAACCCCTGTGGAGAGGTTATTCAACCCTCAAAGGGGTCATGACCCATAGGCTGAGAACCAAACACACACACCACACACATGTAATATTTTATTATGAATACAAATTTATTTATGTTTAAGTTTAGATAGCTTCATGGTAAAGGTAACCAAACCTAGATGGATTCAATACTGGGCAAAAAAACAACAAAAACAAAATAGTATGTGGAATAAATTATGACTGACTAAGAATTGCCTGAAAATAAAGATTATTTCAAGGGGGGGGCTGTGTATCTTTTTCCTGATCTTTTGCTACTTTTCTCCATTTTTCTAGATTTTTCTCTTCAGGGTGGATTCTCTCTTCTTGTTGTGTGTATTTGCCTCTGCCCTGTGTTGGGGAAAAGCCAGGAACTCTGAGCACAGGGAACAAGAGTTTGAGTTCATACCCAGACAGTTTCTACAAATGTGGAGCCGGATTCTGAAGTTCCTACGAACAAAATGTGTTGCTGGCTGTGTGTTTGCTACTTAACTGAAAGGTACTGGCTTTCTCGCCAATAATTCCCAACTATAAAACTGTGGAGTGGACGTGAGAGTGTCTCTTAGGAAGCCCACAGTAACGCCCGATCTTCATCCTCACTCTGCACACTGAACACACACACATTGAACATGCCTTGTGCTTCTTGGAGGTAAGCAGAGTCGGAGTATAAAACTGAAAAGTGAGGCCATTCTCTGCTGACTTGTACCTGAGCTCCTTTTCAGGGCTCCACAGGCAGAGCCATGCTGGGCAGTCCCTCAGTGTTTAGACACATCCTTGGTTTCTCTTCCTCACATAATGTGCCTATGTTAATGTTATTACATAAACTTGCAGAATGTCCTTGCGTGCAGGCCGGGTCCCCTGAGTCCACTCCCTTCCTGGAGGAAAGTACCAAGACAGTCAAAGATCTAAACTGCTTAGTTGGTGAAGGGGTTGCTTGTTAACCCAAGTTTGATCCTCAGGACATATATTAAAAAAAAAAAAAAAAACAGGCCTACTGCTATACACTTGTAATCCCAGGTCTGAGGAGATAGAGACTGGAAGATTCCCTAGCGCTCACTGACCAGCCAGACTTGCTGAACTCCCAAGCTCCAGGTCGCAGTAAGAGATACTCTCTCAACAAACAAGGTGAATTACATCTGAGGTTTGTGTCTGAGGTCATCTCAAGGGAACACACACTTGAAGAAACATTCATGAACACATGCACTTACATGGGTACACACAGACACGTGCACTTTCACACATACATACAAACACACACACACACGCACACACACATGCACACACTTGTATACTTGATCACACTGTGTGGATACTGCCAGGCAGGAAAGAGGGGTGCTTTCCTGAGACACAGCTCCTGTGAACTCTGCACGATGTTGGATCTTATCCATACGATCCCCAGTCTGACTTTGGAGCTGTCAATTGGCTCCATTCTCTCTAGCTTCTGGTCCTTTTTCTCTGATCTAGGGTTCGTGGGGTCCAGTGACCAGTGGAGAGCTCAGAGCAGACCAGAATTCCTTTAACAGACTGCTTTGCCTTCAGGAAGAAGGAACAAGGGCCCCCTTGTCTCTCTTCCTTAGCAGGAAGTGTGGAGTCCATGTTGACTGCAAAGCCACTTTGGGTGCTGTCTGGCTAGTTGAAGGGAGCTGGCCGTGTGCCAGAACAAGGTGACTTGGACATTATTTTCTAGGAAAGGAAAGAATTATGGTGAAACTTCTCTCAGAAGTCACTCTGCTAAAATTTACCAGGTCTATCATCTATCTATCTATCTATCTATCTATCTATCTACCTACCTCATATCTATCTAGCATCGTCTGTCTGTCTGTCTGTCTGTCTGTCTGTCTGTCTGTCTACCTCTATCTCCATCTCCCAGGGCAAAGTTACACAGAAAAGATCATTACAGCCTTCCCTCCCCCAAGAGACAATTGCAAAACACAGAACCTCAGTCAGCTGCCCACGCATCTGTGAGCTTCTGGGCAGATGCTCCTGTCCTTTACACAGGAGTCATAGTCTGCTCACCCTTGTGCTCATGAATGACATCCAAAAAGCCTGAGCCATCGGAAGTCCAGATGAGAGCGGACTCAAATGAAAGCCTGAAGGGAAAGCCTTCGAAGGGCATCCAATCTATAGCTCATCACTGATTGCTTCCAGAGAAAGGAAATTAGACTCGGGTCCTATAAGAAGAAATATTTTTCCATAATGCATTACGTTTCTTGTTTTAGTGACCAAATACCTGAGAAGAAGCAACTTAAGGGAGGGAGACCTTATTTTGTGTTTGAGGGAAGAGCCCATCATGGTGGTGGAGGAGCTGACATGACGGTGGTAAGAGACAGAGACAGAGAGACATATACGGAGAATCACAGAGACAGAGATAGAAACAGAAAGAGACACAGAGAGACAGACATAGGAGAAAGAGAGTGAGAGAGAAGAATGCTTAGCTTCTTTTCTCTTTTTCCTATTCTCTTACAGTCGCAGACCCCAGGACATGAAATAATAATGCTCCCCCACATTCAGATGGGTCTGCCCCCACCCTAGTTAAGCATCTCTTAGAACCCCCTCACAAATAGACACACTCAAGGTGTGCTCTGCGAATTTTTAAATCCAGTCAAATTGACAATAACCATTTATCATCATGCAATGGCAAAGCATATGTTTAGAGATGTCTTGAGGGGCTGAAGAGGTAGCCTGGCTGGTAGAGTGTCTGGCAATATGTTGCTCAGCTTATAGAGCGTTCGCTGAGTGTACAACAAGACCTGGGTACAACAGTGTGGCAGGCACACCAGTAATCCCAGCCCCTGGGAATGGAGACTGCAGGAGGATCAGAAATTCAAGGTTATCATCCACTACTTAGTAAAATTAAAGTGAATCTGAGCTACATTAGACCCTGTCTCTAAATAGATTAGCTATAGAATGATATTTAAAATCCCTTGAAATGTAAAATCAGAACTCACAGACTGGTCTAGTTTGACTCACTGGAAGCCATAGCTTGTGCTTTCCATTGGCCAAGCCACTCTGGGTGTGACCTGCAAGACGGTGAACAGTTTGAAAGTCATTTTGTCCCCAAACATCTAGCATAATTTAGCTTTATGTTTCCACTGTGCCTTTGCGCTCTCGTCTGACTCTAAAATGTAATCTGAAGCCTGCCTGGGAATGTCTGAACTGCCACGAGGATGACGCCATGATTGGGTAGGTTTCCACCCACCTTGTATTATTGCTGTAAAGTGAGCCTGATTGGAAAAGGGGCTCCTCCGCCAAGGCCTGATCACTTCCCAGTCCAGATGCCCAAGGACAGTGGGGTCAGAAACGAGGACCCCCAAGGACTGTCTGGGTGGCTGGCATGCACTGCTTTGTCTGCACAGAGCCCCTGGACTCAGCCCCAGAGCTCAGCGGGGTGTCAATACTCCTCTAGTCTCTCTTGTGGCACCTGTAGGCACAAACATCTGCCAGTTACATCATTGGCTCCTTCAAGCGGATGTCAGGGGCAAAAGCAGACCACAGCTGCAGTTGGCTTTTCCTGGGTGTTTGTCTGAGCTTGGGTGCGATGGGTTGGCTGATAGAAGCAGCAACCATCTGGCTCCCGGAACCTCTGGAAATCCCCAAAGCTCCTGGGGACATAGGAACTCTGTTTTTTTTCCCCCATATTTGTTTTTCTTTTCACCTAAGAGCACTCCAGTTAATTAGACCCCAATTAAGCCACAGTGAATATCTCGATCGTTCACTCCTGACTCAGGAACAAAGTCACAGGTGGCCCTGGATCCTGATCTCAAATTGCAGGAAGAGAGGAAACAACTATCCTATGGTGTTCAGCATGGTGGTCCATTCAATATGGGATTTCAGAAACATGAGGTGCACATTGGCCACTTGCTTTCTTCTTCTTTTTTTTTTTCTTTCAATGCCTGACAACTGTTTTTAACCTTACTTAGAATTCTTATTGCAGTTGAAATGGGTAGTTCTACAAGGCTCCCAGTTGGTGAGGGTGGGTCTCCTGGATCTGGGCCCCTCAAAGGACCCCATCTGACACATGCAATTTACACACACACTTCAAGTCCCCTCCTCTCTCTGGATGGTGACAGCAGTGACTATAGTAGTCCTTATTTTCTGCACAATATGCCCTTGAGGGTTAGGGTGATGGCCCAGTCCTTAACACGATGGCCTTCATCCATTGTCCAGGACAATGTGCCGTGGTGCCTATTCATCTCACTCAGTGCTAGAGATGCAGAGACAGGCAGATCCCTGAGGCTCAGTGACCAGCCAGCCCACCCGAATTGGTGAGCTCCAGATTCTCTGAGAGACCGTGTAAAGTGGAGAGCAACTGAGGAAGACATTCTGGCCCCAGTATACATGCGTGTATACTCACAGGCATGTTGGCACTGTACACACACACACACACACACACACACACACACATACACACACACACACAAGACACCTGAGAATGTACATGCATACACATACACAAAAATGGACAAGAACATTTACTTAAATGCATTTCCCATTTTATGTACACAATGCAAATATATTTAAGTTCTACCATGATAAAATTAAAACTTTTAGGTTCAGGATTTAAGTAAGCTGTTTGACAATAAGTGATTTTATTCTCTCATATAAGCAAGTGTGTGTGTGTGTGTGTGTGTGTGTGTGTGTGTGTGTGTGGTGTTGTATGAACACTTAATCTTTCCTGCTCGATGGAATGCAGGTGCAGCAACACTGAGGGAAAACCCATTACACTGCATCTTGAGATGCAGTCTGAAAAGGTATCCATGCTAAGGTTTCTGAACCCACTGACTATTGGGGGACTGTCTAATGCCCGTGTTAATGACAGCTGACCTTTACACAGCTCTAGAAAAACGCAGTCCTTGTAACAAACACTTGTGATGCACCTTCAGTTTTCACAGAGAAAAATGCCATTCTAAAAGCATAAAATACACTGATTTTTCCCCCCCAAATCCTAATCCATGATTAGATGGGAGTCTGTTTCCTAGGAAATATGCAAATGGAGAAGAAACAGGGTGGGGGAATAAAACCATACTGCAGAATTAAGCTTGAAACAAAATCATAAATGAACAAGCTTTACTTAAAAATGAGAGAGAGAGGGACACCTCTGCCTTGCACCAGCTTCACTTGTTTCTGAACCTGCTCCAGCAGAAGGCAGCTCCCTCCCTCTGCGCCCCAGGCTCACGTAATCTGGACCCGAAAAACATCTCCAGACAATTGTGGCTGCAACATTACACCTCCCCCAATGCCGGGGTAGAAAATTCGGCCCACCCCAATGACACACCACTAATTAAGCCGGAGCTCAGAGCCTGGAAGCTGAGTACAATAGTGTCGACAACTGGCCTCTGGGGATAGGGTTTCCAACCGCTGCCGGCAGCCTTCCACATCTGGGCCCTTAAAGGGGAAGGAGGCACAGACATCTGCCACGGTGCCAGGCCAGGGAGGCCTCTCTGTTGTTTGGAGACGGCTCTTGCCGGCTTCCTGCATTCTTGCCTGCAGGATTTGGAAGAAAGCAAGCAACCTGCCCAGGCAAAGGCTGAACCAGAAGACAGTACCTCCTTCAGCTGCTGAGACCAGGGAGTGGCTGAGGACTGAGGACTGCTCAGCTTCCAGGCTGTCCTGGGCTCCCCCTGCTCTTCAGAGCTATTACTGCAGGCTGGCTTTATCCAGGGTTCCTGCAGGCTCTTCCCCCAGGCTATTGTAAAAACTACTGGGCAAGGCCTAACTCTAGTCCTTAAATTCTGCGAGTTTGCCAAGTGAAAAGGGGCTAAGCGGTGGAATATCCTCTGAGGATGTCTAAGCACTCAGGGGCCAACTTTCTTCCCTTCCCTCCAGGAAGAAGTTGGTAGTGCTTCAAAGAACAAAAAGAGTCACAGCACAAGCTCTTCGGTGAGTTAAATCTTAGCCAGGCCCTGTAGCACAGGTCTAGAATCCCTGTTTGAAATCTGAAGCTGGAGGACCAGGTGTTCAAGGTCAGCCTTGGCAACTTAGTGCCTTAAAATACCCCAGAGAGCTGACTCTGCTGTTAAGAGAACTAATGGGTTGCTCTTTCAGAGGACCCAGGTTCGAGTCCCTGTACCATAGCTCACAGCTGTAAATAATTCTATTTCCAGGGTATCTGATGCTCTCTTCTGAGTGCACAGACATAGGTACAGCCAAAACACCCACCCATACCGGTAAAATAAAAAAAAATGTTTTTTATAAAAATAGTAAAAAGAGGGGGTGAGTGGTGTAGTTCACAGAGGAGTGATTTCTTAGCAAGAATGGAAGATCTGGGTTCCACCTAGGAACTACACAAGAAAACAAACAACAACAACAACAACAAACAAACAAAAAACAAAACTAGAAAGAAAAAAAGAATCACATCTTGGAGAAAAAAAAGGCTTCCATTTTCAGTAGAGAATTGTAATCTATATTTTGTCAATTTCTTTTTAAAAAGAACACAGTAAAAGTCCTGTAAGGAATGAGCACTGACCGAGATCCGGGTTGTGTCACTCCCTTTGGGAGTGTTCTTTCTTTCTTATGCAGATGGAGACCAGCATATGGCTGCAAGTCATTAATAAATAGATTAGACATCAATGTAGAAAGCATGAATAATAATGTATGCACTAGGAGGGCCAAGGGCTGTAAAATCTATCCATTGTGCAGAAATTGTTGTCATGTGGACAGTCCCTAGCACGAGCCCCTCCGTGGGAAAGAGGAGAAACTCGCCTAGCAGCAGGAGCGCCCACAGAGAATAGGTGCAGGTATGTCTTCAGCACTTCCTGCTGTCAGATATATGCCAAAAGCTCTTTTGCGCGCCCATGCGCATAGGTTTTTAAGATAGATGAATTGTGTCATCACCCGGATCCAGTCTGAAAGAATATTGGAATTTGCTCTTTTTTCCTTTCCTTTTAGACTTTCCCACTTTCCTCTCCCCCCTCTCTCTTCTCTCCACCCTCTCTTTAAGGATCTATTATTATGTGGGGCCAGGTGTGTTAGGAAACTCAAAAATAACTTCTCTGCGGAGCCTAGGATGTAAACGCCTGACGTGAACAACAATGTAGAACAACAACAACAAAAAATCCTGGCATAGACCTGTGCCATTTTCATGTGATAGGCTTGACAGAATACTGGAAATGGGTCTGGGTTCAGATCCCTTTTCTTCTGCAGGCTCCTTGTGTGAATGAAAATTTCCCCCAGGGAATGAAAGTCATGGCATTTGTCCTGTCCCTCAATGGCCCTGACACAGAGATGACTGAGGCTGTCACAATGCTGTCTGAAAACCATGGGATTTTTATGGAAGTATTTAGGTATACAAGTATCTGGGCGAAGGTCAAATCTCCGGGGTGGTGCTGAAGGGCAAGAGGGGGTTAGGTGGGTGTTGGGGGGTCCAGCAAGCTTTCTTCACAGCTCATAGAGCAACGCTGAGTCCAAGGCTCAACAGAAAGGAAGATTAGGTTACGATAGGTGAGAACTGAGGTGGGCTGAACCCCCATTTGTGCACACACACATGTGTACACTTGCTCTTACAAATGCCTTGTTAAGGGACCCAGCTCACTCTTTGACAAAGGAGCAAAGGAAATGGCACGGGTGGGTGTGTTTCCAATTGGTGATGTTGGAGGAAGGGTGTGAGGTGTGGAGGAGGGTCTCCATAGAGACCTTCTCTGGTCCGGCCCATGGGGTACAAGGATGGTCCCTCTGGATGACTGCAACAGCAACTTGTTTATTAGTTTCGGGGCACATTTCATATCTCTCTCTGTTCTGGAGGCCACGGATACCCAAGTCAAGGTCTTGGCATGGTCATTCCTTCTCAGGGAAGTTTCCAGGCTTCTGCTGAGTTCCTATTAGGTGTGAAAGACCCTTTGATCTCCCCAGCTTACCTGCACTTCAACTCTGTCTCTGCCTTTGCTAGTGCAGGATGCTTCTACGGAGCAGAGGGACCAGCTGCATGTCTTGATTATAGGGATGCTAGTCACTGGCTTAGGACCTCCAGTTCTCCAGCACGGGTTCAAGGCGAGGAGATCCTCTCTGTTGAGATCCCATTTAAATTGAGGTTAAATTCTTGGGTTCCGGGATTTGGGACTTCAAAGCACGTTTCCAGGTGGGACCAATTCAAGGAAAAGCACCAGTGAGTATAGGTCGGAGAGGACATGCCTTCTCTCTCCAGCATCTACTAAAGAAGCAGTTTTAGAAATCCCGGGCAGCAACCTGCCTTTGAAGGTTTTCAGAGGCTGGCTCACCTTGAACCATCAGCAGCTCTGGGGATGAGGGAGTGGAGAGAGAACAGAAGGAGGAAATGGAGTTGTCCATCAGTACAACAGGGGTAAAAGACAGCCGGGGTGACTTCTTCAATAGCTTTGGTGAGATGTAACATGATCAAGCTGTTACAAAATAAGATTTAACTACACAATTTATTGGGAAAAGCAGGGGAGCAAGGACAAGGCGTGGACAAGAGCCTGCCAGAACGGGAGAAGCCACTGTTTTCTGTCCCCCACCCCCCCTTTTTTTTTTTTGGCCATTTCTGTTTGGCTATTTTTTTTCTCTTATGCACTCCCCACTGCCCATTCTATCCCTACACTTTATCTTCCTGTTTTCCACCTTCATCCCTCTGTCTCCTTGTCCCTCCTACCATCAGTTAGCTTGGGACCCTCTATCATCTCCTATACTCACAGACTCTGAGTTCCCTAGAACACTGTCTCTAGAAGGAGAAATCTGCTCGGCATAGCCTGATTGAGAGAACTACCTGCGACCAAGGGACTATGGAAGATCAGCCCCTCAGATTGAACCCGTCCATGAGAAGGGGCTGATGCTGCTCATAGAAGAGGTTTCGGCAGACCTGCGAGTTAACCCCTGTCAGCTAGAGTGGGCTTGCAGACTGAGCTACAGACTATCCCAGTCAGTGGAAGAGTCCAGGAATTGGATGACTAAGTGGAAACCGTAAATCTAACCGGGAGCTCGAGAAAAGATGGTGTGTTGGAGTTGAGTGGAGCCAGGATGAGAGATAAAAGCCAGACACAGAGTCAGCAGAAAGCAGAGAAATGTAAGGAGCCTAGGTCCAAATAAACAAGCTTGGAAACAGGGCCAAAAGTAAGGAAATGTTCAGTCTCTGGGATCAGACTGCAAAAAGGCCAGCGTGCCAGCAGGTGCAACCCGGAACTCCCGTCGCAAGCATCAGTTGGAAGGAAGATGGGAAGGAAAAACTTAAGCAAGCCTTGAAGTGGCCATTTCAGTGTGATTTTTTTCTCTTAAGACATAAAAGGAAATGGGGGAGGGGAGATCCATTTGTACACGCATCCTTCTGTAAAGCTGGGATAACATCTTAAATAGGTGTGAAATGTTCCCCATCAGTCCCGTGTTTGTTGGTATTAGGAGAGCTGGGCCCATCACTGCCACCACTGGAATTGCTAACACAGGGCATCATTATCTTGTGAGCAGGGTGTGGCAGGGAGGAGCCTCTAATGCCCCAGGAGTCCTCAGGGATACCCCAGGGATTCCTCGGTGTTCTTGATTTGTGGCTGTGAGTTGAGCTGCCCTGTTTGGAGAGAAGAAATATTAATAAGGAAACAAAAAGCCTGGGGGAAGGCAGCAGAGAAAGCTGGTAAAGATCCGCTGGTGTGCTGGATGCTCTCAGTCCTTCCTTTACATGGGATCAGGGGAGAGGAATTCTTTGCTTTTCCATAAATCCAAATAATCTCCATGGATTGGCAGTAAATTAGACACACGGTCCCTCAGCCCTTGACACACATTGTGAGGGAATTATTTGATTTATTTTCTTGATGTACTTAAAGCATTCCACTGATCGGAGAGCAATTGGATGCATGAAGGAAATACAAATACAGCGCTTAAACAAACCACCGCCCTAACAACCTCCCGGAACGCAGAGATGCATCTCAACTGCGATTGGATGCTGCAAATGAGGAGAGAGCTTTTAGGGACCACACAGGGTTTTCTGGACTAGTAAACCAAAAGCCAATTATGACTGGCCATTCCTGACTGTCGTTTCTTTAATCCCCAACCTGACAATTCTACAGGAAAAGACCTCAGAGGTGATCTATTTCCATTCTTCTCCAAAAACCAGGGGATAACACGGCCAAGGCTTTCACCAGACGAGGCTCCATTGAGCTCAGAGTGGATACCTTGGTTAAATACTCAGGTAAATGCAGGTATCCTAGCCCGAGAGCCATCCACAAATCAGCCACTAGGACCCAGAATGAGACTTAGCCAAAACATCAACATTCATGAGGTGGTTGTTTGGTGTTGGTTGGATTTGCACGTGAAAATTGTTTTCATGGTGGTCCAGGAGAAGGTAGGACTTTTTTTTTTTTTAAATCTTTTTAAGCACTAACATCTGCTTCGTAGACATTCTGTCTCAAATACAAACATGTCATTTGCAACATTCTTAAGCAACATTCTTCTTGCTAGGTAATGAGTGTCTGGACTGGCCAGTTTTTGTTCCCTTGGTCACCTGGGAAGAAGGAATCCTCCATCAGATTAGCCTGTGGCATGTACATCTGTGAGACTTTATATGATTAATGGTTGATGTGGGAGGCACAGACCACTGTGGCTGATGTCACCACTCGGCAGATAGTCCTAGCTCATACAGGCATTCTTCTAAGACCTCTGCTTTAGTTTCTGCTTCCAAGGAACCTTTAGTTCCTGTCCTGACTTTCCTCCTTGATGGAATATTCAATAAACCCTTTCTTCCCCAGGCCACTTTTGGTCACCACAGCAACAGCAATCTAGGGCATCATATGTCACAGGTATAGCCAATCACTTGAAGCTTCTTGCCAACCTGAAGATGACCGGGAGTTAATGCTTGGACTGGAACTGGAGCCACAGTCTCCTGATACCCAAACCAATAATTTACCTCCAGCACAGTTGCCCTCATATAAGCCAAAAGTGAGTTCTTAACACATCTCTGGTATAAGTATGTTGCTGGTAAAATTTAAAGTTATTTTCTTTCAAGCACTATAAAGTAAAAGATAACTATTTAGCAGTTCTACAACATCATCACAACTGACACTGTGTGTTTACAGAGATGTTCATGTAGGAACCGTCAACTATTCCTTGTCTACAACGTAATAGTCTTGGCTGGCTAATGTCCTGTGTTGCATAAGACGGTCAGCACAAGAGCTGGTCACATTAAATCAGTAAGTGTTGATAATAAGGCCTTATGGCATATTACACACACACACAAATGCACGCACACGTGCATACACAGATACACAAATGCATGCACACATGCAAACACAGACACACACAGACATGCACACACACAGAGACACACACATGCACACACAAACACCCACATGCACACACTCAGACACACACACATACAGAGACACACACATGCACACACATGTGACACACACAAATGATACACAAGTGCCTACACACATGCATGGACACACAAACACACACGTGTACACCCTTGCAAGCATGAGGGAGGATGTGCATGCTACAGAGCATGAACAGTGGCTGGAGGACAAACTTCAGTACTCTAAGTCCTTGTTTTTGACATTGTGGTAGGATCTTTTGTTTTGGGCTCTGTATGCCAGGCTAGCTGACCCATGAACTTCTGGGTTTTCTCCTGTTTCTATATCTCATCTGCCACAGAAGTGCAGAAGAAGGTGTGTGGTACTGCTCCAGACATTTTCACACGGGTTCTGGAGACTGAACTCAGGTTTACCGCTGACCCATGCCCTCAGCCCCTGGCTAGCTGCTTCTGATAGGCAATTACAGAGCTTTGGGCTGTGCTTTGCAATAAGCTGATGAACCAGTCTGAGTTGGTGTGTGTCCATCCCCTGGTCTCTGGGTAAGGTGTCCGTTTTCCTAGAGTTGGCTATAAACACGGGTACCGTTCCTCTGAGGTAGCTTGTTTTTGCAGAGTGCGAAAAGTTAGCCATCACATGCACACTGCACCCCGGAGCTGATTTCTTAGAGGCAGCCATTGCACATTCCGTCGGGCTAATCCACTAGATTGGGTAGGTAGTCCCTACTCTGTTCTAACAAAGTATCATTGCCTGGGTGTGGGGGAGGAGGGCATGAACCTAGAGGGGGTTATAAACAAGAGGTATCAGATATTTATTTTTACGGTTTTCTAAGACTGGACCAAGTTCAGGGGCTGGCAGATTTAGTGTCTGGTGAGACCTCATTTCCTGGATCATAGACTTCCATCTTCTCTCTGTACCCTGTGTGGGAAAAAAGGCCAAAGGGTTTTGACATCCCTTCTGCTTATTCAAAAGACCCCAATCCCATGACGAAGGCTGTACCCTCACGTGTTGACTCTGATCTTAAAACCAAAGACGCCGTCTTCAAATACTGTCATGTGGAATGTAAGAAAGGGCTTTAGCACAGGGACTTGAGGGGGACTCACTGTAACATCAGCTTTTTTGAGCCCTGGGCATAGCAAGTAATTCATGTTCTGGGAGGAAAGCTACATGATTCATGTTTTCAGGTCTTTCTCTTGGTAGCTTTAACACAGTGCAGAGGCTGAGGGCAACTCCACGAGAAAATTTGACTGAAATCAAAAGCAGAATGAAGGCACTAATTTAGCTATTTCACATGGTAAATTCCTTGAGAGTCTAGGCAGCTTTCTAGGGATGAGTTAGAGAAGGCAATGACCTCAGAGTTGGGGCCTCCTACTCCTCTGTTTTGTATCCTGGTCACCAGCCCTGGGAAACCTGGAATGGTGGCTCCTATAGAGACCAGTTTTCTGTCCCAGCAAATAAGGGGAATGTTATATAAGATTTTATGTGGAGTCATTTCCTCTCTAAGTTGTAATGTGTGACATTGGCATTGGGTAATGTTTATAAATCTTTATATTCTTAGATAGCTGTATCTGATATTACTTCTTGCTTTGTTTCATATTTTGAGACAAGGCTTCATGTATCCCAGGCTAGCCTCAGGCATCTTATGTAGCTGAGGATATCCTAGGACTTCTGAGGCATCGCCCACCACCCTGTTTATGCAGTAGTGAGGGCTGAACCCAGGTCTTTGTTTCATCAAGTCAAGCAGTCTAGCAAGCCAACTGCATTCCCTGCCTGATTCCGTACTTTTTATTTTTCTATTCTTACCCCCATGTTCTTAAGGGCCAGCAGGAGTGCAGAGGGAAGGGTGTGTTAGGAGCATCCATCCTTTCCAGAGAGAAAGTAGTGACAGAAAGCCATCTATGAGTTAGGGGCTTTCCTTCTGAACTACGCGTCTCACATCTTGAAAAGAAATCACAGGGGTTTTATGGCACATACTATGCATCATAGTTGACAAGTTGCCCGACTTATATCTTCCACTCATAGAGCTTATGTAACCCAAGAGAAGATTATACAAAAAGCCATCGGAAATCACAGAGGGTTCCCAAAATTTCATAGAAGATGCTTTGGTCATCTGTCCTACTTAACTATTGGTGTGTGGGCTTAGCATTCCCCTCTAAGATCCTAGAGAAGTTCCCTTCCCTTGGGCATTTTTGTTTTGTTTTTGTTTTTTCGAGACAGGGTTTCTCTGTAGCTTTGGAGCCTGTCCTGGCACTAGCTCTTGTAGACCAGGTTGGCCTCGAAATCACAGAGATTCACCTGCCTCTGCCTCCCAAGTGTTGGGATTAAAGGCGTCTGCTACCACCACGGCTCCCTTGGGCATTTTTAATCTGAAAAGTTCTACCTGAGACTCAAGCCTTAATGGCTCCCAGCCTTGTGAATGTTCATTGTTTCAGACACCAATCTCAATAAAACTCTGGCCATCAGAATGTTTGATTCCCTCCTTTGAAATCATCATTTCTCTTGGGTCCTAGCAACAGGCACTAAATGATTGAGGAGTTAGGCCATAAGGCTGGAGAGTTGTCTCAGCAGTTAAGAGCACTGGTTGCTCTTCCAGAGGACCCAGGTTCAATTCTTGCACCTGCATGACAGTTCACAACTCCAGTTATAGGGGATCTGATGATCTCTTCAGGTTTTCATGGGCACCGCACACTTATGGCACATCTATACCTATAGGAAAAAAAAGAAAAAGAAAAAGAAAAGCAAAAACTTTACATGTAAAATAAAAAAATATTTTCTAAAACACATGGAAGGACAAACATCTGCATTCTATACAGATATGCGGACCTGGGCATTTGGGTGGATAAAATTTCTGTCTCTTGTGGCTCAGTCACACTCACCATCCTCTCTACCTTCCAGTACTTGGGGACATTTTCATTAACAAGCCACATTACTAAACTGACAACTCCCAGAAGCTAACTGGAGTTAATACTCTCAGTTACTGGGTCTCGGTGCCTGCCTTCAAGATGGAGAGTGGTCCAAAGCAGAGCCGGATCCTAGCCTGAGTGCATGACTGACTGAGTAGCATGTTCACAGCTTGGAGGGACAAGTGGGAAGGACAGGGGCTGTCATCTCTCCATACTGAATCCTCGTTAGTAACCACAGGAATGGCACACAGGCGCCCCTATGTCCTCTGATGGGAATACACACTTTAGCACTGGTCGGTTCAGTTCCAGCCGTCAGATACCCAGGACCTTGGCCTGCTTCCTGCTTGCTGCCAAGGGTCTAACAGAATATGTGTGACCCCAGCAATAAAGCCACTTCCCAAGCATCCCAAGCCTGCTAGCCAACAGAAGGTGTGAATTCATAACAAGGGCAGGTGTGCACTAACTTTAACAGCCTGTCGGGCACATGAGTTATAGATAATGAGTTTGAGTCCAGTAGAGGGACTTTTCACTAGCTCTCTTGATCTTTTTTTGTTTGTTTGTTTGTTTTGTTTGTTTGTTTTTGTTTTTTGAGACAGAAATTTTCTGTGTATCTCTATCTGTCTTGGAACTCACTCCGTAGACCATGGTGGCCTAGAACTCAAAAGATCCGCCTGCCTCTGCCTACTCAAGTGCTGCAACTAAAGGTGTGTACCACCATTGCCCAGTTGAATCTCTTGATTATTGGAGAGATGATGGAGAAGCAGGAATAAGACAAGCTCAAGCCACCAGCAGAATTTAGAGTAGGGAGATCTCTAGTTGCAGGCTAATGGATTGCCAAGAAGAACAGGTTTGCTGAACGCCCTCCCCTCTTTTGAAATCCGTCATCTAAAGTCATCTGAGAACAATTGCAAAGCATCTATTTTGAGATTTCCAGCATGTAAGTCCAACAGGTCACAAATGACTTTCAGAGCATGGCCCAAGTAGCTAGTCCAAATTGTCTGTTAGCATCTATTCACAGGTAGGGTTCTAGATCTTGAAGGTGTATCACCCTCCTGAAAGAACATACACCATTGATATTCTCACATATATTTTCTTTAGAAATTATGATATTTTAGATGTAATCAATTAAATAAATATTATTTAAATGCCTCTTTTGCATCCTTCAGTAAATTAGTAGAAAACCTAGCCAAATGCACAGCTCATATCCAGCGGCCTGTACTTCCTGACATGGACAGTTTAGGCTGAATCTGAATGAAGCTTAGACTTTTTAGGTACTCAGGGAATCATTTATCTTTAGGTGTTGCATTTATGCAGAATTCTCTTTGCTTGGAGGATTTTAGAAATATTTTGTTATTTATTAAATGTGTGTTTGTTTGTACATATGTATGTTTGTGTGCATGTGACCATGTGTGTTCTCATGTGATCATGTGTGCATGTTTGTGTAATGCCATGTGTGCATGCAGTCATGTGCATGCACGTGAGCATGTATGTTCATGATCATGTAATATCATGTGTGTGCATGGGGGTTTTCATGTGTCCATGTGTGTGCAAGTGAGCATGTGTGTGCGTGCTCATATAATATCATGTGTGCATGGGTTTTTTATGTGGTCATGTGTGTGCATGTGAGCATGCGTGTGCATGTGGAGGCCAGAGATCCACATAGGGATCCTTCCTTAATTGTTTTCTACCTTAGTTTTTTGAGACAGGGTCTTTCACTAACCTGGGGGCTTTCTGTTTCTGCTAGAATGGATGGCCAGGTAGTCCTCAGGATCCTCTCATCTCTGCCTCCTGAGAGCTGGAATTACAGATATACACCTCACTTTAAGCTTTTTACATGAATGCTTGGGATTTGAACTAAGGTTTCCAAGCCTTTGGGGCAGGCATTTGACTGACTGAATCACTTCCCTGGGCTACTTGTTGGGGAATAATTCCATTATTTCACAGATGTCTTGTTTGCACACCAATGTACCAGGTTATACACACTTAAATTTATACCTAAGCACACTTAAAAATTGTCCTCAAGGCTGGGTGTGCATCTCAGCAGCAGAGACATGCTTATCATGAGCAAGACCCTGGGCTCAGTCACTGTCATCAAAATAAACAATAAATGAAAAACTACCACAGTTCAGTTCTACAGTGTGAACTCAGAGAACCACCTGCAGGTACACAATGTTACATATATATATATACACACACACACACACACACACACACACACACACATATACATAAACAAGCAATCAAAAAGAAAACAGATCTAAGCAGAGATAAAGAACAGGTCAGAAGGCCGGAGTGGAGTTCAGACTGGAGTAGGAGCCCTGAAAAGTGAAGGTCTCTGACTCCCAAATGTGACCATACAGGAAATGACAATCACCTGATTGCGAGTTCCCAACAACATCAACCTCCAGGGAAGGGTGATACCAAGAGAGCTAGAGTATAAACACTGGGCATGAGCGAAGTGTCAACCACACACACACACATTCTCACACACTCTCACACTGACACATATGATTACACGTACATGAACGCTAAGACAGAACACATGAGTTTGTACATGAACACACATGTGACAGTTGTACTACGAAGTCTTTTGCTGAAAGCTCCTCATCTGTTCCCAGCTCCAGATGCTGTGTTGACTGTGGAGGCCTCTCAGTCCTTGGCCTGTTCTTTCCTGGAACATCCCCATAACTGCCTTCTCAGGCCTTTAGGGACCTACACCATGTCTCGGGCACTGGCTCAGTTGAGCTCCCCAAATCCTGTTATCACACAGA
Source organism: Alexandromys fortis (assembly GCF_014885135.2). NCBI lineage: Eukaryota > Metazoa > Chordata > Mammalia > Rodentia > Cricetidae > Alexandromys > Alexandromys fortis. The sequence continues at coordinate 1,254,187 of NW_026068129.1, read as the reverse complement.
TCACTCCTTGCTCACCAAAATGATATTCAGAAAAATAAAAGCAATTTTTTCCTTAGACAAAGATGCACCTACCCCAATGGGTCCAAGAGTCAAGATGCCCCTGTGAGTGCAGGGGTCAAGATGTACCTGGCCTTGTGAGTCCAGAAGTCAAGATGCACCTGTTCGCATGAGTCCAGTTGTCAAGATGTACCAGGCCTTGTGAGTCCAGGGGTCATGATGCACCTGGCCTTGTGAGTCCAGAGGTCAAGATACACCTGATCCCATGAGTTCAGTAGTCAAGATACACCCGGCCTTGTGAGTCCAGGGGTCAAGATGCACCTGTTCCAATGAGTCCAGTAGTCAAAAAGCACCTGGCCTTGTGAGTCCAGGGATCAAGATGCACCTGCTCCTATGAATCCATGGGTCAAGATGCAACTACCTTTTTCAGTCTAGGGGTCAAGGTGCACTGGCTCCCATGAATCCATGGGTCAAGATGCACCTGGCCTTGTGAGTCCAGGGGTCAAGATGCACCCACTCCCATGAATCAATGGGTCAAGATGTACCTGCCCTTGTGAGTTCAGGGGTCAAGATGCACCTACTCCCATGAATCCATGGGTCAAGATGCACCTGCCATTGTGAGTCCAAGGGTCAAGATGCAGCTGCTCCCATGAGTCCAGAGGTCAAGTTACATTTCTCCTATGAGTCCAAGGGTCAAGAAACACCTCCCTTGTGAGTCCAGAGGTCAAGTTTCACCTGCTACCATGAATCCAGAGGTCAAACCACATCTTCTCTTGTGAGTCCAAGAGACAATATGCACCTGCCCCAGTGACTCCAGAGGTCCAGATGCTTCTGTACTTGTGAGTCTAGGGGTCAAAATGCACCTGCCATAGTGAGCCTAGGGATCAAGATGTATCTCCTCTTATGAGTTGAGTCCAGGGGTCAAGATGCACCTGTCCCTGTGAGTCCAGAGATCAAAATTTCCATCCCTTTGTGAGCCTAGAGCTCAAGTTTCAGCCATCTTTTAAAGCAGCAATTCTTTTTCTGCTGGAGAAGGGGAGGAGGGTAGCACAGAGAACTCATGTATCACCTGGCACTGGGGGCTCCTTGGCGTTCAGGGGAGCTGAGTTCAAGGGAAGCAAGGACAACGAGATAGGTGATCACTCAGCTGTGAGCATGATAAATTTCATGTATATGATATCAGATTGTGTCACTCATGAGGCAGGGCAAGGATCCCAGGATGGCTGCTCTGATCCAGAAAAGTTCCACAGCATCAGGGATGACTCATTCAGTAAGGTGCTTTCTGGGGTAGCTGGAGGACCATAGCTGAATCCTAGCATCCACAAAAGAAGCTGGGAACAGAGCAAATGTCTAAAACCCCAGCACCAGAAATGAGGGGACAGAAAGATCCCAGCCTGTCTAGCATAGTAGGCAAGCTATAGCTTCCCTGGCTGACTAGCTCTCAGAAACTAAAGTGGATAACCATACTCTCTCTACACTCATATGCACACACACATGTGCAAACACACATGAAAACATGACACACACAAATGAATATACAAACATATATAGAAACATGCAAAACCACGTAAGAGCATACATGAACACCTACATATACACGTACACACTGACATACTTGAATACACATACATGAACACTAAGAACACATGAGTATGCACATGAACACACATGGGTATACACAGAAACACACAAATACATGCACACATGTGAAAACATGCGCAAACATACATGTACATACATGCACACACAGGGACACACAGGAATACTCATGGACACACATGAACACATACACATGAACACGTAAAAGGTTTTTACTCACAGGCAGGCCAAAATGAGACTGCTTTCAGCTTCAGACAGTTCCTCGCTCAGTGCCCATCACCCACAACCTCACTGCTGTAGATAAAACACCAAAGAGCATTTTAATGATGGTTTTAATAGCATATTACCCACCCAGAAAATTTTCTTTTATCAGATTACTCTCAGTTCCTAAACTACAACTGATAGAAACTCTTTCTAAGGTAGAATAGTGTTGTACCAACTGAAATGAAGGGTGTGTCTGGGATGAGGAAGTCTCCACGTTATCAGTTTGATTACAGAGTCTCCTATCTGGAAGTTTGCTTCTGGGTCCTAATGGCTCCCTTGGTGAGGGGTGAGAAGGCAGTGTCGGTGCTACAGATGTGGAGAGTCAGGTAAAAGGCAAACAGCAATGGGGAGAGCCTTATGTACCCTCCTCCCAGCACCCCAACTGTGCGTTCTGCTCCAGTGACTTGTGTGCTCGCCCCTCAGTGGCTATGGACTATCAGGACTTCTGACAGTGCCTGTTGCTAGGCCCTCAGGCAGACTCCAGGTTGGGTCATCTCTTGCCTTGTAGGCCTTATCTTCCTATAGAAGTTCTCAGAGGTTGATTTCACATGGACCAGCGTGGAAATGGGTAAAGAATGATAGAATGATTCTCTCAGTACCAAAGGCAGAGGAGTGAGGCTTTGAGGCTGTCCAGAGAGCATCAGTCAAATCCTAGAATTACTACTGGATTGTAGCGGGCCAGCAAAGGACTTTGTTCCTCAGCACTGACAAGTGACAAGAAGGGTAGGATGCTGTTGAAGAGGCAAGGTATTGGCCCCACTGGGTAGCTCTTACACAGGCATCTGGGTGAGTTAATGTGAATAAATGAAGGATGGACTTGACTCTTCGCTACTCCCTGCACCCATCTGTTAGCAACTGCAGAGATCCCTCCGTGTGCATCCTTGTCACTGCTCCATGTCCTCATTACACTAATGGCCAGGTGAGCAGCAGCTAGACAGTTAGGCGTAAGGCCTTTGATGGGGCATCACCAGAAGAAGACCTTGAAATGAATTGGTTCAGTCACTGAGGGAACAGGAGGGAAGCTGAGATGCATTTGGGTCCTGCTCTCTCTTTTTGCTGCCTGGTAGTCCTGTCCTGTTTTTCCCTGTATGTGTCAGGATCTGCTCCTTCTTCCTTGTCTACCATCAACAAGTGTTCATTTCTTTATGCCAAGATTCCATCTAAACATCTGCACCCTCTCTTCTGGACTCGTCCATTCCAGAACAATTTGACACATGGAAACCAGAAGTCTGGACACACAGCACTTTATTCTATTCCTAAGTTATCTATCTATCTATCTATCTATCTATCTATCTATCTATCATCTATCTATCTATCTATCTATCTATCTATCTATCTATCTATCTAGCCATCATCATCATCAGTCATCTATAGCTCTTTCTACATATCATCTATCTATCTATCTATCTATCTATCTATCTATCTATCTATCTATTTTCTATCTGTCTGTCTATTATCTATCATCTATCCATCATCATCATTATCAGTTATCTATATCTCTTTCTACATATCATCTATCTATCTATCTGTCTGTCTGTCTATCTTCTATCTCTCTATCTTTCTAGCATCAATTTATCTGTCATCTAGCATCTGTCTTTTCACCTATCTATCTACCCACTATTAATTTACCATCATCATTATCTATCAGTCATCCAGCTATCTACCTTATCTATCTTCATCATCATTTATATCTATTCTATCATCTACCTATCTCCCCCCCCCCCGTGTGTGTGTGTGTGTGTGTGTGTGTATGCGTGTGTGCAGGTGCATGTGTGTTTTAGGTCAAAGGATTCCCTCTGGTGTTTTTCCTCAGGTGCCGTCCACATCACTCTTTTGAGGCACTGATAGGATTGCAAGCGTGTTGCTTCACACTTACAATGTGGGCTTTGGGGATAAGACGCAGGGACATTAGCTTGAGTGACAAGAGCTTTTCCCCCTGAGACATCACCTCAACTCCACTCTTAACCTTCTCAAGCTTCCTAACGAGAGTCTTGACAGGCAATGTCCATGAAATCCTCTGCTCCTTTCCCTGCATAGCCGGTGCTATCGTTCCCTTCTCCGCCTCCATCCTCCTTGTCTGCTGTCTCTGTCTGTAGTTCTGTCTGTACTTTCCTGGGCTGTCTTCCTGAGTCTTTTCTCTCCTCATAGCCCGATCCTGTTGCCCACCCCCTGTCTTCAGCTTCTCAGTACCTCAGCTTCCTGTACTGAGTTCACGTGGTTCTGGCATCCATGGTCTGCTACTTAAAGGGCTGATTTATTTTCCCAAGCAGAGTTCCCATCTCCTCCAGGAAATTAGCTTCTCGGTGGGAGCAGGAGCCCTGGCTCCAGTTTGTTTGAATATCAAAAAGCGTTTTTCTGGGATTGAGGTGTTCAGCGGAGCTATAAGAAAAATAAAGATTAGTATAAAAACAAACACATGCAACAGCGAAACCTCCCGCACTCTGGCAGCAATTAAACTTCCAGGGACTTTGAGCACAACCCACTTATCTGAGAGCCGCATGAAATAAATAGCTATGAAGTTATTTGGGGTGGGCACTGAGACTCTAAACTATGAACTCAGAGCCTTGAGTCTACTCTGAAGAATGGACTAAGGAATTAAAATGAACAAAATAGACAATTATTTCACTCAGAAAGATGCTTAGCTATTGCTTAAAGATTATTGCTGCGAGAAGCCACGGCAGTCTGTTTGGGGTTCTCAAGAATTTATTTAGGTATAAAATAGGGGTAAACACTCACTGAGACAGAACAGTTTAAACACCACAGCTGATCGAGTTGTTTTCGTCCAGTTGTTCTGTTGAGGCTCCGACCACCCAAGAGAACGCAGGAGCAAAAGAGAGCAGGACCCCGTCCCTATAAATTGTCACCTTATAAGACAAGACCACACCCTTGTGTTCATAATCTCCAAGTCATTGGCTAAAGGGATCAAAATCCCACAACGGGTTATACTTAAAAATTTAATTCAAGCAAGTTAGATTTTTTTTTTTGTCATAGTCGTTGTGGTTTGGTTGCAGAATTACTTCCATGTTTGAGCTTCAGTAGCGGGCGTCTCTGACTCCTCGAGATGTCTGGGGATCAGAACTAGGCCAGCTCTCTGAAGTCATCCCACCCTTTCTAGCTTCTTAGGCACCCACCCTCTTAAGTTCTCTTAGTTTGGGGTAGGGTCTAGGTAGGGTTGATATTGGAAGTAGGGCAAGGGTCCAGTCAGGGTCGAGACCAATGGGAGTGCTTCACTGAGAGCTTCATTTACTCTCCGTTCCTTTTAGCATCTGAGCCTCTTAGAACCCGGGCCTTGATCTTGCTTCCTACATGATTTGGCCTCTGTGCTGCCCCAATTTTCTTCCCACCTCAGCCAGGGAGCCCATCTTGCTTTTTGAGTGTTCGGTGAGTGAGTGTGGAACTCACTCCACTCCAGGAGCCTGTGGCGTCGATGACACCGCCGACATTTGTCCCTAGGGAAGTCGATACCCAGGCAGGCACCTTCTGCAGCTGTGTCTCCCTTTCTCCCACAGGAACCACCTGCTCTGTGTCGTCTCCTGACACACTTCGAGGATTTCCCAACCTAGCGGCCACCATGATGTAAGTGCTGCCAAGATTTCTCTAAGTGAGGACCTCGCTGCTGTTAAGAATGGGTGGGAATCATGCCCACCTCAGCGGGAATCCTTTCCTTCTGAGCCACCTGCACCTTCAACAGCCTTCCTGGTATCATGCCTCTGAATTATTCTGGCAGAAGGCCTGCTCAATGCTCTCGTCCCAGGGGCCACACCATGGTGGCTTTCTCCTGGGACCTCAGCCACTCCCTCTCCAAACCTTCAAAACAGCCCTTGCTTGCTTTATTCTTCTTGAACCATGCATTCCTCCTTCCTTCGTCTTTCAGTTCCTTTCCCTGCCCAGCCACCTCTCTATCTAGACTGAGCTGTTTTTGGTGGCATTTTTTTTTCTAATTTATGGCAAGTGTTAAAAGTGAATTCTTAATTGGGTCAAGGCTGTTTCCTCTCTGTGTTTTGGGATTGCTGGGGATAAGGTTTGATACTTTCACAAAGGCTGTTTCTAAGGGCAGCTGGCCAGCATGGAAATCAAGTGTTAATTCCTGTGTTTATTTTACATAGTCTGGCTGTCTTAAAATACACTTGCTAGTAAGCTCATTCCATTAAAAAAAAAAAAAAAAAAAAAAAAAAAAAAAAAAAAAAAAAAAACCTCCTGCAGTCTGGGGGCAGGGACCATCCTCCTGAATTCCCTGGTTCAACAGCTTTGAGAGAGCTGTGTAAAACCTCTACCCCATAGCACATGTCAGTCTCTCCCTCCTCAGTTTCGCCTGGGCCCTATGAACCTCTGCTGTCGAGATGGCTGCGCCTTTGCAGGCCGTCTTCCTTGGAGGACCTTCAGCATACTGGGTGTGCCAGGGTGTATACTATGGGTTCAGGTTGAACCTTCAACCTCACCACTGAGGTGAGACTCTGGGCATGGCAGAGAAGAAAAGGAAAAGTGCGTGTACCCACCAGGCCAAGAAGCCAAGCTGACTGGGGTATATCTGGTGCAGGTCCGTCATCATGAGTAGATGCCTAACTCAACTTGCCCTCTGATGGGAGCTGACAGGGGTAGTGTTGACGGAAGCCATGGACATTGGTGTCACACACACAGGCATGACCTCGCAGCCTTAATGTCACTCTGGTTTTATGCTATTATAGCAGAGGAATGGAGAGCTAATACTTTATAAAGGACAGAAGTTTCCTCTGTTTCAGCTAAGGGTTTAGAAGGGTGATGATCAAGGCCGTGGTACCTGCAGCCTACCCCCACATTCTCACATGCTGGAGGGCTGAGGATAAATATTAGTATTTGTTTTCCACTCCCGTGGACAGAAGAGAAAGCTTATTCCCATGAGCCCTTGTGGAAATGATATCAGTGGGTTTTGTGGGAACAGAGTCCTCATGGCTTCAACACTTCTCCAAAAGCCCTGCCTTCCCATACTGCGACCCAGGTTTAAGCTTTCAACCTATCTCTTGTGGGGAAGGTGTTCAGGCACAGAAATATCCTTCTGTCTCAGCCTTCACAATTTAAAGGTCTTTGGGAATGTCCTCTTTGTTAAAATGGAGCGATGGTTGCTGAAAACAGAGGGCTGTAGAGGTCATGGAGAACAAACTTGTGCATGCCCAGGGCAAGGCGAGCTATGCCTTCCTTCCTTTTGTTGCAAGATGTTTGGAAAACTCATGGGGTCATTTGTGAGCCTTGTGTTTGATGCAACAGGTGCCAAGATTGCGCACAGCATCCAGGCAGCACAAGGTACCCAGAGAAGAGCAGATACATTTTATCTTTTCCCCTTGCTCCTTAGCACCCTGGAAGCTGCCTTGTGGGGCAGACTGATGTTTATTGCTGTTGAGCCTTACCTAATCTGAGACGGAGGCAGGGCTATAGGCAGCAGGAGCATATTCAAGTTTATTAACACCACGTTCCTCAGTGGCACAATTAGCATGACTCTTTTGGTCCCTGCCACAGGGGACTGTCTAGCCAGAGTGTGCTCTGTGACGTGGCAGTGAGTGTCAGCAGCTTGCAATCTTCTCGCACCTTTAATCTCAGGCCACACCCCTTGCTTTAAATCTCTGGTCTCCTTTTGCTAACATTTATTATCTTTCTAGCCCTGTTGAAGCTATATGAACTTGAGGAAGGAGAAAGAAACACAAAATTTCTCTTATAACTAGGGTTGCTACTGTGTTCTATATCTCTGGATGCTCTTAAGGTTGAACTTTCTCAGTGTTAAGAGTTCATAGATTATAAGGTGTGGGGCACTGTCCCCCTTGTGTTTCCTGGGATGCCAAAAAAGAAACAACAAAAACTCATTCCAATCCTGCTGTTGGTCTCCAAGACTCACCCCCGTTTACCAACAAGGAGACACACTGTTAGAATCACAGACGTGCATGCAGGCATAGATCCCCTGTCTTCTGAATCTCCCTAGCTGATGTACCATGGCAGTTTATCACCCCACAGGACTGTGAAATCAGGCGCACCCTACAGGATGGTGTGCTATCTGGCCTTTCCCATTTCTAGGTCTCTCTGGGGAATCTTCAGGTGACGCCATGAAGGGTGTGTTCTCCCTCTGAGTCTACTGGCCCTGAGCACCAATCACTTTTGATCACAGAAACCATTTGGGAAAACAACCACAAGGCCAGTAAGATGACTCAGAGGTGAAAGGCTTGCCCCACGGGATGGCTCAATCTCATGGAAGGAGAGAGCCAGCTCTTAGAAGCTGACCTCTGTCCTCCATAGGCTGTGTGTGCACACTTGCACAGATACACCTGTACTAACACACTTTATAGAGTAAAACCAAAGGTTTAAAGGAGAGAAGAAAACCACAAAACAATACTTAGAGTCAGTGTGCTCAACATTGCCCTGGAGATTTTATTGGAAGGATACAATGTAGCTTTCTTTCTTTCTTTCTTTCTTTCTTTCTTTTCTTTTTTCCTTCCTCCCTTCCTCCTCCTCCTCCTCCTCCTCCTCCTCCTCTTCTTCTCCTTCTCCTTTTTTTGTGACAGGGCTCTGCCTCTCTTTTATGCTCAGACAACTGGAGGAGTCCGTACATGCTGGTGGCTGAATGGTTTCTTTTTTGTACAATGATCTCGCTGACTCTTCCTCCAAGCTAAAGTGATGTTACCTCTTAGGTCCCTATTACATAAATATCACATTCAAGCAGTAAATTCCACTGAGTTTGAAAAAAAAATGGGTCTGTTTCTTTTTATTTGAAATATCTTTATATGTACTTGGACCTGGGTGCCCTCTCCTGTTTCAGCATGGTGTCTAATATTAAGCCTTCTCTACCTCCTCCTTTGAGACCCTAGACAAATCCTCGGCTTATGCAATGCAATATCTCTGGCAGGGAGCTTCCGGAAACAAGCCTAAAACCCAAAGAAACAGTTGACTCCCCTGAGACAAAGCAGCCCAGAGCCTAGAAGTAGGCAGTATTTACAGGAGATGGGGGAAAGGGATGCTCTCTGTTTCCCCTTCTCCATCAGGAAGGAACTAACACCTTCAGAGTCTGCTCCCTCATTACCAAGTCTGGACTCTGCCACGCTGAGCCCCCAGAAGTCCCTGCCTGTGCAGTCCCATGCTGGAGGCACAAAATTCAAATGGCCCAGCTTCAGAAGAGCCCCAGATGGACCTTCATACTCCTTTCTTTGACACCAGCTGAGTACAAGGGATGCAGAGCACTTTAAAATGAGGAGACAAATAGGAGGGGGCTGGATTACCGGGAAAGATTCTGGCCCGCAAGCCACCAGCTCCTGGGTGGTCAGCAACAGAAAGACAGCCCATGTCCTCATGCCCCACAGAACCACCAGTTCCCTGGGTGACCATTAGATTCTTTTCTGTTATCACAAATATAAGGCAGGCAGCTCTACCACCCTCTGTCTAGTAACAACAGCCAAGGAAACACCCGTGCACGATTCCAGGGATCTGTAGAGAATAGTTTTATAAACGAAGTCTTGGAGCTTTCAACTAGGATGTCCTAAGGGTTTCAAATTCTAGTTCTGCTCCATAGAAATCACTCTTTCTCTTTTAGGAAACTGGCATCCCACCAGATGACACAGATCTAATTCAGTTGTGTATATGAAGAGTCATTTTATTATATGTCACTAAGGCAGAAGAGAAAACATCTATAATTAAAACGAATTACTTGCAAGAGTTGGCAAGATGGCTCTGTGGGCAAAGGGCTTGCTGCAACACCTGGTGTCTGAATTCAGTCTCTGGAATGTGCGTCGTGCAGAGAGAGATTGGCCCCTCAGTGGTTGTCCTCTGACCTCTGGAAGCATGCACACATATAAATCAATCAATCAATCAATAACTGTAAAATATTTTTAAAAATTCATTTGCAGCAATTGAAGTTGAGATCTACTTTCCTCTTCCCACACTCATAAGAAGTTTATACTTCTTATTTTAAAATATCATATGTTGCTTTATGCAAGCCTCTGCATTGCTTACATTTTCCTATTAATACACAGTAATTTTTTACATATTAGGAATATTGTGTTATTGTTTTTTCTTAACAATATTGTTCATCTTAGCATTGCTGCAGTATACAAGCATGTTGCCTCTCAGATTAGGCTGTCTTTAACTTTATTTGCTTGTCTTAGCCCATAAGAGGGTGCCATTGTAGACTGGCTTTGATAGGGACAAATGTTCATCAGTCACCTCGTGTCTAGTGTGTCCTGCTGTTTGGAAGGGTCATTGCCACTGCTGCCAACAGAAGTTCTGGAAATATTTTCCTTTCGTTATTGAATCTGTGGGCATGTTTATGAACATACAGTTTGCCATGTCTCTATGCTCTTACAGTACATATAACATATAAAATGTATATGTGTATGTGCATGTGTATATGTGTGTCTGCTGTGTATATGTGTGTGTGAACTCCCTGGGAAAGTATGATATAATGCCTTATTTTTCTGAATATATAACACACTATGCTAACATTGTGTATCTCTCCTGTTTCATTAGTACATATTTAGTTTCCATAGTACAGGAATTGTCATATACTAACTTTTCTCTCCCTCCCTCTTTCTCTGTATGCATATGTGCCAGTCTCTAGTTTTTTAATTGATGATTTCCTTGTTGGGAGAACAACGTAGGATCCACTCTTTCAGGATTGCACCCTTTTTCATCACGTAGACGTTCATCATTGTCCCCACTGCTGAAAATCAAATTTGGTATCTCTTACGAGCTCCATGCATATCTTTGTGGCCTTTGTCCTCTGCAGGATCTCTCCATTTTTCTCTTTCTTTCTTTCTTTCTTTCTTTCTTTCTTTCTTTCTTTCTTCCTTCCTTTCTTTTTTTCTCTTTTTCTTTCTTTCCTTTTGAAAGCACACGGAGGAGCATTTTCAACATTACCTCAGGAGGGAAACTGACAAGGCAGGCTTTCCCAGGAGCACTGGAGAGGCTGTTTTTTATCATCTTTCCATGTGTGTCCATATTTGTAAGACTGAGGGTTACCTGAGCAGTTACCGTAACATTGTGATTGAAAGGTGTGGTGATTCAAAAGGAACTCTCTCCCGGTTCAGGTGGATTAGTCCTAGATGGTCCAACTCCTTTGTCTCCTGGTAGAATCCTAAGAAGGTTGGACCTGGCTGGAGGACCTGGGTCTCTATGTAGGTGAGGGTCTTGTCCCAGACACCTCTTGTCCCTGCCTAGTGGTCCTGTCTACCATGAAGTGAACAGGTCTTAGCCCTTACTCACTCTTAACCGCTGCAACCTCCTGCCCAAGCACCCTGGATGGAATCAGCAAGAATAGAATCTTTTGGAACTCAGAGCCCTCCCTGTGGGTCTAACTGTCCCTCACAGGCTCCTAACTTTGAACAAGTGTCTCCAGCTGTTGTGGGAAGCTGTGGAATCTCTCAGTTGTGGGGCATAGCTGTATGAATTGGGAGACTGGATGGCCAGCCTAAGAGCCGTAGACAGATTCCAGCTGTCTTTCTGCTTCCTCGCCACTGAGGTGTAAAGAGGAAGCAGCTCCCACAAGCTGCTGTCTACACAGAGACACACACCTATGTACCTACCTTCTGGCCATGAGCCCCTCAGACCCTCCCTTCCTGAAGGTGTCTCTTGTCAGGTAGTTGGTCACTATGACAAGAAAATGCCACTCTTATCAGCTGAATGAGTCTGGGTTGCCAGTTTTTAAGTAGAGGTAGCCATGACTGCAATGGTATAGAAACATGTCACAAGAAAGGTAGTGTCTTGTAAAGGTTAACCCAGGAAATCAGGTTTATAGTTCTTCAAGCTTTGGTATTTTCCGGCTCCTAATGAGGCCGCTTTCAGTAGGTAGCTCAAGTGGCCGGGTTCCTGGGATTGCGTGGGGGGACTACAGGGGAACACATGGGACAGCCTTTCCCTTCTCTGCCCACATTGTGGGTCAGAGACTGAGCCCTGAGCTTTCCCAGGCATACACACGCCCCTCCCCCCATACCCACAGTAGCAGTGGTCTGAGCCAACTGACACTCAGTTAGGTGCAATCTGCTCCCCTTGAAATGTGATAGCACCTTGTTTAAATCCACCCTCTTCCAGCAAATCCATCACCTGCACAGGTGTTCAGAACCACCACCGCCCCTCCTCCCAGCCTGGTGAAGAATCGGCGCGGCTTTGCTTGCTGCCACCGCCAACGGCCTTTGTTTTAGCAGATAGATATCCTTGTCAGAGCCAACGAACTTTGAGCAACCCAGAAAAGTACATCTGGGAAATGGAGCCTCACAAGCAGCTTCAGGGGGCTTCCCCAGCTTCAGGCTGCATATGCCTGGTAGATTTGGTTCGTGAAATAAGGTATACCAAAATGAAGTTATCACCAGTCTAGACAGGTAGCCCAGTGCATGCTGGGAAGTTGATGTTTGATAGGTGTTACTTGAGAAAGTGACCAGGGGTCAGGGGCCGAATTTGTCCCTGTATACTGTTCCTGTTGCCTTTCCTTCAGAGACCACTTCCAGGTTGATTTGTATAATCTAGTGATTTCCCTCAGAGGTGGATGAGAAGTTTTATGACTGTCCAAACCAGAGACCAGGTTCTCAAAGGCAGCAGGAGGGGAATAAAGTCTCTGTGAGGGTTAAATGTGACCCTTAACAATCGTCCTTTAGTCAGGAGGAAATGAACACAATGCTGTTGGGTTTACCCTAGCAGCCTAAGTGCTGTAGCTCAGAGAGGGATTGGTGTTTGCTGCTAGGAGCTTGTGGGGTGGGAGGAGGTGTCAACTACCTCTGGACACCCTTCTGCACAAGCAAGTTTCAGTCTCTGTGTCTTTGTCAGCCTGACTTTGGGAGCTTTTTAACCCTCCCCCCCCAGACATGAGGGGGGCATGGCAGGTTCACAAGCCCCCAGTGTCTGTGTTCCAAACATTGTAATACCCTCCCACAAATCAGCCCGAAAAAGTGTAAATAAGAGTGGAAGACGCCAAGCCTAAAAGGATCCATTACTTGTGTGGACATAAAAAGGTTTGGCGTAGGCTACAGAAAAGGTGAGAGGTGAAGACTTGGGAGGTTAAGTGTAAATATTTGCCCGCCTTAAAAATGTATACAGCTAAAAGCCAGAGGATAGCCTGTCGGGGGATAAGCAGCGCCATGCACGCTGCTCCCCATCAAATGGGATTTTCTGAAAACAAACTTGACAGTGGTTGGTGGAAATACACCCCAGAGCTTGAGAGGAGGGGACCAAGCAGACGGCTAGGAGAGACACAATTGCTGGGCTTCCCCTTTGCCAGCCCCAGCTGCTTCTGGCCTTCCCCATTGCTGGGGGCAGCATTGCTGGAATTATACAATCTCTGTGGCTTGTAACGGAAAGACTTAGAATTGAAATATAATTGAAATGCAATTGAATTATACTCTAGATGCTTTCATCCAAATGAACACCTTAAACTAATTGTTTCTGAATGATAAGCCCTCTTCACGTTCAGTACCGAGAATCGTGGAACGGTAGGAAGATGAGCCCTGAACCGGTCATGCCTGAGAATTGTCACAGCTGTGGATCATGACAGTTCAAAAGGTGAGGAAGCTGCCTCTGGCCTCCTCTGACCTCCAAAAGGGTACAGTCCCCCTCCCCTTGTGCTTTGTGTTGCGGGGGAGGAGGGACATTAGCAAAGATGGCAGGTGGGAGGCGGGGCGGGGAATGACCAGGTGTTGAAAGTACTTCTCTGAGGTGAAACTTAGAAAAGAACACTGCTGAAGAAAAGCCTGCAAGGTAGACACTTGCTCCCTCACATCTCCAGCTCAAAGACAATAAGGCACCTGTGGTCTTGGCAGGTTACAGTAACTGGGCCACTCTCTGTTCACTCAGGCGTGGGTGTGAGTGTGAGCATCGGATGCTGGTTCATGTCTCCTGCTTTCTTTGAGCCAGGCTCGCTTTCATTATCTGCCCCTAGGTCTGTCACACTAGCTTGCTGGCTGAGAAGTTTCTCACCTCCCCTGTCCTGTAGGGGCACATGGAGATTACAGATGTGTGCAGTGCTTGCTGTGTCTTTGGCGGAGGTTATGCAGATCCAATCTCAGTTGAGCTGAGCAGGTTCCAGGGGCAAACAATTTCTTCACTGAGCAGTCCCCCAAGCACCACCATTTTTTTTTAATCCAAATCAGGGAATTTCTCCAGATGTACAAGCCAGCGGTACTTGAACTTGTGCAACTTTTATGTGTGTTTTGTTATTTGAGCCTCTGAACCAAGCCAGCGATAGACAGGCAGTTGTATGGTGGGGTTTCTACTGTGGGGACTAGTGGCAAGTGGAGATTTACTGATGTAAGGCAGTTCTTCTCAGGTTCAGGTTAAAACATCGCCAGTCTATCTGACCGACTTCACGTTAATTAGATTCTCTTTATATAGAGCGTCATCGAAGTGTCAGAACATAAATGGGGCAGTGTTACAGCTTGAACATGAAATGCCTCACACACGGGAGTTAGACGCTTGGTCCCAGGTGGTGTCACTATTGTGGAATATGGTGAAAGCCTCAGACAGGGCCTGTGAGAGGAAGTAGGTCACCAGGGGCGGCCTTTGAAGGTTACCGCTGCTCCCATTCTGTTCATTAAGAGATGAAAACCTCTTTCCCATAGGCTTCCCTGTGGTGAAGTTCTGTCTCATCCGGCCCAGAACCACTGCAGCTCAGCCACTGGGACTGAACTCCGGGACATGTGAGCAAACAGGTCTTTCCTTTGGTGGCTTCTACAACAATGGCCTCCACAGCCATGGTATTTGAATACCTGGTCTCCAGTTTCTGGAACCGTTTGGGAAGGATTAGAAGGTGTGGCTTTGTTCGAATAGGTGTGCCACTGGAGCTGGGCTTTGAGGTTTCAAAAGCCCATGCCATTCCCAGTGTATACTCACCCCTTTCTTTTCCTTCTGCCTTCTACTCACAGATTAGGATGTCAGCTCTCAGCTACTGCCCGAGTGTCATGCCTGCCTGCCCGCCGCCATGCTCCTCACCACGTCATCGGGGACTCCCCCTCTGAAAACCATAAGCCGCCAACAATTCCTTTCTTCTATAGTTTGACGTGGTCATGGCATCCCACCATGGTGACAGAAAAAGTAACTAGCACAGTGCTTTCTAGCTAGAAATACCTGTACTGTATTTTGGTCTCGGGGACACAAAAGTAAAACGAATACAGCAAGCTGATTGTCATTTAATGCTGATTAATGACTGTGTCATTCTGTTTACTGCTGGGACCAGTTTACACTTTGGCTGTCTCTACAGGCTGTCTTGCACTTTATCACATTTAGTTTTTATAATTTCTACATTTCAATTAACTATAATTTAAGGCTGCATACTATGGGATCAAGTCCCTTAAACCACCAGGAAGAAGAGTAAGCTTGCAGAGCTTCATAGATATAAGTATACAACTACACAGAGTTCTGATGACTTCATAATTGTCATTTTTTAAGGGCACGGCTCTGCATTTCTCAGGTCAGGACGGCCGAATCTCAAGGTATTTTTGCTGTAGTATGTATGCTATGGTCTAAAAAACAACACTCACAAGCTTGTACATACTTATGGAATTGTGGGGCTTTGCTGCACCCCTGAGTTCTTAATTTCAAAGTTTTGTCTGTGTTTGGACGCTCTTCTCCTGTTTCTGCTTTTGCTACCCTTTCTTGTTTCTCTATCGCTCCAGGGATGCATGTATGCCTGAATAGACCTCCCTAAAAAAGTGGAGCACTTTTTACATTTTTTCACAGATTTTCATAGTCACGCTCTAATTCTGGTACCTTGGAGTCAGCCTGAGGAGGATGGAGAGATGATAGGCCTGTCCCTGTGCAGCCTTGGAGATAGTCAGCCTGGTTCTGGGGATAGCTCCCGTTGTAGAGGGAAATGAGTTAGACGGGAATGTGGGCTTCTGCGTAGCCCTGCTCTCAACCTCAAGGAGCCATAGGAAACCAAAATCTAACACTCATGCCTTGTGCATCTAGTCAGTTTCCTGGTAATTCTGAAGATGGAAAAAGTCCTCTGCATAGCTGAATCTTGTCCTTTATTTCTCTGCTGAAATCTTCCTAATTCGAATGTCCATCTCCCATTTTAGGATCTGTCTTAGTGTCCCATTGCTGTAAAGGGACATCATGACCATGGTACCTCATATAAAGAAAAGTATTTAATTGGGCCTGGCTTACAGTTCAGAGACTTCATCCATTATCATCATGGTGGAACATATGTGGCATGCAGGCAGACATGATGCTGGCCAGGTAGCTTAGAGTTCTACATCCGGGTCCATAGGCAGCAGGAAGAGAGATATTCCAGGCCTCCGTTGGGTTTCTGAAACCCCAAAGTCTACCTACAGTGACATACTTCCTCCACCAAGGCCACGACCTAATCCAGGGCCACTTCCTGATGACAAGTTTTCAAATCTATGAGAGCATGGGGTCATTCCTATGCTGACCACCACAGGCTCGATGTTTTTAAGAAGACGGGCCGTGCTCCATTCATCTCCCCATTCCCCTTTCCTACAGCTGTAAATCCCCAAAGTCTAACTCTCTGAAGGAAGAAAGGACCTTCTTGTCTGCTTCCCTCAACTCCTATCTGTGTTTACTGTGTTTGTTGGAAATGTGAGACTATGGAACACCCTATGAGCTCACTTGAACCCATGCACTACAGTGGCTCTGTTGGTTGCTTTCTGTCACTTCATGATTGCCAGGAAGTGGAATGCCATGCTTCCAGTGACATATTTCCTCCAGCAAGGCCATACTTCATAAACACCCCAAGCAACATCACCAACTGGGGAACCAAGTGTTCAGGTGTTTCAGACTATGGGGGACATTCTCATTCAAACCACCACACCCTCTAATGGAGGAGGGACCATGCCTCTCTTAGACACCATGGGCTATCAAATAAGAAAACCCAGTGCTAGGTGTGGGCTACCTCTGTGAATGAAGTATCATAGAAATGCCCACAACATCACAGTTGACTTATATTTCTTTTGGTTACCCTCTAGAACTGGATGGTAAGACCTTATGGCTGAAGATATCACATACTTCAGTCGTTGAACATGAAGAGATAAAAAGTGGGTATTGACCTTGAAGCTTCATCTTTACTGGCTAGATTTCTCGAGTCTACATAGTTGTTGAAAAAAATAATTAACAATCTTACCTTGCTGTGAACCCATGAGGTACAAATACCATCTGTCCCAACAAGCTATGGCTACTGGTGCAATATTGGCGCAAATGTCATAAGAGTAACCAACAACTTTCTGATTAGAGTTAAAGTTGATCCTCAGGATGAAACCCATACCTGGTGCTGTTATTGAGGACAGATCACAAACACAAAGGGAAATCTACTATCAATCTGCCAAATGGACATGGTTTTATGATGACTCCTAATGACATAGCATTAAAGCCACAGATCAATGGATTTCTTAACCTACAAGAGAGAAGCTTTCTTTTGCAGTAGAAGGTGGTCGATACAGCGATCCATGGCCAGTCAAATAGCAGATAATACACAGAGTACTCACCTTGAAATGGAACATCTCTATCCTTTCTCCAAGGCTCAAGGACCATCATGGAAGAAGGGCAGGAAGATTATAAGGGCCAGTGGTGGTAGATGTCTGTAGTAAAACCATCTTCATATGACATGACAAGACCACTGCACACGTGAATGCACAGCACTCATGACTACATCACAAGAGCAAATCATCCAAAATCCCAGCATATGTCAAGGGTGAAGTACCCTAAGAGACCTTATTCCCACCCACACTCAGGCAGCACTAAATAAAATCAGTGGGTTTGCAAAAGGAGCACATGAATTTGGGAGGGAAAAGTGATCAAGGGGTAGAGGTCAAATGGAAGTGAGAAAATGGAGATGAGTTTGATCAAAATGAAGTGTGTGCATGAAATTATCAAATAATAAAAACCAATGAATTAATAAAAACTTTGCTTACAGCCATCTAGTGCAACTTCCTGGCCAGGACCAGACACGCTCCTGTGATACTCTGTGACTGTAACATTCTTTAAATAGACCGTACTTTTCAATTCTGGGACTTTTCAAGAAGGCTGTGCGTTTAGCATACACACAGACCCTATTATAATCCCTGATTTTTAATGATCTCTTAATGTAATGATAAAGGATAAACATGAATGACTGCAGTATAAATCCTGGGGTTGGTATAAGGTGATTTATAAGAGGCAGATTTCACGCTCACAGAAACACAAATGTTTCCCCTAGTTGGATTCCTGGTGAATACAGGTCAGAGTGCGCTGAGAAATTTGAGCAAGTGTCACTCATCTGGAGGAAGAGGAAGTGTGGTGGTCAGATTTCATTGTCAACTTTATGGGATTTAGAATCACCATGGAAACAAATCTCTGGGGATGTCTGGCTGAGATCAGCTCACCTGAAGGAGGAATTCCCACTCTAGATGGAGGCAGCACAGTGACATGGACTGGGAACCAAGACTGAATAAAAAGGACAAATTTGCACACCTTCAATCTCAGCAGGGGAAGGCAGGGGCAGTCTGTGAATTCAACGCCAACCTGGCCTATGTAGTGAGTTCCCGGTCACCCAGGGCTACAAAGCAAAACCCAGTCTCAGAAGCAGGAAGAGGAGGAAGAAACTGGTCATTCTAGTTGTCTCAGTGGGTAAAGACACTTGCCAAACCTGCTGTCCTGAGTTCAATCCTTGGGACCAACATTGTGAAAGGAGAGATTCATTTTCTGTATTGTCCTCTGATCTCCGTGCATGTACAGGTACCCACAGCATGCAGGCATGTACACACACACACTCACACACACACGTGCACATGCATGCACATGCATGCACACACACACCGACTCACACACATACACACACAGCAAATAGATGTAATTTTTTAAAAAGAACTGGGCTGAGCACCAGTACCCAGAACGTCTACTCCCTGGATTGTGGATACAATGTGACCAGTTGCCTTACACTCCTGCCTCCACGTCTTCTCCAAGACCTTGATTTCCTCTTGGACAGTGAGCTAGCAAAGGCCCTCTCTATAATGGTTTCTTAACAGGTCAGAGTGATGGGACCACAGTGTAATCTGTGATTTGAATGATTTGTAACTCTGCCCAACCTCCTGCTGCTACAAGCATTTCTCTTCCCAAGTCTGTGACGCCGCCACACCACCACACTGGACGCCTGGTTCTGCTGCCTCTGCCTGCTCTAACCACTCCCAGGTGCCCAGAAAGCTGCTGATTTCCAGGGTGGCATTGGCCGCTGCTCACTGATGGGATTTTTTTATGCAAATGACACAGCTCTAACTGTAGTAGTTATGCTATAGCTACCTCTTATGCATTGGCTTTTGGATATTTACATATTTCGCCCACTCTTTAGACCTAAGCGCTTCTTCCTTGTCACCTAGTCCTTGGGAGATGTGCATGTTCTCTATGCTCTGGGATGCTTTTCTAGGCTATAGCCAGCGATTTCATCAGCTGGGCTAGAGTGTGGTTCTCTAAGGGGTCTGTGCAGTCCAGGTAATTATGTGCCCACCCATCTCCAGTGAGGAGGGACTCACAGGACCTCCCTAGCTCTACCGATCTCTCTTCCTAGGCCTCTCTTTCCTTGGAATTATTGCATTTTTCTCTTGTTTTAAGCAGAAACAGCTATGGGAGTGGAGGTGTGACTTTAGATTTATTTATTTATTTTGTTTTGTTGTTGTTGTTGTTTTTCCAGTCAGAGCTTTTCTGTGTCGTCCTGGCTTCCCTGGAACTCACTCTGTAGACCAGGTTGGCCTCAAACTCAGAGATCTCTCATGTGTCTCTATAGTGTGTTCTGATCATATCTGCCCCCCTTACCTTCTCTTGACCCGTTTGCACCCTTGCTGGCCCACCCCCTTCTCTTCTCAGTTAGTTTCTCTTTTACTTTCATGTCTTTGTTGGAGGCAAGGGGGGTGTGGCCCATTTTGTTAGGGTTGCACCGTGAAATAATTCTTTTGTACACTGTAAAGATTTGCCACTCGGATTTGTTTGATAAAATGCTGATTGGCTGATAGCCAGACAGAAGTATAGGTGGAGCAATCAGACTGAGGATGCTGGGGAAAGAAGGGCAGAGTCAGAGCAGTCACGAGGAGATACAGAGAGAAGCAAGATGGACAGGTCTTGCTGAGAATAGGCGCCAGACCGTGTGGCAAAGCATAGATAAGAAATATGGTGTTGGAGGGAGGCCCCTTGTTATTTCTAGGCTGCTCAGCCCCGAAATAATAACACAGAAACTGTATTAATTAAACCACTGCTTGGCCCATTAACTCTAGCTTCTTATTGGCTAACTCTTACATATTAATTTAACCCATTTCTATTAAGCTGTATAACATCACATGGCTGTGGCTTGCCAGGTAAAGTTCCATTTGGCTCCTGTGGGGCTACACGGCTTCTCTCTGACTCTGCCTTCCTTCTACCTTGTTATAGGCCAAGCCAGTTTCTGTATTCATTAACCAATAAAAGCAACACAGACACAGAAGGACCTCCCACAGAAATAAGGGTTAATTTAAATGTTAGAGTTAGCTAGTAACAAGCCTGAGCTATGGGCTGAGCATTTACAATTAATATTAAATTTTTGTGTCAGTTATTTGGGAAGCGGCTGCCAGGACAGGAAAACTTCCGCCTACAAGGTTGCGAACACAAATATTGGTGCAGGTTTTTTTGGCAGGAGCATGAACACCTCACCAGTGGCTATACCACTAAAACATCTCTTCCCTACCCCACAGTCATCAACTGTCTATAAATCCTCGAGGAGGGCAGACCTCACGGGTGTCTCCTCAGCCATGAAGGAATGTGCTTTAAAACCTTCCCAGGACGTTCTAGAATGGTACACAAGGATATTATTTTGAAAAGGAAGAGTCCCATTACTTATGAAGAATCAAGCAAAAAATACTTGAGAAATGGCTCATCTTGTAGAGAACATTTTATAATTTAATCTTGTATTTTAGCTGCCCTGAAAGCATTTAAGAATGCCTGTAAGCAGCGGCTTGGCCTTAAGAACCTTCTTTTATTGCACCTCTCGGTGCTAGAGCCCTGGCCGGCTCTGACAAATCTGTGGTTACATCATTCTCATATCACAAACAAGAGTAGCTTGCTGAGTCTCCCATGTGGCTGGGGGTGTATAAATTTGAAACCCAAGAACATTTATTTCAACTGAAACTTGAAGCTATTCGAGACGGCCACTAAAAAAAGTCATCGTATACATTGAAACATTTTGAAAGATTTTCAAATGATGATTTATCCAAGATTTCATTGCCCACAGCCTGCTGCCGATGCTTTCTTCTAGAAGTGAAGGGAAGCGGCTGGGCTCTGGATAGGCAAGCTACAGTTTCAGCCACTTATATACATTTTAATAGGTTTATAATTGGATTCAGGATTCCAGCTGGACAGCGAGAGAAGGAAGTCAGGGAAATGTGTCCCTGGGTATTTCCTCTGCAGAAGTCTCGGAGAAACAATGGGAACAAGGAGGAGGTGGGAACTGGTATCCCTAAAAATAGAAGGAGAGGAAGAATGAATGGGGTCCTTCACAGGTTGGTCCTAGCAGGCTGTCTGGAGACCAAGCAGGGGAATGGGACAGCTTTGACACCGTCCCATTGCCCCCTTGATGACGCACCTGAAGCAGAGCTAAGTCATTTTCTTTGCATTAACTAAGTATCTTATGAATAGACTTCAAGCTGTCTCTGGCAATAAATAGAATATGGAGATCCCATTTACTCCTCTGGCGGCAGCCCAACACCTTTTCATTTTCTCCTTCCTCTCACCACGAGCACAGCTGGGAGCCTGCACACATGAGCAAGGAAGGCTGCTGTGCTGTTTTCCTTTCCTCTCGTATTTCACGGCTCTCACGTTTATAAGTTTACTGATTTTCCTGATTAGAACATAGCTCCTTGCGCAGCTAAAACAAGAAGCAGTACTTCCCGGCCGTCAAGCACACAAACACATTCTATTCCCGCCTACTTAACAATGGTTATCCATTCAAATTTGATAATAGAACAGAACTTGAAGTATTCAATAATCACTGCGGCCTGGTAAATTCTATTTAGTCATTAAACAAAAATTGAATTATGAAAACTCTTACTAAGCCAGCGGCAATTAGCAGAGCCAATTACCAGCAGGTCCCTAAGCGCTGTGCTCTGCAAGCTCTTTCCAGAAGGTGGCCTTGGGAAACAGCCCTCTTCAGTTGGCCAGGTGTGCCGTTGTACCCTGTCCTTGCCATCTGCTACTACCTGTCAGCGTGACTTGAGGAGGTCAGGGGTTTTCTGTGATGGCTTTCCTGGCTCTCAGCTGCCGCAATTAGGGTGGCCTCTTTCTCGTGGGGACATCCTTTTGGAATCAGCTTCCCTTACCTTGATCCTCTCCCCGGTGTTGACGGACAATACTGGCTCCTCACACAGGGTCTTCTGATACCACTCATATTGCACGACAGGACATTTCGCAAGTGGAACTAGAAGACGGTCCCATGCTTCCTTCCCTCCCTCTTTCAGTTCACGGGCATGCTCTCTGTCTGTGTCGGTGGCTCTGTGTCTCCCTGTTTCTGTGTCTCCTTCTCTGTCTCTGTCTCTCTCTCTCTCTCTCTCTCTCACACACAACACCCTTCTAACAGCCAGAGTAATTGCATCGCAGGCAAATCTTTACACGCCTTTGGTAATTAATGCTCACTTTATTTGATATATATTATTTTGCCCTTGTTACTGCTTGGATTCCATAAATTATACTGCTCAGTGAAAATGTTCCTTTGAAAGAAATACAACTTCCTTCTAATTCCTCGCCTTACTTTCTACTCTGTAGCAATTTGGTCTGCACAATGGATACCAATAAAGGCTTTTAATTCTCTCTTCTCTTCCGGAGCCCTATTCTACCAGGCTGCCTGGTGACTTAACCACAATGGTCTTTACAACCCTGAGGTCATTCACAATCCCCCTCCTGTTCTCGGGCCTGCTGTAATGGTCACTGCCCTAATCCTCTCTCTCTCTCTCTCTCTCTCTCTCTCTCTCTCTCTCTCTCTCTCTCTCTCTCTCTCTCGAATTCCACTGGTCTCCAAAAGCCAGAGACACAATCTCTGTCCCCTGCATGAGTGGTGCCTGCTTCTGGGGGTGGGCAGGAAAACAACTGGGGGCACTGAGATCAGGTCTCATGGCACAGGCGCTCCCAGGAAGGATCTCGCTCCTATGCTGCTGTGAGCTTTGAGTAAAATCTGATTTTGAGGGGAAAAAAATGAGCTTAAATGAAGCAGAAACACTGCCATGGATGTCAAATGTTTGCACCACACAGTGGCTCATGTATGGCCAATGCTGTGACGTACAGACTCAGGGTCACCCACTATTGTCCCATCCTGTTCTCAGACTTTCATGGAATGGCTTCCTCACTTTTCTTTATGGTTTTGCCAGCCAAGTGTGTTTCCTACCCCTCTGTATTTAGATTGCTTGTATATTTTTATTTTCTTGTTATAAATTAAAGACTCAAGACCGAGTGCCCTTTAAGCATTGACTTCATGTGATGCTTCAGTAGTTTTCTTTTATGATTTGATGTCAGCATTCAAATATTCATACCTCCATTCTAGTGTTCTATCCAAATGTACACCTCATCCTGTATCTATGCCTCACATCTATCTATCTATCTATCTATCTATCTATCTATGAATCTATCTATTGTCTACTCTATCTATCTATCTATCTATCTATCTATCTATCTATCTATCCATCCCTGTGTACAAATACAACATTGTCTGTTAATTATTTCTTGATTTTTGACCCATTAAATAGAAGGTTTCTGTATTATTCAGAAATATTAGTATAAACATTGGAGTAAATGAACAACTATGACATTAAAATTGAGAACGTGGTCAAGATAAAATGACTTGGTTATACCAATATTTGAGGATATTAATGGGATGTGAGAGAAAACCTTTTTTTAAAAAAAATTATAAAGGAGCTGTTGTCCAACGCACAATTACTGTGTTTAGAACTCACTGCCCATGATTGACTTCTCCCTAAGGTCTGTGAACCAAGGTTTAGGTAGAAACATTTATCAGAGTAGTTCAAGAGAGTTGCAAATGTGATCTTCATCCTAATCTGGCTGTCAAGGATGCTGAATGGGCAAGTCATGAAAACTGGAATGAGCCAAGGAGAAAGGAGTGTAGAAAGGATAGCGATGGGGGTCAGTATTGAATATGAACTTGACCTATCAGGAAGTCAAGGCTTCCTGTGGGAATTCAGTTACAGCCAACATTGAGCACAAACTGGAAAAGGCAACAAACTGAAGACAAAGCCCATCTCAACATCTCTGTCTTTGTATGTCTCTGTCATCTGTCAGTAACTCATTGACACCCATTGCTGCCCCTATATGCCTGGGTGCAGGACCTTTTGACCGGAGTCAAAGACCTACCAAACTCTACAATTTTAAAGAAAACTGACTTTTTTTCAGAAGCCATATCAGTCAGTATTTCCTCAGCTAAAAGTGGGGGTTCATGAGCCCTTCTCCCTTTCCTGGGGGACTGTCAACTGGCTGGATCTTATGCAGGCAGCCGCAGCTGCTGTGAATGCATGAGTGCGGTGGTCCTGTCATGGCCAGAAGATGCTGCTGTGCTCTGGTTGTCCATTCCGATCACTGACTTTTACAACCTCTCCACCCTTTCTTTCACCATGGTACCCTGAGACGTGGGGAGTGGATGTGCTAAGTCCATCTCTATAAGTTCGTCATGCAAATGAGACAAAGGGCAGGGGAAATATGATTAATTCAGCCATAGGGATTTTATTCATAATTACTGGAATTAGTTTCCCTCGGGCGATAAGAGGTTAGTGTGAAACACCTTTCAGCATGACTGACACAAAATTATGTCAACCAAATTAAGAAAACTGCTTTTCTGGGCAGGATGCACGGGAAAGGCCTAATGTTTTGTAGTGCAATCACTACACAAAGAAAAAGAATGAGGTCCATTTGGAAAACCCCCACATCTCCCTTGAAGGCTGTGGACTCACATTCACCCACTTCCTTATCCCAAGAGGAAGATGAGGATCATATGGGTACCTTCATGTTTCCCACTCAAGAGAGG
Source organism: Alexandromys fortis (assembly GCF_014885135.2). Classification (NCBI taxonomy): domain Eukaryota; kingdom Metazoa; phylum Chordata; class Mammalia; order Rodentia; family Cricetidae; genus Alexandromys; species Alexandromys fortis. The sequence continues at coordinate 1,229,361 of NW_026068129.1, read as the reverse complement.
GTGAGCCAGATGAGCAAGCCCAGAGACTGACCATGAACCCGAACCTTGGAATCATAGCTGTAGCGTGTTTTCTTCTTGAAGCCTAGTGGACCTGCTGCTTCTGCTTCACTTCGCCGGTAAATCCCCGACCTTCAACGCTCTCAGAACTGTGTTTGTGGTCTGCAGTGCCTCTTCCCTAGGGTTCAAATATGTACTGTTACTTCCTGTGCACTAAAATGTCCCCCACAGGCTCCTTTGGTCCCCAGCTGATGGCACTGTTTTGGGACCTTTAGAAGGCCCAGCTTTGCTGGAGGAATGTAGCGGGACATTGGATATCATCAGGATTTGGGGCTTTATAGGTTTGAGGTTTTCCTGCTTCCTGTCTGATCTGTTTTCTGTTCTGCTAAGATGTGAGCAGCCAGTCTCACACTCCTGTCTCCTCAACCTCCAGCCACGCCCTCTGCTCTTCCTTCTTTTAATGATCGACCTGAACCATATCGCCTGAACGGTGAGCCAGCAATGTCCCTTCCTTTCTTACATCACTTCACTTCTCCTTAGATATCGGCCACAGCAACGATGGAGCTTATCAAACAAACAAAATCAGAAAATACTAGAAAAGAAATACAATCTGAATACACATCCACCTTAATGCTCCGATCGTGGTCTGTTCAGCAGAAGGGTATATCTTGAGTGAAGTAAATAGAAATTTACTTCACAAAACACAGAGAACATAAAACCTCTGGAAGTGCTGTGTGCATAATAGAAGTTCCTTTCCGTTCCAGACATCTGACAGCCTGGCTTACCAGACCTTCCCCGACCCTTTGCTTAGCTCATGGCTCCTCCTTGGCTCTTCCTTACATTTTTTAAGTGTTCTTTAATCCATTTAGGTCACCTAAAAGCCAGGGGAAGTAATTGTTTTAGGACTCTGAACACACACGAGAGAGCTACCCTGCAGTTTTTCCATGTGCACCCATGTTGGACTAGCTGAGGAAAGCAGAGGTTAAGATGTATGTGTGTGTTCTGAACATGTGCCTGTTGGGGAGAAGGGAAAGTATAATATAGAGGCTGGATCTGCATTCCAGGAATATATTTACTTTAAAACTTGTCGTTATCCCAGGAGCACAAACCAGTTTTACAGAACATTGCCACATGCGAATCTGAACCTACTCTCCTGTTCTCTGTTTGTTTTGAGGCCATGTCTCACAGAATAGCCCAGGCTGAGCCAGACATCACATCCTCCCCACCTCTGCTTTCTGAGTTCTGGTTCTTTGCAGTCAGTACCATGTAGTGAGGAGGTGAACAGGCCTGCTTTTTGTCCCGCCCAGCTCCTGCATGGCTAGCTTTAGACCCGGAATCACAACACACAAACTGTATTCATTTAAACACTGCCTGGCCCATTAGCTCTGACCTCTTACTGTCTAATTCTCACATCTTGGTTAACCCATTTCTCTTAATGTGTGTAGCACCACGAGGTGGTAGCTTACCAGGAAGATTCTAACCCACGTCCATCTTGATCTGGAGCTTCATGGTGATTGACCCATTGCCTTCTTCCCAGCATTCCGTTCTGTCTTCCCCGCCTACCTATGTTCTGACCTATCAAGGGGCCAAGGCAGTTTCTTTATTAACCAATGAAAGTAACACATAGACAGTTGACCCTCCTCCATTAGTACCATTCCTGGTTATGCTTCCTTACTGAAGGCCTTGAAGAACATTCTGAGAAAGCTTCCCTGGTGGAAGACAGTAAGCATCTGAGATGAACAGGGAGAATGGTAGCTTTGTTTGGCCACTGCCTCAGGAAGCAGAGGCAATGCCTTGTCATCTCAGGAGATCAAAAGAGAGCTTAGTACTTTGTACTTTTAACTTGGATTGAGCTGAGGAACTGGTAGAGCAGAATTGTTGCGCTTGGAACTGTTGAGCTGTGGCTCCCCCGAGCACCCACTGACAAAAAAAGAAGCTGCTACTTGCCTTTCTGGAGTACTGAGACTCCATGGGACCACAGGAAGCATTGACTTGGCATTTGCACATAGACATTCCTGCCTGCTTTTTTATTCCCAGCTGAGGTTCAACTGTCCAGCCATAGTGATGCCATTCAAAGGACCCCTTTTGTCATGTTCTCTTCCAGTCAACAAAAACTGGCCCCACTTGTCCTCACCTGTTGACTGGAATTCAGAAACGAGCTTTCACCCCATGTTCTGTGTCCATGTTGCTCCATTCAGTACAATCTACCTCTCCAGCCAGATATGCCTTCTCTGGACAAAGAGAAAGCTGAACACAGAGGCCTCATTCAAACCCTGCAGAGACCCCAACATCCCAAGATGATGTCAGTCTCCTTAATGTGGCTGACTGGGGCAAACTAAACAGAGAGTGTCTGCTACCCACTGTCCCCTAAGCTGTCTTTTCATGGTGCCCTGTTCTTCAGAGCAGAATTGAGACTGAGTGACCAGCTGCAAAATGGATTTCATGAGATTACCAAACACACAAACAACATTTCTCTGACATACAAGCTTCAGTGTTCTTCAGGTTTGAGGCCTGGACAAGCACAGTATCCTTCAGTGAGAGAGAACTGAGCATTAGAGATAAGACCTTAGAGAATCATTTATTTTTTTTATGTGTCTTAGGTTCTTGTGTGCAACAGAGGGAGTCATGGATGAAGCAACTCCTCAGACACTGGAAGAAGCCATGCCTCAAAGCTTTGTGGCTGTTGTGGTTCAACTGTGTAATGTGTCCCATAATCTCTTCTGTTTGTGCACTTGGTCTTCAGCTAGTTGTATTGTTCTGGAAGGTTGTGGAACCTTTTGGAAATGAAGTCTTATTGGAGGAAATGTGTCATGGAGGATGGGCTTGAGGGTTTACAGCCTTGCCCCACTTCTGGACCACTGATGGAGTACAACGGCTTGCCTTGTGCCCCTGCAGCCATATTGTCATCTTGGATAGACTGCATACACTCTGGAACTGAGCCAAGACAAGGCCCCTTTTCACTTAGATTGCTTTCATCGGTACATCCTATCACAAAAACAGAAACGTAACTGAGAAAAGGGCTGTATATCCAGATGACGCACAACTACCGAAGGCACATATTTGGTGTCACATGTGCCTTGTACACTCATCTGTAGGCCTGTGAGAACATACCCAGCCAAGGTGAGTTCATTAACAGAGGTCAAGTCTGTCGTCAGAATTAACTCCTGCGGGGACTGAAATTTGTTGTTTGGTCCATCCATCTGAGTTGGAAAGACTGAACAATGGCTATCTTATAGAAAACCCAATGGATCGTTCTTGTTTCTTCTGCTAACTTTACCACAGACTAATGCCGTATGTGTTTCTTTCATTTCATTCCTCAACGACCCCACCAAACGGACACTTGATATAGTCTGAGGCTGAAGAAAATAAAAACATAGTCATAGAAATGTTCAACCTAATCTCACAGCAAGTAAGATGGGGAAGACTAATTTTTTTTTTTTTTTTTTTTTTTGCCAATAGCTCAACTTGACACTAGAGACACAATTTCTGGTGCTCCACCTTAGTAGGGCAATTGCTGATAATGTCACGAATACTGGTCTGGGTAATTTCATAAGGAAAAGAACATCTATTTCACTTAGCGCTTTGGAGAGTGAAAGTGCAAACAGCTTGGGTCCAGTAATGGCCGTGGTCTCCTTGCTATTCCAAACGCAGGGCTGCCATTGCTGTGGGAGCTGGGGGAGAGGAGATCCCACAGCAAGATGGAGAGCCCAGGTATAGATCGATGGTGGGCTTGTTGTCTCCCACCCCCTAGGTCCCAGTGCTTCTCAATATCAACATCCTGGGAACCAGACTTCTATTGCATGATTTCAGATTACACTCAGAGCACAGCATGTGCCAGCCCCATAGGGCCACAGGTATTCTCCCTCATCGTATGGAGAGTTCCTTCTAAAAAGCTTAGGTTTTTTGGCTCTTAGGGATAAATTATAACCTTATTAGAAATGATTTGATGTTAAAGCTAATGACTACTATGGTAACTGTGGGACTGCTCTGGATCCAGGCCTTCAAGGGAGTCCCCATCTCTAGGGCAGTGACAGCTTAGTCTTATTTCTGGGTGACAGTTATAAATGAGACCAGACTTGGTGAACTCCAACCTTTAAGACATAGGTATTTCCTCTGGAGTCAGCAAGGATAAAGCCAGTTGCCAGCACATGCTGGCCAATAGGGCATGACTAATACATACCATCGTATCAAACTCAACTCAATTTCAGCTTGCACATCTGTGATGAAGGTTGCATCCTCCTTTGATGGGCTCATTTTTGTTTTTCACTGAAGTGAGTGGCTCAAAAGGGGAAAATCTTACCACTCTAAAGTAAAATGGAGAAAGACGTATGGCCTGTTATGGACAAGCAGTAAGTATGTGCCTGATTTACCTCTGTAAACTTGAGAAGATGCGTCTGAGGAAACTGTTCATCTTGGAGAGCATACGTGTCTGAGTTTAGCGCTCGCATGTGAAACTGGATGTCGTGGTAGGGAACTTTTCATCTCTACTCGGGGATGGTAGGGACAAGTGAATATCTGGAGTTCACTAACTGGCCAACCAAAAATAATTGGTGAGTTCCGGGCCAGTGAGAGACTCTGTCTCAAAGAAAGCAGAAAATCAATGTAGAACACACCTAAGAAACAGCAGTTGAGGTGATCTCTAAGTGCCTACTGACCCCCACATGTCATGTACCTACCAATATACAGAGAGGGAGGAGGGGAGAGGAAGGAAGGGAGACACACAGACAGCCCCCCTCTCACACACACAAAACATGTGTACATCTTCCACTCAAAATCTTCAGCTTGTCCTAATTCTTAGACTTCAAGAAGAGACTGACTTGGCTCCAATCTCCTCCATTTTTCTGGTTGGGAGGCCTTCTTCTTTCTCCTGATAATCCATGCAAGGACAATGAGGATGCCTTGCCCTTTTATTTCTCCACCCTTGGAGCACATAGCCCCCTACCCTCTTCCCCTTTCTCTCTTGTCTGAGCTCCTCACCTTAAGTACACTGAAACTATTGACAACTGACTGTATGCCCCAGGGTTGGTCACCAAATGCCTTACATCTCACCTTCAGAACAAGACACTATCTTGAGGAGGCTTTTCTTAATGCAGGACTACGGAAGGATTGTTTGTTGTCTCCTTCGGGCAAAGTGTAGAGTTTTGGTTTGGAAAATGAGGGAGGGAGAGAGAAAGAGATAAAGAGAGAGAGGGAGGAGAGAGAGAGAGGATGGACTCTGTAAACTCCTTCGGCTTGTTCTCCAGTCATCTGTAGGTTCCTGCACTTCAAGGGAAAGGGCTGTAGAAAGAAAGGCACCATCCTGAGTGCCTTGCCCACACAGGCTCTCACTAGCTGTGGAATGACAGTAACATGCTTGTGCCATTTGTGCTGTGACATCTGGATGAGAAAGTGCACCTGGTTCCTTCTTCTAAGAGTGGGACAGAGGAGGAGGGCTTTACCATCATTGTTCTCTCCAAGGACAGAAAGCAAGAGAAACAGAAACAGAGAGAGGGGAGGAGAGGGGAAGAGAGAGAAAGAGAGGAGGAGGAGATCTTACTGTTTCTAGTAACCCATCCACTAATCACTCTCAGATCGTGAAGGAAAGTGAGGAATCAGAGGCGCATAGGCCAGCACTTCCTGTCTGGAGTTCCTAACATGCCCCCTCCATACCAGATACCCTCACAGGATCTGTTTCCTGAGCATCATTGTCAAGTTCAATCTTCCCATCATTTTGTGGTATAAGAAAAATAATCCATCTCTTCAGAGTGGTTCCTTCAATTTCATGTAGGAAATTATAGCACAAGGGCTCAGAAACTTGACAAATGGGGGCGGGGGCGCTGTGAGCATAGCCAGGATCCTGGAGGTGCCTTAGCCTGGGACAGCTGAAATCGAAGGGACTTTCCAGAGACTGTAGGTAGCCTCACAGAAGCTCTTTAAGCTTTAAGTAGAAGGGAGATTCATTTCTCACTGGCTGTCAGTGTGCCCGGAGAGAGAGTCAGCGTGTTTCTTTGACTCATGGCGACACCATACTGTGTTGTGACAGGTGGTGACACAATCAGTAAATAAATGACATGCAGGTCCCTTGGGGTGGTGATGTCATGGAGACCCATGAAAAGGCCTGGGAGTGAGTTAGGGAACAGGTGAGCTGGTGTCATTGGAGTGGAGGGAAGTTTTACACCTCGGCCTGATGTCATATTTATCTTTTTCCTTGGGCATTTGTGTTTGCCTTCTTGTAAAGCCAGGTCCCTCACCTCCTGAAATTCTTATAGGATTCTTATAGAAGGAGCATCTCACAGGAAGAGTCCTAACTACTGGCTCTTCATTGCACACCATCATCTCAATTCTTGGGGCTTTTCTCTCTCCTTTCTCCAAGTCAGCACTACTTCTTTGACTTGCAAGTGAATTACTAGTTTCTTTCAGAGGTTACCTCCAGAAAAAAATCAAGTCTTTCATGTTTCTAACTTCCTAGGCTTTGTTTTAGACATCGCTGCTGGCCCCAGTGGTTTCTTTTAATTACTTCCAGCACCTACTGTTGGCCACACCCAGACAGGGTGCCTCATGCACCCAAGTTATTACTCAGAATGGGCCCTTCCTGTGAGCACCTCTGTTTCTTCACAGGCACAGAGGTGAAGCAGAAGAGATGGGTCTTGCCCCCTTGCACACCACTACACAGCGGGAGAACTGCATTGCCCACCACTACACAGCGGGAGGGCTGGAGTCCTTTAAGAAATAGAGACCTGGGAGAGAAAGGAAGTCCAGGCTGAGGTTCCTGTCCTGGGAAAGAGAGGAATGGAGGGGGGGGGAGCTCGGAACTGGCCAATGGTAGGGAAGAGTCCTTCAGAGTGTTTGGTACCCACAGGGACCTTGGGATTGCCTCCTTACCCCTAACTGTGCACACTGAGCTAGGCTGAGAGGGTTCCATTCTACATGGAAGAGTCTTACTTCAGGGCGTTCCTGCTGCAGCTTTGAGGAGAGCAAAGGTGTAAGTTGTGTGTTGCAGGGGGTGGAGGGTCTTTCTCTGGCACAGTATGGTTTAGCAATAATGCCGAAGTGAGGGGCAGCTGAGGTGAAGCCGTGCACCCAGAGATTATTTCAGATCAGCCTCTCTGAGCTCTCCTTTCAACCCAGAAGAGCCTCTGCCCAAGGCCCATGCTCCATCGTGCCACCAGGAGAGTGAGGCTGAGCTTGAAGCCCCCCATAGTGACTTTTTACTTGTTCGTATGTACATGTTCCTCTTTATGTGTACATATTTGTATGTGCACATGTATGCAAAGGCCAGAGTTCCATGTTGGGTGATTTTCTCAATCTCCACCTTCGTTGCTATTGAACTCAGTGCTACCGAGTTTGGCTAGACTAGCTGCCTGGTGACACATCCCCGGGGTATGCTCCTGTCTTCAAGGTCCCAGTACTGGAATAATAGACATAATGGCTGTCTCTGGATGTTCTAGCTGGGTGCTGAGGGTCAAACTGATGACTCAAATTCAACTTGTACCAGAACACTCTACACAAAGGCAAGATTAGATGCCACTAAGGCAGAAGCTGGGTCATCCTTCCAGTGGTAACACTGAGATGGGTACAGCAGTCTCGAAAACTGTCCACAGGGAACCTTGTGAGGAAAAGAGGTGTATGTAGCTCAAAGTTATGGAAGTTCAAGCTAGTGGGACTGACGGTGTTTTACACACTGGCAAGACCTTATTTATGGTGGAAGGTGTCACTTTGGTGGGGAATCCTGTAAGAGGAAGGACAAGATGAAAAGCCAGAGAGACTGGGAACAACCGGAGTTTCTAAAGACCTACTTTAATCCCTGCTAAGAGCACACTGCAAGTTACCAAGGGCTTGCTACCAGCCCTTCCTTTAGTGCCATTATATAGTGTCCCAAACTTCTAAGGCATGGAACCTTCCAGGAAGACTCAAGTAATATTCCAACTGTAGACTTTGTTCCAGGTCATGGCTGTATTCTGCCTCGGTGTTACTCCTGCTTGGTACACAGCATGTGGCTAAGTTAGTAGAAACTTACTTGTCAGTGTCTTAAGCAACATCACCTGGGGTAATCCTCAGGCATCTGGACCATCAGAAGACCTCATCCCACCTGGGGTAATTCTCAGGTGTCTGGACCATCAAAAGACCACATCCCATGAGCCGTGCTTTGAATGTGAAATACCCCAGCAGGCTCATGTCTCTGGTGGGTGCTGATGTTTTAGAAAGTTCAGGAACCTCCAGGAGGTAGGGCCTAGTTGAAAGAAGTAGGTCACTGTGGGTGGGGTTTGAAGTTCCTAGTGGGACCCTGTTTGGTCTCTTCTTCCTGTTCCACCAGGGTGTGAGGAAGGGAAGATGGCAAACTGCCCACCGTCACCCATGCCTTCCCCACCATGGCAGACTAGGCCATTAAGCTATGATCCCAGGTGAGTCCTTCCTTCCTAAAGTAGCTTCTGTGAGGACTTTGTTCACTCATACCCAGTGAAAATAGGAAAGATGAGACTGAAGGGTGAGAGAGAAGAATGACCTGGAGAGCAGTCAGTCCAGCCCCGATGCCCTCAGACAGAAGGAAAGGATGGAGAGAGGAGAAAGAGAAAGAGGAAAAGAGGGAAAGAACAGGAAACAGGCCTCTCCTGCCGAGTACAATTTTTGCAAGACTTGCCGAAACATATTTCTACAATCAAACATTCCCTCATCTGAATAACTTGTACACAGCACATTTCAAAAAGTTCAGGTTACTAAGGGTGATAGGTTTGTTTGTTTGTTTGCTTTGTTTTTTTTTTTTGACAACCATACATACAAAATAATAGAAAAGATACTGTAAATCTAATTATATTTCAAAATTAAGTACTTTTAAATAACCCACTAACCAATGCAGAAATTATAATGGAAATAAAATATCTTGAGTAGAATTGTAAATGAAAACACCATATATCACACTTTTGTCTTGCTATTGAAACACACCTTAGAGGGGAAAATTTATCTTTGAAGTAAAAGTCTGAAAATAATGAGTCAGGCATTGTCTCAGAAACTGAGACCCACAATAATTTGTAAGTGTACCAGCAGAAGAAAAGACCAGAACAGCAAAAAATAACAAAGGACAGAAAATATGAAGGTGGGCTGTAAGCCCAGAGACCATGACAGTTCCTCCGAATTAGACAGCAGTAAGGCCAAGGCCCTGAGCCATAGATAAGAAGGATTAGTCGTTATGGACCAGGAAGATGTCACAAGTTAGGGGAGCAGCAACTGGAACATCCCTAAGCTAACAGATCAGAAAAATAATTTAGATAGAACAACCTAGAAAATGTACTTGGCGAAACTGCATCCCCCACAAAGAATATAATTGGGAGAACGGCAGCCAAGTCTTTAAACAAGTAAGAACATCCACTAAGAAAAAACATCTCAGATCTAAAGTTTTACTTACAATATAACCTCCATATTTTATAAATTCCCACACACAAGGGAGTCCCCTGTACCTACAAAGCTGTGGTGGCAACATGAACTGAAATCATTACTTATTCTCAGACAAAACAAGAAAGAAACCCCCAAAGTGCTGCTGAGTGACAGAGCAGAGGGAGCACGGTCTCTAACACTGGTGTCTGGGGATTCCCTGCTAGTGTGCAAACCTGTACTCGGCTCAACAATAAAGGCAATCCATACAAAAATTCCAGAGCAAGAAGAAGTTAGAATATGTGGTGTGGTGGTGGTGGATTCAATCATATTTCACTGTGTACACGTATGGAATCCTCAAAGAAAGAAAAAGAGAGAAAGCCAGTATAGGTACAACCTGAAAAAATGTACAAGGGCACTTATTGTGAGAATGTTCATAAATAGCCCCAGATTGGAAAAAGTCCAAAGAACTGCCATTGCTTCAATGGGTAAAAACTTTGCAAAATCTCTAGACAATGGGGCATTGTTTACAATGCTTCCCATGAACGATGGGCTGACTAAAAATACACTCAGAAAAAAAGAAAGAATTCACGTTGTGTATGGCAGCTTAAATAAAGTCCACGCATGCGTGAAACTGTAGCAGTACCTGGGCGGTGGCATCCATACCTGGATGTGACGGCAGGCTAAGGGACAAAGTGGTTGCTAAATCGTACACCATAGTCTATTTAACATCATGTGTTTCCTACAGAAGAAATCTATTTTTCATTCTATCACTTTTACTTATTATTTGACTGAGTCATAATTATACACAGTTCCTTGGTTGTCATAGTCACCCTACTACTGTCTCCTACCTGCCAGGTACTTCTGACATCCTTCCCATCCCCCCCTTTTTTTTCTTTTTTTTTTTTTTTTTAATTTTCTTTTTGGTAGCCCATTGAGTCCAGTTAGCATTTTCAGCTGGAATACCAACTGATCGTGGTGTGGTCTTGTTCAGGACCTCTGCACAAATCACAGCTGCAGTGGGCTCATGGACACAAAGGCCATGTTGTGAGTCCGGAAACACTTCAGGATCTGCTCTCCATTTGGTCCTCTTAAGTCCTTCCCGTCCTGGGAAATGTTGGTTCTACTAGTTGATACATTGATAGAGTTTGAAAGTTAGGTTTCACGACTCTTAAAATGCCCATTTTCTCACCATGCTTCACCGTGCATGCTCGTTCTGTTCCCCAGCTGTGGGAAAGAAGAACAGGGAAATCCCAGGGAGGACTAGGACAGCCTTGCATCTGCCAAGCCTCTGGTTTCAACACACCGTTCTAACCCAAATGCCTAGGCCTCAGACAGGGCTGCAAGGATTCAACTTCTGTGGGCATCTGAAGATGGTTGCTTCAAGGTCTTCTGTATCTGATACAGGTGCATACAATATGATTTTATATAAGTGTCGCAGGAATATCTAAAATTCAGTTGCTTTTGTGTGTGAAGTAAATCTTCTGAAGTTGGCACGTTTTCTTCCATTAAGTTCTTCTTGGGGCCTTTGGACACATCTGTGTTCTGGTATTAATTAATGGAGGGTAAGGTAGGAAGTGTATGTGTCTGGAATATACAGACAGATCTTCTAGAAGTTTATTCCCAACCTTCATAGTTTTTACCCATTACCACCATTGCCTAAACATGTGCATTTTTGGAATATCTGACTGACTTCCTTTATTCTGTAATAGAAGGTGTATTTCACACAGATTCAGTAGCTGTGGGAAGGATTCTGAGGGCTCAGGACTGTAAGGAGCATGGGGCTTCCAGCCTGTGGCTGCAGGCTTTGACACCCTCCATTAGCACGGAAGGGCTGCCACATGTCGTTGGCATGGAAGCCTGCCTCCTCCTGGGGTAACGTAACTGGGTAGTTGGGCTCAGCTGTATTCTTCTGTACAGAAGCAAGAACTAAAGGAAATGTAGGTCAGGAGCTTGTAACTTTAATATCATAATCATGAGACTGTGAGGTTCCTCTGAGAGGATCAAATGTTTTATTTTGAGGAAACCATTTCAAAAGATAAAAATCTGACTTTTCACATAGAGTTAAGGGCTATGCTGATCACCATTGAATCCAGTGAAAAGGACAGAAAAGGTGTTTAAATCTATAAACTCTAGAGCAACATTTTCTTCCTCTTAAGGGTATTACAATTTGTTGTTAGACGGCCACTTGTTAGTTCCCGGCTACCCAGACTTCCAAAATAATCACACAGAAACTATATTAATTAAATCACTGCTCGGCCTATTAGCTCTAACTTCTTATTGGCTAGCTCTTACATATTAAATTAACCCATTTCTATTCATCTGTGTATCGCCATGTGGCTGTGGCTTACTGGGTAAAGTTCTGGTGTCTGTCTATGGCGGGGATTACATGGCTTCTCCTTGACTCCACCTCCTTTCCCCCAGCATTCATCTTAGTTTTCCCTGCCTAACTAAGTTCTACCTTGCTATAGGCCAAGCCAGTTCCTTTATTCATTAACCAATAAAAGCAACACATAGACTGAAGGACATCCCATACTAACAATTAGTAAACAAGAAAAATCTATTCACTGGGTTTTACAAACAGATGTATCTGATTTAAATAAGGGTTACTTGTAAGTCGAGACCTGCTTACAAAATCATGCCCTCTGCCCCCAGTAAGAAACTCCTGGGCTGTGCCTGTCTTTGGAATCAAATCACTCCTTGCGCTAAGAAAGGAACATTACAAGCTTAGAGACTGTTGTCCAAAGCAGATGTATCTTGTAAGCGTCACCTACTTCAAGATGGAAAATGTCATCTATGCTAGGATATCGTTTCTCTTCAAATTTTGTCTGCTTAGCAACTTTGTTAATGAGAAAAGGTATTTGAGAAACTCCTCCCTAAACCGACTCACGTTTCTGAGCCAGCCTATCTCTCCAAAGCCTTTCCAGTAACACGAATGGGAAAACCAGAGGTTTTAACGAACCTGTAAGAATCAGGTTTCAGTTTTATGTGGAAGGATTTTGAAGGAATAAGACTCTGGAGTCATTTGGTGCCTCAGCTGAGATATGGGATCTGGTGAGGTTTTGCAAATGATGTCATAAACAACATGATTCATTTTGCTCATTTAGGCTTTTGTTTGCAGTCAGACAACCTAGCTCAAGGCTCCACTGTAGGTCTCACTAGTTGCTGGACTTAGAGGGACATATTTACCTTGGCATTCAGGTGAGGGAGGGCCTGTCCCTGAAAGTGTCTAGGAAGTCAAGGAGTCTGGTTTTAGCAGGTGTACAGGTGCTTCTTTCTATACTGCCGGTGCTGCAGAGGAATGGTTATGACATTCATACATCAGTCATCAGTCTTTGGGTACAACTCAATTTTAGGGGTGTCCTTTGAGAAGATCATATCGTAGGGTTGAAGAGACAGTTCAGTTGGTAAATTGCTTGGCTTGCCAGTATGAGATCTTCATTTCAGGTCCAGAACCTGCAGGAAGAAGCTACAGATGGCATTGTACACATATATTCCCAGCGCTTGGGAGAAGATTGTTCTCTGACCAGCCTGTCTTGCCTAATAAGGAAGTGCTAGCCCTGTCTCAACAAATGTAGTGGGCATGAGGAACTACATCAGAGGTTGTTCTCTGGCCTTTGGACACATGACCCTTCCCCCAACACACATGTACATACTCCCCCCCCACATGCTTGTTTGCTTGTTTTTTTTTTTTAAATTTATTTATTAAAGATTTCTGCCTCCTCCCTGCCACCGCCTCCCATATCCCTTCCCCTCCTCCAATCAACTCCCCATCTCTCATCAGCCTGAAGAGCAGACCGGGTTCCCTGCCCTGTGGGGAGTCCAAGGACCTGCCACCTCCTTCCAGGTCTAGTAAGGTGAACATCCAAACAGCCTAGGCTCCCACAAAGCCAGTATGTGCAGTAGGATCAAAACCCAGTGCCATTGTTCTTGACTTCTCAGCAGTCCTCATTGTCCACTATGTTCAGCGAGTCCAGTTTTATCCCATGCTTTTTCAGACCCAGGCCAGCTGGCCTTGGTGAGTTCCCGATAGAACATCCCCATTGTCTCAGTGTGTGGGTGCACCCCTCGCGGTCCTGAGTTCCTTGCTCGTGCTCTCTCTCCTTCTGCTCCTGATTTGGACCTTGAGATTTCAGTCCGGTGCTCCAATGTGGGTCTCTGTCTCTGTCTCCTTTCATCGCCTGATGAAGGTTAATATTCAGGAGGATGCCTATATGTTTTTCTTTGGGTTCTCCTTCTTATTTAGCTTCTCTAAGAACCCGAATTATAGGCTCAATGTCCTTTATTTATGGCTAGAAACCAAATATGAGTGAGTACATCCCATGTTCCTCTTTTTGGGTCTGGCTTACCTCACTCAGGATAGTGTTTTCTATTTCCATCCATTTGCCTGCAAACTTCAAGAAGTCCTTGTTTTTTACTGCTGAGTAGTACTCTAATATGTATATATTCCATACTTTCTTCATCCATTCTTCAATTGAAGGGCATCTAGGTTGTTTCCAGGTTCTGGCTATTACAAACAATGCTGCTATGAACATAGTAGAGCATATACTTTTGTTGTATGATAAGGCCTCTCTTGGGTATATTCCCAAGAGTGGTATTGCTGGGTCCATGGGTAGGTTGATCCCGAATTTCCTGAGAAACCTCCACACTGCTTTCCAGAGTGGTTGCACAAGTTTGCATTCCCACCAGCAATGGATGAGTGTACCCCTTTCTCCACAACCTCTCCAGCAAAGGCTATCATTGGTGTTTTTGATTTTCGCCATTCTGACAGGTGTAAGATGGTATCTTAAAGTTGTCTTGATTTGCATTTCCCTGATCGCTAAGGAAGTTGAGCATGACCTTAGGTGTCTTTTGGCCATTTGAACTTCTTCTGTTGAGAGATCTCTGTTCAACTCAGTGCCCCATTTTATAATTGGGTTGATTAGCCTTTTACGGTCTAGTTTCTTGAGTTCTTTATATATTTTGGAGATCAGACCTTTGTCAGTTGCGGGGTTGGTGAAGATCTTCTCCCAGTCAGTGGGTTGCCTTTCTGTCTTAGTGACAGTGTCCTTTGCTTTACAGAAGCTTCTCAGTCTCAGGAGGTCCCATTTATTCAAAGATGCCCTTAATGTCTGTGCTGCTGGGGTTATACGTAGGAAGTGGTCTCCTGTGCCCACGTGTTGTAGAGTACTTCCCACTGTCTCTTCTATCAGGTTCAGTGTGTTCGGACTGATATTGAGGTCTTTGATCCACTTGGACTTGAGTTTTGTGCATGGTGATAGATATGGATCTATTTTCATTCTTCTACAGATTGACATCTAGCTATGCCAGCACACTTTGTTGAAGATGCTTTCTTTTGTCCATTGTATATTTTTAGCTCCTTTATCGAAAATCAGGTGTTCATAGGTTCACACGCATGCTTGTATGCACACACAATACACGCCACATACAGCATACATAGTTATGTTGTGGGAATGAGGGATGGATCAGTCTTATGGGTTTTGCCTTTCAGTGAATCCCTTATAAATTCCATGGCTGGTCGCAGTCTGTCTCAGAGTGTTGTTACTACACAGTATGCTTCTTCCTTGATTGACAGATTCTTGTGCATCTGTATGGGTATGGTGTTAATATTCGTGTGTCCCAAGTTCACACCTTGGAACCATTGCATGATGGTTTGTGGATGTGAGGGCTTTGGCAGATGACTGTGTCCTCAGCATGGTACCCCCTTCCTGGAGTTTGTGCTCTATGTGAAGGGCAAAAGAGGAGGTGTTCTTTTGCACTAGTGAGAACACCACAAAGAAAAGAGGCATCCCAGGGCAGCAAGTGGCCCTCACTAGAAACAGACCTGTGGGAATGCTGATCTTGGGTTTCCAGGACAGAATCTCAGGGCCTCGATTGAACTCTGTCACATTCTGTCTTCGTCTTGCTGTCTCTCTGACTCTGTCTGTCTCTGTTATTTCTCTGTGTGCCTGTCCATCTGTCTCTTTCTTGTGACAAGGTCTCACTACGTAGCCCTGGCTGTTAGGGTTCTCCCCATGAAGATCAGACTGGCCTTGAACTCACAGAGATCCTCCTGCTTCTGGCTCCCGAGTGCTGGGATGAAAAGCTTTGTGACACCATGCCTGGCCACAAGGTCTCTTTAAAATAGTCACTGGGCAGCTGTACTCACAGCTGTCTGCATCTGGTGCTGCTCCTGCCTAATTCTGCAAGTACCCCAGACCCAGGGGTTATGAAAACTAAAAATAAATAATGTGAGTGCCAACAGAGAATCCCATCATTTGCCTTTTTGTAAAAATAATTCGGCCAGCGGAGCAGTGTGTAAAATACAAACAGAAGTTGTCCCTTTTATTCCTCCTCTTCCTGTGTCTTCTGCCCTGAGCTCACTCCTGTCTTCTGAGGTTCTGATTTTTGTGTGTCCGTGATTATCACTGACCTTAGCTTTTATAGGTCAATACTCACGCACACTTTCTTCTTTCTGTTTTATCAAACAGTGTGTGACTAGTAGTCTATGTGCCATTCTGAAATGTGTTCTTTCCATGAGTCCCTGTTCACCAAATACTTTCTTATGTGTATTTATAAACCTAAGCCTGTGCCATACTTTTATTTCATATTTTTAAATATTTTTTTCAAAGAGCATAGTCATTTACAACTGTTTTTCCATTAGTGTTGTCTTAGAAGCCTTGCCTAGTGTGTCCTTTTCTATGTGACTACAGATATTTCTGCAGGATGGTGCCAAAAAGGACAGTTCTGGGCAAGGAGTGATGAGAGCTATAATTTGTCCTCTGTGGTTCCCAGTTCCTTACCTAGAAGACAGAGCTAAATTACCCTCTCCAAACCTGCTAGAATGCCTTTGCAGGCAAGCCATCTCCTCTCTCCCACCCTCTCTCCCGTTCTTGCTCCAATGCTTAGACATGCCAACATCCTATTGTTGCCTTGCACCTTTGCAGATTCCTGCATCTTTTCGAAGCCAGAGTGAAGGTAAGAGACAGTCTGCATGCTTCAGAGTCCCACAAAGTATCGCCTCTATCCTGGTTCCCACTCCACAAGAGAGTCAAGCTTGGCAGTTGGGCTCCCGCTCATGGAAGTTGCTTGTCTGTAGTACCTGACTGGATAGAATGATGGAATGGACTTTCGGAAACTCAGATGTTCTCCAAGGCACCTAACGCTTTTTCATTTTGTAGATTAAGCCCTACCACAGACTTAGTCAGCAACTGACTTAAATATGTACTGTTTTAAAGTATGAAATCCGTATCTCTCTCTTTTTTTTTTTTTTTGTCAAAAACACACTCTATTTCCAGGATCTAATAGACTTTGTTGCACAGCACTTACTTGTGAGTTTATATATGCCCAGAGACTGACTTAGAGAAAACACTACCTGTGCAGTTGTTAAATAGGTGATTTCTTTATGTCTTTATCAAATTAACCTGCACTCTATGAATGCTTTATCTTAAGGTCTGGTACTGTTCAATACTCCTAACCCTTTAATCCTGGAGCGATCTAGAAAGGTCTATGAGCCAAATGGTCTCTGAGGAGCCCAATGCCTATATTTCTTAATGGAATGTTCTGAAGGTTGGGAGAAAAAAGGTGATGGGCTTACAGTAATACACAAGGAAGGTAGCAAGGGATGTCTGTTTGGGTCCTCTCCATGGCCTCCAATGGCCAGTCTTTCTCCAGAAGACTGCAGGACAGCAGCATCCGGGGCAGGAGGAGGTGTAGTGATGTCCTGTTCTGTCACTTAGGGTTTCCCAACATCCATCTTGAAACAGTCTCTTTACCAGTGTGCCCGTGTGTGATACTCTGAGGTGTGCTTTTCCGGTCCACCCTACACAGCACAGAAGTGGAGGCGTCAGCACATAGAGCTCAGTGGGCATGGTGACACAGGCCTGTAACCCCTGCTTCTTGGAAGCCTGAGGTGGAAGGGTGGCAAGTTCTCAAAGGCCCTTCAGTCTATGAGGTCAGAGTGATTTCAAGGTCAGTCCAGCATCTGGTCTGGACCCTACCGCCAAATCCTAAGACCTAGAAAGAACAGGGATATGGCTAAGTGCTGGAGGGCTGACACAGCACATGTGAGCTGCATCTCCCAGATCCCCCAGGGCCACCAAAATATATAAAAATAAAAATTGTATAGACTTCTGTATAAACAGAAATCCCTGTGTAGAGGGAAATGGAAGATTTAAAACCTCAATCAAGTACAACTGCGGAAGCTGGGACTAATGTGTACCTTCCATGTAGATAACCCTGAGCTCATTAGAACCATCCTAATTTCAACCCACCAAGTATTTTTATGACAGGGCTTCATGATTGCTTTCTGTGGGTTTAATGTCATTGTTCATAGATATGTGATTTGTTTTATCATCATTTCAATCTCAGAATGATTGATTAGGACAGATATTAACTGATTAAAGATGAGCATTAGCCATGCATACTTTTGCAGTGCAAAAGAAGACATTTTGCTGCAAACTTTGAGGGACAGTAGACATTGGATTAAGCCATATTACAATATATTCTTTGTAATATTCCATATTACAATAAATTCCTTATATTATGAAGAATATGATAGATTGTTACTGATTAAAAATTATAGGAAACATTGTAACATTACTTCCCATGAAGCTGGCCCTGTTGAGGCTTCATTTTGTTGTTTTAAATAAAATTGGGGTTTTTGTTCTACTGTAGGGACACAGCAAAAAAAGGAACAACAGCCTAGAGTGTGTTTTGAATCTACATATCTGTACCAATCAGAAAAAAATTAAAAATATATATTTAATCAAGCAGAACCAAACTCCTCAAATCACGAATCTTGAAATTACCTTAAAGCCCCCTCCAAGTCAACATTGCCCCCTCCCTTCACAGCTGGCTATGATTTCCCTCTGGTCCAGGCACCCAGCATTTGTTCCTGATTAGCTGGCTTGTGGTAAACAGCAAGTCAGAGCTGTTCTCCTGCCTGGAGAGCCCCTCATCTCCACAGAGGGAATTCATCTGACCACATGCTGTTTTCTTTCTTTCCTTCTTTCTTTCTTTCTTTCTTTCTTTCTTTCTTTCTTTCTTTCTTTCTTTCTTTCTTTCTTTCTTTCTTTTCCATAGTTACTTGTATTTAAATCAGAGTCACAAGCCTTTTTCTCCAGTTCCTTCCATCCCTGCCTTCCCCCACCCCCTGCCCCCGCCCCTCCTGCCTCTGCAGGCCTGGTATATTTTCCTTAGCATCCACAATGTTAATTGGAGTTACATGTGTGTATTCAGAGTTGATGGGGCTTCCAGATGTGACCTTTGTAAGCAAGACTTTGTGGACAGGACCAACCGCCTCCCCACCCCCTTCACACACACATCGTATTTCAAATGCTATTTTTTTTTTCTGCAAAAGGTATCTTCAATTAGGGGGATTCCAAAGGACCCAGGCATTTTTAGGCTCAAACTTAACAAAAAAAATATAAAATTACATCCCTATTCCCTCAGATCACCTGACTTCTGTTCTTAATTTCCCCCTTACTTTCTGTTCTACAAATGCAGAGGAGTCTAAGGAGGTGATCTCAGAGAACACATCTCCGTTCTTCTTAAAAACTACCCTGCCCTGTCCTACTTCATGGTAAATTGAAGACAGGGCTTGAAATCATGTAAGGATGAAAGAATGTTCAGAATTGTGTGTGATCTGTCTGACATGCATTTTGTGCCTCTACCTCATTTTTTGGTGTGTGCTATTGTATAATGATGGTACACATTGGACAAGGGAACCTGACCGTGTGTGTGTGTGTGTGTGTGTGTGTGTTCTAGAGAGTATCTGGGGAAGGAAACACAAATTAGACAGGAGATGGCTCTGTGAAAGGGATGTTGCTGTAATTAAACCTCATTTGCTACAGGTCCATGCAAAAACACAGATGTATTTCTGTGGGCTGGGGCTAGAACTGCTTTTATTTGTCAAGAATCCTCTCATCCCGTAAGCCAGTGGATCTTGAGTTTCTTGACTGGAATTTCACAAAGCCCGGTTTGCTCTCAGTAACAAAGGGCACCCTTAGCTTTGCAGGGCGTGCATTTCTATGTCACGTGTCTCGAAAACAGATTTCAAATTCATCAGGTTTGGAAAAAAAACTGGAATAAATAATATCACAAAACGAATCATGTCGTCCTTAAAACCCAGCGAGACACCAACAGGGGAGACGGAGACGTCCCTTTGATTCGGGCAGGGAGGCTGGGAGAGAATTCTCCAGCAGGCACCAGGCAGCCTTTCCAGTCCATGCTGACAGTTCAGTTCTCAGCCATTTGTGGGCTCATCTGTAGCCCTGAGCCTGGTTCCACTTCACTGGCAAAGGCAGATGCCAAAACAAGTCATTACCATGATTATTTTGGTTCAAGATTAAATCCTTCCACAGAGGACACATTTATTTTATTTCTGGCCTGGGTTTTTATCCACCATGTATGTTGGAATAAAATGTCTGGAGTGCATGTTTATGAATACCAGGATACTTACTCCCCAGATGCTAATCTGATATATTCTTACCCCTTCTGACTCTTTCCTCTTGTGTTTAGAGCATCATCTTCCTTTACATTTCTGTTTGGAAACACACGGCATGTAGCATGCACATTGTAACTTCACACTTTTTTAAAGAAAAGCGGTTGATGTTGTTCCTCCTCCCCACCACATTTTAATAAGAAAATATTCAGCCAGGAAAAAAAATCAAGTCTGAAATCTAAAAATGAAACCGACTGTGTGGTGGTATATTTTATTTTATGGGTTTGTTTTGTTCCATTAATCAGCACGAGACCAGAAATTCTTTGGGTCCATATTTCAATGGCAATATTGGTGTGAGCTGCGAAATTCCAGGCTAAGATGCTGAGCGAGGTGCCTATTTCATTCTTATTAACTGAAATACTTTAAAAACCAAAGTGGTTGGATGTAATAATTTTATTAGTCTGTAATAGTTATTTTATTAACATTTTCCTCCAAGGATTCCCCCTCCTGATGATGAGGGTTCTGCGATTTCAGACAGTATGATGGATGGCACTTTTCTATGACAAGAATTTTAACAGCCCTTCTTCAGCACTCAATGCACACCCAATTATGCATCTGAGCTGGTAACCTTGAATTTATGTTGCCATGGTGACAAACTGGTCATGCATTATGGATTATCATTGAAATTCTACACCCCTACCTAGCATAATGGGAGTTGGGGACTTAATCAAATCAGCCATTCTGTGCGGCACACACTGAAGAACTACTCTTATTGTTCGGGGGCCAGGCAAGGAAGCAGGCCTGATGAGATGGCAGCTGGAGCAGGCAGCCTGATAGATGGCCCTTCTATACATCTGTGAATGTATAGACACATGGCGCTCAGTGCCTGCCATTTCCAGCTTAGGCAGCAGCTGGTCGAATAACCTCTGCTGCCTCACCCTGTTGTCACGGAGCACTGAACAGAGACGGAGGCTGTGCTAGGGATGAGGACACTGAATTTATACTGTGTGGTGGAGAGGGGAAGATGATTGCAGAGTTGGGGCAGCAAGGGGATGGGAGAGACTGGGAGGGAATGGAAAGGGCAGGGGTTCAGATGGGCCAGGCTAAGGGTGGCCTGCGCCTGGGACTGGACTACCATGGATTCCTTTATGCAAGAAAGACAGATGCATGAGTGGGGTGGGCTTTGCTTTGGGCAAACCAGGTTGCTGCTTCTGTAAAGCCCAGAAATTCCAGAGGAAAGCAATCTTCTTGTACAGGCCCAGCATCCTCTTGCTCTGTAGGTAAGCATTCTTATAGTCAGTCTCCTCTTGTTACAAACAAATAAATGAATAAATAAAACTACCAGCTACGGAAGGTCAAAGAAGCGAATTGCCTTATGAGCAGCGTGCAGCCAGGGAGGGGAGAGCCACGTGGTTCCTTTCTTTGCAGGACAGACTGAGTGTAGACCAGTGACACACAGAAGATCACAGGTTTTTTTTTGGGGGGGGGACTGTAAATGGACTTATTAAATGCTATTTCTACTACAAATTTTCAAATGAATGCAACGGTTCAAAAAGACGGAGATCTTTGAGCGGAATGTCAAGCTCCAGAAATCTCAGGGTCTCTGTGAATGCTTGTCAATCAAAGGCTGAACAATTCTAATTATGCTGTGTTCTTTTACCTGCCCCTTCATCTCACCATTTTATCCCATGCTTACCAGCAAGGTCACTTAACACCCCTGGAAGCCACATCCTTGCATAAGCAAGTGTTTTAACGATGTCTTTCCTATTAAAATTTCCATTCTCTTGATTATACTATTCCTTGGTTTTATTTGCTTGTTCGCTTGGGTTTTTTTTTTTTTTTCTTTTTCTTTTCCTATTTATTTTCCTCACATTTCCACCTTAAAACTAAGAATCAGTCATTTGGTTTTTAAGGCTTGCTCATGTGTGCAGGCAGAACGGCCTTTCGTCAATATTTCATGAGACTTTGGGTGTCTCTCCTGGTGCATTGGAGCTCGCTGGCTGCAGAATAAGCAAAACGTCTTATCGAGGAAACATGTCTTGACCCAACAGATGAAAATGGCTCCGCAGAAGCCATTGCACCTTCCAGGGTCACGCTTAGCTGACTAGAAAGCATCTTTGTGAGGGCTACAGACAGGAAAAAAGATCTCAGGAGCTAACCAGATCCGTGGCCAGGAAGGGGCTGGCTCTTTAAACGCTGTAAAATCAGGTCAATATTACACATCTCAAAGCCCTCAGGGGTTCATGATTGTCAGGGTTAGATGCATAGAAAAATTTAAAATTTGATGGGTACTTTAAAATTATTTTCTTAGTGCTCTCGTAGGCTGCCTCCACATTCATTCTCAACAGAGACATTATTAGGATGCAAAATGTCATTAAATGATACTTTAAAAATAAAGTACAGGGCATGAAATTATTTATCTGAATGGGAAAGACGGGTGGGGAGTGTGTGGCTGCTAGGTGCCTTAAAGGGATACAGCTTGTGTCTGGATAGGGAACTATTCATTTCAAGTGAATGGAAAACAATGTTCTCTGGAAATTTCTCTCTCTGCACATGCACAGGCAATAGCGTTAATATATTATCACAGAGTCTGCTTTATTTCATTTCCTGCTTTTCCTCTGAGGTCGCACTTGGTGATTCATTTTCTTTTTTCTTCAGAAGTGTCACGGCGGAGCAGCATGCAAGCATCTGTCCCACTCTTCGAGTTCTAAACGTGGATTTAAATTTCCTGCAAAATGAAGCCATGCGCTCTGCCGTTACCATAAACACATAATGCCTTTCCAGTGTAAGCGGTCAAGAGCACCATGGCCTGTTTTCTCTGAAACTATCTTTACAAATGGTCCTCTTACCTCACAAAGGGTCTCTAAACAAGAACGCTACTCACAGATTATAAAGAAGACGCTTCTAGTTTGTTTTGTGAAATTTCAAGGACATATTTTGTTCAAGTTGTATAACAAATATTTACTCTATGTACAGAAAAAGAAACAAGTTAATCCATATAACTTGAAAGAGATGTATACCAACAACAATGGTGGGTATCCCCACATGGCTTAAGCCAAGTGTCTTGTCCCTTGTGAAAATTGAAGCAGGGACCTGACAGTCACTTAGTACCAAAGGAGCCTCTTCATTGGCTCATTACAGCCTTGGCTATGCCCATCCATCAGCTCTGCTAGATGGTCCACTGATGATGGTCTGCTAGGTGATTAGATGAGAAAGGATGACATTTTCCTTAGTTTATTAAATTTTTCAATTTTTCAAATTCATCTTTAACTGCTACACAAACATATTTAAAAGACATGTGAATTTGTGGGGCTCCACTTGTCATTTAGGTACACATACACTGTGAAATTTAAATCTATTTCCCTAAGTATTTATTGTGGTGGGAAAAAATTGAAAACCATTTCTTCTAGTTCTGATTTCCCTAGATTTATTTTTGTGTACATGAGTGTTTGCCTGCATGTATGGATGTGCACTATGTGTTTGCCTAGGGCCAACAGAACTAGAGGAAAGGGCTGGGTCCCCTGGAATTAGAGCTGCAGATGGGTATGAGAGGCCATATTGTGCTGGGCACTGAATTCAGCAAGGACAACAAGCCCTCTTCATTGCTCACCCATTACTCCAGCCACTTTCCTCTCTTATTTATTTATTTTTATTGTCTATGACCTTAGTTTTTACCTACAGTCACTTGTTTTGCTCAGCACACCACTGCCTCTTGATCCCTGTAATTAGCATCATGGGCCACTATTTCCCCGATGTGGGATTCCCCTCTGTATGCTGTGAATACCACTGGTTAATAAAGGACTGCATTGAACCTATAGCAGAATAGAACACAGCTAGGTGGGGGAAAACTAAACTCAATGCTGGGAGGAAGAAGGTGAAATCAGGAGAAGCCATAGAACTGCCACTGGAGACAGATATGTTGAAATTTTGCAAGTAGTCCACGACCTCATGGTGATGCACAGATTAATGGAGATGAGTTAAATTAATATGTAAGAGTTAGCCAATAAGAAGTTAGAGCTAATGGACCAAGCAGTAATTTAAAGAATATAGTTTCTGTGCAATTATTTCGGGGCTGAGCATCTGGGAACCAACAAGCGGCCTCCCTGAGAGAGCTTTGAAAGAAATTCTAGACACTAAAAACAAAGTTACTCCATCTTTTTTTTTCTAAATAGGCTTTGTTCACTGGAGGCATGCTGCGGCTCCTTTAAGAGAGGTCTTACTGATTCAGCTATAGCAGAAAAAAGCCTTGTTATTTGGAAACATGGCTTCCTGGGCCTTGCTGCCAGTGTGAACTCCGGCTATGGAGCATTTGAATGGCATTTGTGGGCCCGGGTGTTTGTGTGCCCACTCGGGGTCAGAAGAAAAGTAGTTGAGACCATGCCATGGTTCAGCACTCCCACTTGGGCAGGTGACAGGATCAGGTCTACTAGGTGTGCACCAGCAGGAGAGCATGGAAGATTCCGGCTGCCATGTGCATAGATATTTCCAGGCCATGCAATCTGCTGCATTGTAGATTTAGCTTTTTCTCAGAAAAAAAGGGTTCATATGTTACATCGTGCTACCCAGAGTTTAGGTGGCTCCCACCAGCAGTTCTAGAGCCTGAGAGAGGCAGAGCCAGCATCCAGTGCCACTGAGACCAAGTTGCTCAGCATTTTAAGAAATGCTTCTGGTCAGAACATAATTGCAAAGACACAATAAAGACAAATGCAGATGAAAAAGAATTCTCAATGGAAATGGGTTAAATTAATATGTAAGAGTTAGCCAATAAGAAGCTAAAGATAATGGATCAAGCAGTGATTTAAATAATATAGATTCTGTGATTATTTTGGGTCTGAACTGCTGAGCAGCTGGGAACCAACAAGTGGCCTCTTCTTGCTACAATCTCTCTGCTGCATCATCCACAACCTCTGGTCACCACTGTTCTATGCTGAGCTTCCACGTGAGCTGACATGGTACTTAGATTTCTGTGCCCGCATCACTCCAGTGAACACTAGTTTCCAGTTTCATCATGTTATTACGAAAGACAAATTCTCAGTCTTCAGTGGCCGAATGGTAGTCTGTGGCTACATGTTCCTCATTTTATTTATCTATCAGGTGATGGGCATTTGGGACATCTCCACTTCCTGTATATTTTCAGTAGTGTTATAATGAATATGGGTGAGTAGTCATGTTTTTGACTCCCTGGTTTGGCTTCCATTGGCTGTACTGCATGGAGTGGGGATGGTGGATCAAATGAAAGTTTCGCTTTTGACTTTGTCAGAAAAATGAGCTTTTCCCAAAATGGCTGCAGGCATTGCCTTCCCCTCTCCATGTGCTTGCTAGCCCTTATCTTTTATCTTATTGATAAAGCTGTTCATACTGCCATGGAGTGATATCTGCTGCCTTGAAAGGGTGTGTTTACGGAATAGCTCTGAGTAGGTTATCATTGGAAAATGTTAGCGATAAGCAGCCCTGCAGATGAAAATGGTTTTGGCAAATAGACTCTGTTTTGTGTGACTTCATGACTTCTCATCTTCAGGATCCTTCTGACAGTTGTTTCAGCTAGCAGATCTCTGGAACACTAGCAAATGTAGTACTAGACTTTCACAATATTTATTTAAATTCAATAAGTGTGTGGGTATAGGATAAAGAAAAAAGGAAGAATTCTTAAAATTAAATACACAAAAAAATGTCTTTTCCTTTCCTTAAGGGACTTAAAATTTGGAGTTGTTGGTGTGACTTTCCTGAACTACATTTGGTGTCTTTGTATGTGAGGAGAAACTTAGTAAAATATCTTCAGAACGCCCAGCATACACTCCCCATTTCAGAGCTCAGTGAGTCCCCCAAGCTTATTCAAAATTCCCCTGTCAAGAAGGCATAAGCACCCGGTCACTGATCTCTAGCAGTTCTGGGACCAGAGAATTCTCTAGCACACCAGTTACGCTTTTCAGTGACTGTTGTTGGGCAGTGACTAAGAATGGTCTCACATCCCCAGAACTCAGAGTTTCTGCGAGCATTCTTCTGTACAAGGCTATGCATGGCCAGCGGGATATAATTACCCTGGTCTTAGAGGTTTCTGCTCACATATCAAGGACTTAACATTTTCTCCCTGTTGCAAGAGAGCCACCACAGTTTTCTAAAAATGCTTCTTTGGGGACAGTTTTGTCCGGTAGATCAAAGTGGGGAGTACCAACTTCATATTAGTCACCATCGGGCAGCCTAGACTGCATCTTTGTACTTAATGTAGAGATCAGCTCAACCACTCACTTCAGTCCTGGTTTCAGCCTTCTTTTTATTTAGTTTTGGTCTTTGAGACAGGGTCTCTCTATAGCCCTGGTTGTTCTGGAACTCACAATGTAGATCAGGTAGTCCTCAAACTCACAGAGATCTTCTTGTCTCTGCCTCCTAAGTGCTAGGATTAAATGTGTGTACCACATTATCCTGTGTCCTCTGTCTTCTTTAAAAATTTCTTAATTGTGAGTTTCAACCTGAAGGTCATCATCTGCCTACTCTTCAAAATACCTCTTAGAAATGAATGCCCTTGCCAGGGTAGAAAGCCAGACGGCCACTGAGCAAGTTAGAGGACAAAGTAGAGACACAAGATGTTGCACAGCATCCTGTGGACCACATAGGAGCAGCCTGGCCCTTGGGTGGCTCCTTCTCTTTTTTCTGTTTCTCATAGCTGCTTCTGACCCCAAGCTCTTACCTGACACATTCTGCTCTTGTCCCTGTGGTCACTAAGGGGAGACTAAAAATAATAGAAGGCCCTTCTGCCTGACACATACCTGAGGTCATGGCTTTCACTTCTGGTGAAATTTGCCTCCAGATGTCAGTCACCCTTCCTTCTGAGTCCTTACTTGGTGTAGTCTTTATGGTTCTGAGATTGATTGGACTGTAGAAGCATTGATCCTGAAGACACCAAGGGAGACAGGCATCAGCGTAGTGACTCACAGATGACAAGGGAGGCGTAATCCATGTTAAAATAACTCTCGTTACTGTTGCCAGCTCCCTGTGCATTGTGTGCTGTGACCCTGAGTGCATCTTTAAAACACATCCTTTAGGCAGTAGACTGTTTGATGTGAGGCCCAGAGTTAGGGACGTGCCAGCTGGACTAGGGTCACAATTTGTTCTTTTAGCCCTGCTGTCACTTCTCTTCATGCTGGTCCTTCCTCTGCACACTCTCCCTAGCTCCTAATCATACAACCATGTTGTGAAGCATCTCTGGGACAGCAGGGAGTAGTTGGAATTTGGAGATCGTACATAGCCACTGTACTAGCCCTGGGAGGTCTGAGGTTAGAGCTTTCTCTGATGAGCTGTGGAAATCCAATGCTCAGGAGGTAATGACCGGGTGAAGTTTTCACACTCAGACACCAGATTTCTGAAAATCTGCTTAGGGAAGAAGGGTGTTTAGGCTTAGGTAAGACGCAATACATAGGAAACTCTGGAAATGTAAAATTGTAACCATCACATTTTGTGTACAGTGATCTTCATTATGGCCAGAGACTGTCTCTCACAACTTCATCTTAACATAGAGTCCTGAATATATGAAAATATACTCAGAAATATTCTCTAAACAACATAGGTCATAGACCTTAAGGAGAAATACTCTTGTTGTTCTTGTAAATGGATATAGTATTAAAGTACTTATTTTAATATCTTGGTTTTTAAATGGATGACAATGAAAACAGTTGCTCACAACTGGGAGCCAGTTTGCAAAGAATATGAGACAATGGAAAGTTCAGCTCTAAACAGGACAGTGGCAACGTGACCCACCCCATAGAGGTCAGGGACTAAATCAGACAAAGTGTAAGGGCCAAAGGTAGTGGGGGACGGCTGTGAAACAGTGTTTGCTAGATACAGCGGGGCCGGTGTACACTGGAACTCACAGCAGTTGCAGCTCCATGAATGAGATCTGTATAAGATCAAGCCAACCCACATAACCGCACGTACAATGGAAGGGACTCACAAAGTCCCAGTTATGTCTGAGGCACTACTGGCAGTTGATGGCTGTCGGGACAGTGAGAGTTAGTTTTATTCAAGGTTGTGGCTACATTTTGGGCACCTAGGCTCTAGTAGAGGTTTCTAGAACCAGTCACTTACCTGCACCACTGAGTTGACTTGGTGTGTTAAAAAAAAAAATGCTCACAGGCTTGGTAGGGAAAATTAGTGGTAAAGATACGGCAGGAGTTGGAGGGGGAAGGGAGGGAGTAGATGTGATCCAAACTCATTCTATGTATGAGAAAATTCTAAAGCGATAAAACTTGCATTCTCAAGACACCATGCTACACCAAGGGGAGATGAACTGTGCTTTCATTCACTTCTTATAGGAATCGCACTTGTTCTGCATCACTTAGCTCAATTGAAAACGATTGCCAAATATGTAGAGTGTAATAACCGCGAAGCAGGTTGAAGTTCCAAATCGAACTCTCATTTTCGAGATTCTGGCAGGATTTGCAAGTGCACTTCAACGGACCGTAACTCCAGGTGTTTCCAGTTGCCGACTACATTAGTGCTCAGTACCCAACAAATTTCCTTTCCATCCTTAGTTTTCAGTCCTCGGAAATAAGATGCTGTTACCCTTTGAGTGGGAAATGCCCGGTAAGCATTGAACGCTTGGGCCCCAGCTGGGGGCGCCGTTCAGGCAGAGTGCGGAAGAGTCCCAGATGGCAGACACATGGCCTGATGGGTGGTCATTTCAGAGTCATAGCCTGGCTGCCGACCTGGGCCAAGCTTTCTGGTTGTCTTGCTGAGATATGAGCAGGCTCACCATGAACCATGATGGATGAGCTGTATTCCCTGTGCCATGAGCTAAACAAACCATTTCGGCCTTAGGTAGCTTCTGCCAGATATTCGGTCACAGTGATGAGAAAAATGACTAATAAAGATGCTACTTTAATTTTTGAGGAATGAATAGCAGAGCAATTGGCAGCCACAAGTCAGAAAGGTCAGAATTTCATCAGAGATGCCAATGAGTTTCTGCAAACAGAAGTACAATGTAGCATGTTGAAGGGCCTGTAAATCAAGAGACTACCTTGTACATGGGTAGGAGGGCTGGGTATAAAATGCTAAGCATAACTGACACCTTACATAAATGGTATGTCTTTATCCTCTCCCCACCAAGGGGTGTGTGTGTGTGTGTGTGTGTGTGTGTGTGTGTGTGTGCGTGCGCGCATGAGTTCAATCTCTGGTGTCTTCCTCAATTGCTCCACCTTATTTTTTGGGACAGGGTTTCCCGCATTACTGGGAGCTCACTGTTTCCCCTAAACTACCTGGCAGTGAGTCCCTAGCATCTGCCTGTCTCTGTCCCTTAGTACTGGAATTATAGACATGGGTTACCATGCCAACTTTCAGTTGGGGACTGGGATTGGAGCTCAGGTCCTCACACTTGTGCAGAAAGCACTTCAGCCTCTGAGCACCTCCCCACCCCAGCTATGTCTATCTTGCAAATAAATTGTTGGTGATTACATTAATACAGAACCTTAGCCAAACTTGCTACTGTTAGTACTTTATAGCACCATCTCACACTTGCACCTGTTCTGTGCCAAGCATTCTCCTTCATGTCAAAGGACAGGTACATTTTCTTCGCTCACTTTGACTCAAGCATGAAGTTACTGGAACTCAGAATTATTTATCTGAGTATAAAACTATTTTGTAGCCAGAATCAGAGTGTTTACTTGGTTTTCTATTTATTTGTCTGTTGGTGTATGTGCTTGCATGTGGATACTACATGTATGTGTGATGGAGGAGGCCATAAGAAGGGGTGTCAGATCTCCTATGACTGGAGTTACAGGCAATGGTGAGCCAACCAGCATAGGTTTTGGGCCTGAACTTGAGTCCTCTGGGAAAGCAGTACTGATTCTTACACAGCTGACCCATCATTCCAGCTTCTGTTTACTTAATTTTTCATGTGTGGCTTTACTTTCTTAGTAGAACTGAATTTGCTGTGGGCACCAATCAGCAGTTACACCAGGAGGAGTGACCTCCTCAAGCCTCCTCTCACTAACCTGGACAGCAGCAGCAAGCCAGCACCCAGCGTCGCCAGCAAGGCCACCTCCAGCTCTTTAGCTATGTTGCTCCAGCTGGCAGGATGGCCCACATAGCTCAGCTTCTTGATCCTATAGCAGGGGGAAGCACAACCATTGTCAAAGCCAGGGAAAGTTTACAAGCTTCCTCAGGCACGGCAAGTGCAGCTGGGCCAGTCAGAACACAATCTAGCCAATTGTGCGTCCTCCAACAATAACCTTCCTCATGAATAGGGTGGCCATATGGTGCCTTTTCCCGGACGCACTTCTGCTTTACTCTGAGTGACCCTGCCTAACTGCTGAGAGCATTTCTTTTCACTCCCAGACTATGCTGAGCTGGATAATAAACATTACGATCAACCTGCTCGTAAACATTATTGTGCGTTGTAATTAATTTATATCAGCATTGTAAGTCAAGATATAAGATAAGTGCCATTTAAGTCACTACCAGCAGGTTCAATGCAAGAGCTCTGCTAACTCCGTTTATGTTATTAATTATCACTGCCTAAATTAATTAAATATTCCTTATCTGAACTACCCAGAAACAGCCTCCTGCCTCCCAATACTCCTTCAAAGCCCTTTCTTCCAAGTCCCTCCAGGGATGTATGGCTTCTGGGTCACACTGGGGCAGGTGATGGATTCAAGGCATGTCCCTGCAGCTTTGCCCAGCTGCCCTAAGCCATAGGCAGACAGCCATTCACCTCAGGGTTCTGTGCAGTTAGGGCACTAGCTGGATCCTGTGGTTTCTTTCTTTGGAGTCATAGAATAGATAGGCTCTGAGCTAGGGTTCAGGGGAAGTGAGAAGGTAAAAAGGAGGGGCCTCACTGAGCTGGGTGGCGGAGGCAGTCGGAATGTTGGCCGAGCTGTGCACCCTAGCTCCTTTATAGCAGGAACGGAACTCCTTAAAGCATGGGCAGGTTCTAGTAGGAAAGGGCATCCTAGGATGAAGGCTAAGACCACGCATGAGGTAGTTAGTTGTACCATGTACTAGTTAGTTGTTGTTAACTGCCGGTTTGAGTTTGTTAAGGAAGGCAGAGTGGTGGAAGTAGAGAACAAAGAAGGGAGGAGACAAGAGATGCCACCCACAATCCATGTTGGGTTTGTGGATGCTAACCAAATACAATTCCAATTTCATCATTAAATAAAGACATTGTTTGGGTTTGCAATACATGTTTTTTGTTTTTTGTTTTTTAATTACCTTTGGTTCCTACCAAGCCGTGCATTTCCATGGTCAATTCTCTGAAGATAATGTGTGGTGTGTTTAGGGTAGAGAACAAAGGCCAAAATGGCCCTCACAGGAGGAGAGAGGAGGAGAACCAAGGCTGAGGGGCTGGAGGTCACTGTGAGTTACCGAGGGGGCACAATTAGTAACATCCAATAGCCGCATATCCAGCACACAAATGACTATAAACAGGAGTGAGAGGAATCTGCCCCTGGTTGGATGACCCTATGACCTCAGAACAGTTACTGCAGGGTCAGGCTAAGAACTGACACAGCACTGGTGGCGGAGAGCACAAAAGGGAAAATGAACATGAGCAAAACCAGAGCCACAGAACAGAGCTGAAAAGGCCACAGCGCCCACCCCAGCAAAGCTGCCACTCTGTCTAGTAACAGACCCTCTGCAATTGGGGAATCCATTCTTCCTTCAGGAGACAACCCCGCAGGCGAAGGAAAAAAGAAAAAAGAGAAAGAGCTGGTCAAGTTTATGCATGGATTCTTCTTATTGAAAGCAAGAGAAAGAGGCTTTTCATAGGTGTGTGTGCTCGTGCACGTGTGCACATGTGTGCTTGTTTGATGTTTCATGTTGCCCTTGAATGGGGAGGAAGATGGATACCTGTCCCTTTCAGATACGTTCTTCTCACGAGGTCAGGAGAAATCACCCAGTGCCTGCTGTGACTCAGACTGAGGGTCTCACTGTTGGAGTGTGACTGAGCTAGCCAGACACACTTAATATGGATCAGGAGTCAACTATTCTGTCAGCCAGAAATGTCCAGTGTCTCACTATTTTTTTGTTTGCAACTAAGTCCCACCTGAGAGGAAGGGACTTCAAATAAGTGATTGCCTCCATCTGGTCTGCCTGTGGGCATGGCTGTGGAGTATATCTATGACTGGTGATTGACATTGTAGGGTCCGCTGCACTGTGGGTGGTGTCGTCTTCAGGAAGGTCTGATCTCCAGTTTCCTTCTTGAGCTTCTGTTTTGGCTTCTCTTGATGACATACTGAGACCAGTATGTCAAGCCAGCTCTTTTCCGCATGAATTTCTTTTTTGTTGATTTTGTGGCAGCAATGGAAATCAAGCTGAGAGAGTGTGGTGATCAAAGACTGTAGAATCCTGTGTGTGACATGGTCACAGGGGTGGCGCAAGTCACCTGTCTTTATCTAAAAATCAGGCACCAAATCAGTTCTCTATATGTGACATAGGTAAGGCACTTCAGGGTCCACTTTGGTCATCCCTTAGCCAACCAATATGTGAGGAACAAAATCAAGAGAGCATGTGCAAAGTCAGACAGGTGAAGGGTTAGATTGTTAGAAGACTCAGAAGCGTCAATACATAGATGTCCAAGGAACTGGAGAGAGAGGAAAATGCTGACATGGAACTTCCCTGAGTATTTTCAGGACCTTGGTGTGCCAGAGGGCTTCAATCCATCTTCTGCAGCTTTACAGAGAAGATAGATGCTCAGTGGAGGGAAGAGCTAGGAAATTAGATCGGAGGCAGTATTAGTTGGAATTTCTAACAACACAACATTTCCATGAGATTAGTGGTTCCCCTCATTGAATATTCATGGGATATGGTCCTTTTTAGCATGTGGGGCATATTGTATTGCTCCCTCCTCCAATTACATGAGGATGCTATCCTCTAGGGATCTCTAATTAATATAAGAAATGAGTCCCAGAGTGACTTTTATTGATCTGTTACTGACCATCAGATATGATGGCAACCTTGTTCTCTGACTCAAGGAGTTGACCTATATTGGTCTTATCAATTCCATGGCTCCTGTCTTTCCCAGAAAGAAGCTCCTCTGGGAGGTAGGAGAAAAGGGATGGAAGGGTATGAGGTCATTGTAGATTGCCTTTATCCTCGAATGACCAGCGCAGTTCCTACAAAGAATTCTGTGCTGCCTAGGCTTCTCTGCATTTTCATTCTGCTTGTCCACCAGACCAGTGGTGGTCCCAGATCCCTGCACTCTTCCAAGTATGGTCCTTGTATCCTACACTCTTCAGAATCATTCCTTCTGAAACAAACCTCCTCATATCATTCCAACCTGAGCATGCCTGTCAAGTGGGGTCTCTGACTCTTGGGTCAATGCTCAGTGCTAAAGCACAATCAATGCTTATGTGCCTGAGTACTCAAGGTGTGTGCTCCCTACTTTTCAGAATTTTTACACAGGTTTTCCCTAGAGTGTCTCTGTTATTTGGAAGAGGAGCTTAATATGAGGTTCTTGAGGTATCTGTGGTGCCATGGACCCAGATTGGACCTCCTGGTACCCAAGCTCCATTACTCAACCTTATTTGGCCTCTTCCACAGAAACAGTAGATACAATGGAAGCCTGCCCAAGTGCTCAGGGGAAGTAAGTCAGCTTTAGTGTGTGGCCTGATGGGTTCTGAGTACAGGTAGAAGCAATCTGGCACTGGGCCTGGTACATGAGTGAGATTAGAAATGAGTCTGCTGGGACTACTGTGTCATCTGGGGGCACCTGCAGCCTTCTGCCACTGTTTTTGGGTGCTGCTGTGTAACTAGCCACTTTGAGGAAAACAGACTCAGGTTGGCATTCAGGCTTTCGTGAAGGGTTGATGCTGCATTTGAATGCTGTTTCTTCACCATTGGGTTCCTAGCCCTCCTTCCACTCAATAAGTAGAACCAATCCACATCTTGATTTTCAGGGAAAAACACTGGTACTACTTAATAAAAATGATCAGGTCTGATGTCTTGAAGCATCCTAAAATATGTCCTTGCAGATATAGAAGGTAGGCTTCTGAGAACAAAGATAAAAATGGGCCCCACTGCAAAGCCCTCGCAGCATGATGGAGAAATTAAAGTGCCTCTACACAGGGAGTGAGAATTGTCAGGAAACTGACCAGTGTGAACCAATCCAGACGTCTGACTGGTGGAAAGCTGGTGTTGTGTGGACATCTGTGCGCCAATCCTCCAGCCAGTCCTGTTCTCGTTAAGACAAGAGTATGAGGTTTAGCCAAAGATGCCTAAACCATGACCCAGTGCCCCATCAGAGACCATACACCCAAGTTTCTGGGTTCACAGAAGAGGGATTTGATTTTCTCTCACCATGCTGCAGAGGCTGGTACTGTCAAGCCAAGCTTACACACGCCTGGAAAGACAACCATGTTCTGGATCCTTGCTACCCTCACTCTCTCCCCTGAAAGCAGGGTCCTCAATCAAGTATTGAATAAGAATCTATCTCAGGTCCAGCATTCAGGAACTTGGTATGGTAGCAAGAGGCAAAGACTACAAGACAGGGAGCAATAGCAATCTGACGGTTAGGCTCTGCCCTCCGCACCTCCCTCTAGCCGTCAGTTTATACAGTCCAAGGTGTCCCAGGGCACCTTAGCAGGCCTTGTATGTGACCCATATAGATAGCCTAAAATCCCAGTGACCGTGGATGCAGTGGATTAGGGAGATGGAAGAGAGTGGGTGCTGGTGACTGTTGGCAAGATACCAATGTTAGACACACCTTGGATTACATTGTCTTTGGTGGCCTGACACTGGTGAATGGGGTGAATTCTACTGAGAAAATAAGATTGGGAATAAAGAAATGGCTCAGAGGATGAGGTGCCTGCTGTGAAGCATGGGGGTGTGCATGGCAGCACCCCTGGAATCCCAGCACTCAGGGAGCAGAGGCTGTGACTCCTAGGGCAAGCTGGCTAAGCTAGACCAGGGAATCAGTGAGATATAGGTTCAGCCACAGACTCTACCTCATCAAAGAGAGTGGGCAGAAGTCAAAGAAAACAGCTAGTACCCACCTCTGAACTTCACACACACTTACACATGTGTGGGAGCACTTGTACATGACGCACACGCGTGTATACACAGAGAGATAGGGTAAGTTGATAGCGGCAGCTGGTCTGAGGGATGAGAGGAATGGGAATCACTCACATCCATGTGCCTCTCCGTGGCAGACCTGGGGATCCCACAGAGAGCAAGGAGACCTGATGTCCCACTGCTGAGCGGGGGAAGGCTGAATCTCCAGGAGAGATGGGAGCCGAGAGCTAAACTGATGCAATCAGGTACCATAGCACACAGGCTCGGGTACACGGTAGAAAAGGTGAGGGCAACTGATGATCATGTGGGATCCCCAATTTCTTGTCTTGAGACCTCAGGAATGAGTCAGATGCTTCTCTGTGGAGCAGAGGCAGAAGTGAAGAAGACACATAACTCCCTGGAATGCTGATTTCCCATTGTCTCTGTTCTGAAATGAACTCAATTCTGCTTACTTTCCCTGTGGACCCGTGTTGTGATAGGGCTTGAATTCCAACAGAGTAGTGGTCTCAGGCTAAAGGGCTGGGAGGTAAAGAGCTTGAGGTGAGCGATGGTGAAGTGTGGGATGTAAGATCCCTGTGATTGGGCATGTTTACAGCACGGGCTCAGTGCATGCCCTTCCCATCCTTTCTTTTAAAAAAATCTGTTAAAGCTCAGGTGGTGGTGGCACACGCCTTTAATCCCAGCACTCGGGAGGCAGAGGCAGGTGGATCTCTATGAGTTCGAGGCCAGCCTGGTCTACAAGAGCTAGTTCCAGGACAGGAACCAAAAAGCTACGGAGAAACACTGTCTCGAAAAATCTAAAAAAAAAAAAAAAAAAAAAAGGAGTTCAACTGCCTTACTTCGTACAAGAGGGGAGGGGACCAGGTAACCATCTGTGAGTATGCCTTGTGTCTCTGTGGGATGTAAATGGATTTCTGTCCCTGTTCCCTTTTGGCAGAACTTGTAGGGTTAATCATGATACTGAGATGTGGTGGAGGTAGCGAATGACTGATGACTAGATTGATGCCATCCTTGTCCCATGCTGTGAATTCAGCTGGCTTGGTCAGCCTGTTCTGTCTCTGGAGGTTCAGAGAATCTGTATGGAAACCAGACTAAATCTAAAGGTTGTGGTGGGTAATTGTCAGTGTAATTTGCCATGACTGTGATATAGCCAACTTGGCGGCTTTCACGCCAGCTACAGAGATTTCAATGCACCATGTGTATAGTCTGGTTGAGGGCTCATCACACAACATTGCTCCCCTCTCCTTTTATTTCCTAGATTTAGTTTAGCATAGAGAGGGTGTGCCAGGTGAAGGAAGTTCACCTGATCATATGATCCAAAATTCTGCTTCTCTGTCTGCACCTAAGGGACTTTCACACTCTGAACGTGCTGGTCTCCTTTCTCCCACTTACCTATAAACTCCTTGAGGACACGTGGCCTGACCACTCATCTTTGCTCCTTCAAATTTGTTGTGATGGTTAGCCTCGAGAGTAAGCTCAACCAGAGTTTAGATCTTGAGTTAGTGAAGAGACATGCCTTTGTGTAGAACTATGAGATACTTTGAGAGGCACTGACAAGAAGGGGGAAAGTCTCCCCCAGAGCAGGCAGCACTTTCTGGCTCCAACCAGATATGAAGGAGTGTGGAGAAAAGGCAGCTTTCTTTACTTGCCTGCCTCGCTCCTTTTTTGTAGGCGCATCTACTCCTGCTGCCTCCACGGCTGCTTTCGTCTTCTTCTGACTTCAGAATGTGGCTTCTTTTATATCCCATGCAGTTCTTCAGGAAGCCTCCAGACCGCCATTACCAGGTTGGGACTGCAAAGGCATCTAGCTTTATGGGTTGAGCAAGGAATGAAATTACCAGCTTTGCCACCAAGTATCCAGACCATTGGACTACCCAGACAGAATCATGGAAGCCAAACTAATAAATCCCTTTTATACACTCTGTTCATTCTACTGATCCTCTATAGAAATCTAATACAGAGGTTAGGCATGGTCTATGCTTCCTATGTGGACTGAGGAGATTATTCAAAGAGCTAATTAGAATGAAAAGATTTAGAATGAGTTGGGAGGCCTGAAGAAGATCTTGAGTGGGGGAAAAACAAGCATGCACAACATTTTGCACTTTGAAGGTTTAGTTTTCTTATTTGGTGTGTGTGTGTGTACACCATACAGATGTCTAGTGCTCACAGAGTCCAGAAAAGGTGTTTGGTCACCTGGAATTAGAGCTACTGACCTTTGTGAGTTGCCATGTGGGAATCAAACTCGGGACCTCTGCAAGTACTCTTAACTGCCAAACTCTCTCTCCAGCCCAAGATACACTTTTCATACCGTGAAGAGCTTTATTCATTCTGTTGATTTTAAACAGGCAATATTCAAGGTCTATCTATTTATCTGTCTATCTATCTATCTATCTATCTATCTATCTTCTATCTATCTATCCATCTATCTATCTATTTATCTATCTTTCATCTATCTATCTATCTATCCATCCATCTATCTTTCATCTATCATCTATCTATTACCTGTCTCTATCTATCTATCTATCTATCTATCTACATGTTTTAAAGTATATTTCTCCTCACTGAGGCAAACTCATCTCTGTAAAGTAGTTTAATAAACACAAAGGCTTATCACACACTAACCAAAGTTTACTGAAAATTAATGCAGCTTCTCTTTTTGCATTAAAAAGCTGAAATGGAAAATATCTGATTAAGGAGAGAAGCTTTATTGATTGAGAGGTAACTGAGAAGACAGACAAAAAGAATGAGCATAGGAGCAAAGCAAGCAGAAGAGGCAAATAGCGGATGGTCCACAAACCTCTGCGGACAAGTTGGAAAAGGATGAATGCAGAGGCCCAGCATTCACTAGTCAGAGCCCAGGAGTGCCCGAGGCCTGAAGTCTGGCCCTTCTGCCTGGGGTACCATGCTGAGTCAGAAGAAAAGCCAAAAGAGGCAGTACTTTATAATCTCATTTCCCCCCATTACCAACGTTTGTGATTTAATTAATGGTTTCTCTGAAATGGAGTTTAAGGAAAAACACATATATTCCACTCTGGAGATAACTGAGTGTGGTCGTTCAGTTTGCAAAGAGGTTCATGAACTCAGTTCTGGCCTTTTCTGGGAATCTGCTGAGCGTTCATTCTTCTCCTGAAGAGTCAGCCTTCCTCCTCTCCAGCCTGCTTTCCCAGAACCTGCTGTTGGTGCAGTCGGCTCCTACGGTCTCTTCTTGCAGTGCGGTGCAGACTCACTGAGGTTTTTCATATGCCGGATGAGATGTCTCTGATCTCATAGATGAGACCTGCTGTCTCCTTAGAGTCTGTTCTTTGCAGCTGCAGTTGAGCTGGGTGGAGGAGGAGCCCAGTGTGATCTCAGAGTGTCCCATCTGGAGCAGGTGCATGAAATGAGCTTTTCCTTGGAGGGGCAAATGAGTAGCATTCTGGCTGGTTGCTGCAGCTGGGACTGTTCTGCTTCTTCTGACCCGGCCTGGACTATTCTCTCCTCTCAAATACTTCAGCAGCTCCAGGGCTGCAGGTGCAGAGACTCAGCTGCTCAACATGGAGCTTCTGTGCCGAAGGTGTCTTAGGTCTTGTTTATAAACTCCTTTGTGTGCAGGTCATCAAGTCAGACCTGTCCTTAGGAGTTCTTATGACAACTGGAACCAAAAGACCAAAAATTCTCATACACATTTCACCGTCACTACCTGGAAATGTGTGCACAGCCACTGGTGTCAAAGGATGCTTTTTGTCCCTTTCTCGTTGTATGTGTATATGCGAGGCATGCGTGTGTTATCCATGTTCACACCCATATGTGCACACGCTTGTATGTAAGCACATATGTGGAAGCCTCAAGTTGACATTGGGGCTCATCCTTGATACTCTTCCACTTTATTCAGTGAGTCAAGACGCCTTCATTAAATCCAGAGCGTGCCCATGCAGCTGGTCTCACAGGCAGCCTGCTCTAGAGAGCCCCTGTCTCTGTTGTCTGGGACTGGGATTACAAGCGAGCCACTAAGCCTACGCCTACACGGTGTTTGTATGATTCTGGTCCCCTTGCTGTGTAGCTAATGCTTCTACCTCCAAGCCACAATCCCAGTGCCCGATTGAACCTTTATAATAAAGCACACCAAGTTCAAGGATGATCTACTCCAAAGGTTTGCGGGAACCAAGAAAACACACTCTTGGAGGTGAAGAGATGGTTCAACTAGCAGCTCTTACAGTATCCCAGCTGAGTTCCAACCTCCACATCAGAGGGCTCCATGATGCCTGGAACTCCAGCTCCAGGAAATCCAAATCCAAAGCCTCCTGAGAAGTGGGATTATAGAAATGACTCATCAAGCCCTGGACTATGCATTATTTACTAATATGCATCTATATATAGCAATGTATTATACATTATACAACATATTCTTTCTGTATATACTCTAACTTGCTACATAAAAATGGTATTTTCCTATTTTTCCTAATTGAGGAATCTCTACAATGGTTACATGCAGTGACAACTGAGCAAACAATGGCCTTGACTTAAACTTCCTTGGGCAATTGCATTCACAGGCACCCTCCCCTCTTACTCACTCCATGCAGACACATATAATTAAAAAAAAATAAAGATAAATCTATTTTATTTTCTCTAAAAAGAAAATACACTCTTACTACAAGTACAAAGCACACGGGGCTCTCTGAAACTCTGGCTTCTCTTACCAGCATTGCGAGAACTTCAGTTCACACGGGTGCGTTCATTCCCCCAAGCGTTTCTACTGTATGTGGCTCGTGTACAAACACAAGGCCTTCACGAGAATGACAAACTAACAGCAAAACGACACTGACCCAGTGGGTCCAGCGTGGCCCACACCCTGCATAGTTGAATATTCCCTTTATTTTTCCTTAAGGTTCATTTTTGAGACAGGGTCTGTTACTATGAACTACCAAGCTGCCCTTGACCACACGGGGATCCTGCCTTTGCCTCCTGAGGACTGGCATTATAAATGAGTCCTCAAGCCCTGAACTATGCATTATTTACTAATATGCATTTATATATAAAGCACATACATTATGCATGCACATTATACAACACATTCTTTCCGTATATACTCTAACTTGCTACATAAAAATGGTATTTCCCTATTTGTCCTTGTTGAGGAATCTATACACCAGTTAGATGCAGTGATAATTGAGCAGTGGCCTTTCCCGTCTTCTGGTGCCACAGCCCCCTTCTCCTGAGTCAGTGGCCGTGTTCTTTACCATTCCTTTGTAGCTCCGTGCCACGGTAGGGTGGATGCTGACCCTCACATGAGCCACCCACCGGGTGAGGCATTACCCTAAGTGTCTTACCTCATCCTGTCTGTGAGTCAGCGTCATTAGGTCGGGATGAGATCATGTTTAAAGGAAGATTTATAAGAAAGCAGCTTCTGGGAAGCTGTGGGGCAGAGGGAGCTTCTGCTAATGACACTTTGCCTTCATTCAAATCAGCGGCACAGAGAGCTTTGTGCATTTCAAGTTCCCGGGATTTGCATGCTAATCGATGCCAATTCATTATGGGATCAAGACTTGGGACACTCAGCCCCAGGATATATCACAGTGTCTGTGATGGGTGACCCTGAGAGGAAAGGCCTCAGGTAGCAAATTGCCTCTATCTTTTCCCCAAAGGGGGAAAACCCATTTAAGAGTGTAATAAAAGATTTTGGCATCGCTATTTTTTTCGTGACAGCGTTTGGCATCTATGATTATAGTGTCTGCAGAAGGGTCTCACTTTCCTTGCCCACATGGCAAGTGCTCCCTGCTGAACCTACTGCACTCATTATCAGTGTTGGCTGTAACTTACCAGTCTCCAGCATGGGAGGCCGTGCTTTTAAATTTCCCCTTTTCTATGTATGAATACATTCATCTCTTTATTTAGTATGTGTGTTTATCGGTGTGTACCTGTACACAAATGTATGCATAAGTGTTGTTTTTGAGGACAACGTCCACACACTCTTTATTGACACAGGCTCTATCATCGGCAGAGGGCCTTGCCTTTTTTGGTTAGAATAATTGACCAACAAACCCAGGGGATCTGCCTGCCTCTCTCCCCAGCGCTGACTGCACAGACATAAGCCACCATGCCCAAGCCTTTAGACTTGGATTCTTGGAATTGAACAGAAACCTGCATACTTGGGTTGTAACTACTTTACCCAGAGTCCTGTTTCGCCAGCCATCTTTCTAGATCCTTGTTAGGACTTCAGAACTAGCAATGGATTATAAAGGGTTTCCTGGGATCTCAGCCTAGCTGCATGGACCGGGTCACTGCTTCCAGGAAGCTTCCTCAGGACCGGAGAGATGGAGATGTTTTGGTACTGCCTGCTTCCTGTCATGCACCAGAGTCTTTGAACGAGTTTTCCCCTCTCGGAGGATGTAAACAGTGGCCATCCAGTGTCGTACCCTGCTGCTATTGAGAAGGTGGGAGGATGACACCCTTGTTCACGGCTTCCTGCCTCTTCCACAGCGATTCCACACACTCCCATCGGTGCTTCGGCTCAGTGAAGACAACGCTGAGGGGCAGCTCTTGCGTAAAGTGACCCTGACCAGCAGATTCAACAGCTCTGCTGCAAGTTGCCTTGTTAGGCGGCATGTTCATGAACACACGGCTCAGCTTTTCGTTGTTGTAGCTCTATGCCTGTTGTGGAATATTATTTTAAGATGTATTAAATTTTGTTTATGCTGTAGAATGTTTGTTCTAATGATGCAGAGACGTGTTGCATTCTTACCTGTTGCATTTGTTTAACTCTGTGAAGCGGTGTTACTTTGCCTGTCTAAAACACCTGATTGGTCTAATAAAGAGCTGAAATGCCGGTAGCTTGTCTGGAAAGGATAGGCGGGTCTGTCAGGCAGAGAGAATAAATGGGATAGAGGAGCAAAAGATCTAAGAGTGAGAAAAGGAGGAGGACTCCAGGGGCCAACCACTCAGCTACACAGCAAGCCACAGTGTAAAAAGCAAAGAAAGATACGCAGAAACAGAGAAAGGCAAAAGCCCAGAGGCAAAAAGTAGATAGGATGATATAAGTTAAGAAAAGCTGGAAATAAATAAGCCAAGCTAAGGCCGGTATTCACAAGAAAGAATAAGCCTCTGTGTGTATTTATTTGCGAACCAGATGGCAGGGCCCCCAAAAGAGAAAAAAACAAAACAAAACAAAATAAAAACAAAAAACAAAAAAGCTACAGCTGCCTTTACTGCCGGTGATGAACTGAAGAGACGTTGCCCTGACCACAAAAGGCTGGAATTCTAGATTGCTTGTATCTGAAGAGAGTCATTCATGGACAGGGGTGTGAAGGAAAGATGACGTGTCCTTCAGAAGCAGCATTCTTCCTTTGGAAGGAGGACGTTCTGAAAACGATGCTGGCTGCACACAAATGATTAAAGAGCTTTTGCACAGGAGGCAGTGATGGCCTCAGAGTGGCTAGGAGGGTAAACCTGGACACGCTCACAGTCCTTGGTGGTATAATGTAGGGGAGAACATGGTACAGTTGTGAATGTCAGTGCACAGTGAAGAGAAAGGGGTGTCTGGCTCTGAAATCAGGAAAGGTTTGCGTCTGGAAGAGCCCTGCTGGTTATCTTCCTACTTAGATAGTCAAAGGTACACACACACACACATGTGCACACACACATATACACACAGGTACACCTACACATCCACATGTAATTATATGCATGTACAGATCCATATACATATAGTCTTATAAGCACACATGTGTACATACATACAGAAATTTACATATGTGATCACACATATATATACATACACACACATATATATGTATACACACATATATACACATGTACATTTTGCCAGTTTGACACACACTGGAAAGGCTTGATAAGAGGGAGCCTCAACTGAGGAACTGCCTCTACAGAATTGGCCTGTCAATGAGGGACATTTTCTTGACTTATTGATGTGGGATGGTTCTATAATTCTTTCTACCAAGTTCAGCTATTGCCTCGTGGCAATACCAGTGTGGTCCACCCAGCTGTGTTCTGACTGGAAGGTGTGATGGGTGATGCTGGCCATGGGCAGGTGGCCCAGGGAGGTATTAGAAAGCTGGCTGAGCTGACCACTCATTTCTCCATGGCCTCTGCTTTAGTTCCTGTCTCCAGGTTCTTGCCTCGAGTTTCTGCCTTGATTTATGTTGGCAACAGAGTAGGGCCTGTAAGATGTAATATATTCTTTTCCTTTCAACTTCGTGGTCACAGCAACAGAAAGCAATCTAGCATATACATACCCCCTCCTTTCCATACACGCACATAAACAAATATACAGATTCACATACACATATGTATCTGACATGTTTTCATGGTATATAAAAAGCGACAGTTTTCATAAGTCTCCCATTTCCCTCCCCCTCCTCCCACCCTTCTCCCCCTCCTCCCACTCTTCTCCCCTACCCCCACTCCTCTCCCCCTCCCTCTCCAATAGGGAGGGATGTTTGTACAAAGGCATGACCATTTCCACTCTCCTTCCCTCCCTCCCAACTCCCTCCTGTTATTCCCTCCATCCTCCCAACAGATAATAGAAAGCTATTGAAGAACAAGACAAAGACGGGTCCTCTGATTTCTCTCACTAGAACTCATTCAAAATAAGACAAGTGCTGTGTTTTCTGTTATTTTACATGCAGTCTGTCGACGCAGGTTTCTCAAACTCTCTCAGCTTTCCGTGTCACTGACTTCTGTGCAACAGACCTCCCTGATTGGTGGCTTTTCGTGGAAAGGGACCACGGACATGATGAAACATACCTTGACCAAAAAGAGCACCAAGAGGGTAAATAGTTGAAGGGCAGAGCAATTGACTAGCCCTTGATGGCTCTGGAGAGGGAGAAAGCCACATTTGAGGCATGCTGACACCCTGTCTGCAGAGTGACTTTGGTTAGCAGTCAACAAGGTAGCATAGATCTGCCAGCCCTGACAATGATGACCTAAATTGTGCCAGTAGCACCAGCAAGCTTGGAGGTAGGGATTTCCCAACGCCTTCCAGTCAGAACACAGCTGGACGGACACACTGATGTTGCCACGAGGCAATACCTGAACCTGGTAGAAAGAACTATAGAACCTTCTGGACTCCCACCTGTATGGGACCATAAGCTGTTTAAAACAGCCAAACCCTTTACTGTTATTTAGCACAGAAAACGAATCTCCTATCTACCAGGTTGGAATATCATACTCTGCTTCCATAAATGTGCAATAGTTTATGAACATCCACAGTCTAGAGTAGAAGTTTGTTTTGTTGAGTGAGATGTTTATTTTTCTAAAAAGGTCAAACATCTTTACCCCCCTGTCCAAGCTATCTTCAGGCCGTGGTCTTCCAGAAGTTTCTACTGGGAAGAAATTCTGTTCATAAAGTGGAGTGGGAAGGCCTTCTGTATATGTATTGCTTCTATTGGTTAATGAATAAAGCTGCTTTCAGTCACTGGCTTAACAGAACATAGCCAGACTGGAAGAGATATGTATAGAGAGATTAGGCAGAGTCAGGGAGAAGCCAGATAAATGGAGATGGGTTAATTTAAGATATAAGAGTTAAACAGAAATATTCTTAAGCTATTGGCTAAACAGTATTGCAAATAATATAGTTTCTGTGTGATTATTTCAGGAGTCTAGACGGCCAGGAAATGAACAAACAGAGCTCCGACAATAATAGAGTTTATTTTTTTCTGTTTATTTTTAAGGCTTTGATCATTTGCTCTGTAGGCTCAGGGACTGCATTTCTTCCCTCTTTTTATCTGTGTTGTTTTTCTTCCTTATCTCTAGGTTTTAACTACCACTAGCCGGCCTTCTGTGTTTCTTAGCCCAGACCCACATTTTACAATTGGGGTATATACTCTTGCCTCTTGGTATTATTGGCTCGTGCCGTTGAGCTGATGGGAATCCTGGCTCAGTTCCTTGAGACAGAAAATTTTCTACCCTCCTCTTCCTCTGCTTGCGTTGTTGACGAAATGATGCTGCTGAGGGGAAGAGCTGGGGACCAGTTTTGGATTAGTCCCCTTCTCAGGTTTGGAAATGCTTTGCCCAGCATCTAACACCGAGAGAGCAACATGGGGGGACTTGGATGCCTTTGTACTCCCATGGGTCTGCTCCCAAACCCAGACAGTCCCAGCTCTAACTAGACTCATGCTCTAAACTT
This sequence comes from Alexandromys fortis, assembly GCF_014885135.2. Taxonomy (NCBI): domain Eukaryota; kingdom Metazoa; phylum Chordata; class Mammalia; order Rodentia; family Cricetidae; genus Alexandromys; species Alexandromys fortis. The sequence goes on along the minus strand of NW_026068129.1, from coordinate 1,184,479 downwards.
TCTCTGTGGGTCATACAAATGTGCAAAGCAGGGCTGGACTGCTAATCTCTGTTGATAGTTCAGCTGTCAACACCAGCAGCCTCTGCTGAGGATGTGAGCTCAAGACAGGCGTTCTCAGGGCCATCTCACCCAGAAAGCACTTGGTTAGTCTTCTGTGCTTGCTTTGGTTTTCATTTCTCTCCAAATAGAAAAGGTGTCTGTGTCCTGGCTACTTGTACTTTGCCAATTCAGCCAACAACTGCTTACTGAGGAATGAGCAGAGAATAGCTTTCTTAGTATTTGGTCTGTAGGCTATCTTGACAAAATTCTGAAGGAAAATGGTAGAAGTCCACCAGAAAGCTGTCCAGGGTAAAAGCTGTCCCTGCTGCTGCTACTACCTCACATCTCTGGTACAGATTATAGGATTGCATATTTTATTTATTTATTTTATATGAAGATTATGTGCAGGTTACATGCAGGTTGCATGCAGGTTACATGCGGGCTACATACAGGTTACGTGCAGGCTACATGCAGCAACACTCACAGAACCTTACTCACACCATCAGAGATTTGAACCTGTAACTTCCAATCTTCTAGGACCTAGGACTCAGGAGAGCTAACATCTTTACAATGGCCAGTAGTGGCATTATTTAACTTGAAGTGGATCTTGAGACACTTAAGTATCCATGGAAACAAAGGTGGAATACAAATAAAGCACCTGCTCAGTCTACACAAACTACATGTCTGCATGTGGGTCTATGTGGGCTTCCTGGTATGTCTACACGGGCTTCTTGGCAAGTCTCCGTGGGTTTTCCCCATGAGTCTGTGTGATTCCTGGAAGGTATACACGGTTTTACTGGAGGGTCGATATGGGTTTCTTTGTGGGTTTGTGTGGGCTTCCTAGTGAGTCTAGCTGTGCTTCTTGTGGGATCTCCTTGGGTTTTCTGGTAGAACTATGTAGACTTCCTGTTTATCTCCATGAGTGCAAACTGGTCTTTAGCTGGGTAAGGGAAAAGTTGGGGTTAGAGTATGACACGTATCTGCTCCCATGACCCCATACTCTCACACTTTTGCGCATTGACAGCAGAGACAGGGAACTATGGAGGTGGGGGAGATGAGACCCAGAGAGACCAGTTTGATGAAGTAAAAGTTGGGTAGTGTCTTAGGGTTTCTATTGCTGTGAAGAGACACTATAACCATGACAACTCTTATAAAGAAAAACGTTTAACTGGGGCTGGCTTACAGTTCAGAGGTTTAGTTCATACCATCATGGTGAGAAACATAGATGCACGCAGGCAGACATGATGCTGGAGAAGGAGCTAAGAGTTCTACATCTTGATCTGCAGGCAACAGAAGGAGTCTGGGTCCACACTGGGCATAGCTTGAGACCTACACAGCTAGCATAGGAGACCACAAAACCTGCCCCCACCGTGACACACTTCCTCCAACAAGGTCACAGCTATTCCAACAAACCACCATCGGGATGGAGAAAATTACACATATATATGTATGTACATACATATATTAATTTAAGACATATAATTAAATTAGATGTATATCAGAAGTTGGTTCAAGGTTTGATTTCATCAACATTAAGACCTTGGAAAAGCCACAAAGGCTCTTAACAAGGGGTGTTCAGCTGGCTTCTTCTGGAAAATGTTGGTTACTTTGGGGAGGGTCGTTTCAAGAGCCAGCTGGTCAGGTGTCCTTGTCTGGCAACTCCTGTGTGAAATGCTAAGTTGCTGGTTGGGGGAGTTTCTATACCAAAAAGCTTTCCCTCAGTTTCTTCGCCAGTTAAATGGCTTTAAACATAATTTTCTGGTCTGTTCTGCAGAGCTACTTCTAGAACCAAATAAGAATCCACTTTAAGTGGTGTTGCCCAATGGATGCTAACTTAGGGCTCAGGACTTGGCGTATCAAAGCACAGCCAAGCGCCCTGAGCTAGGAGAGGGAATTGCATGTTCAAAAGGTGAAAGGGGAGATACAAATTCTCAAACGCCTGCAGAACACTCTCTGCTTGCTGCTCGGCAGACACTTCTGCCTCTTCTAGCTGAAGGTCTGTCTCTAAGGCAGGACCTTGGCCTTGTCCATCTGGGTGTTGCTGGTCCTCAAAAAGGACATGTAAAAGTCACCTTCTGTAAACTCCCAGAACTTTGTTGTGCCTCTCTCTGGAGTTCCTTTGCTAGACATGGAGCCCTTTTATAATGTTGATCCTTTTATGTCTTAGAATTGGTGACCCTGCAGAATTTTAGTTTTGGCTTAAAATGGGTGGCTCTTATATTTCATCAGCATAAAATTTGTTTTAAAATACTCCTATATTCTAATATATTCTAATAATAAACCAGCATACCTATGTAACAAACTCAAAGAAATAACCATGGAATAGTCAACTAAAGGAAGGCACCGTCTTAAGTAGTGAATCATATAAACACTGAAAATAACACATTAGTTTATCATCATTAAAATCTAAAGATTTTTTCCGTGAGTATATAGAAAAAGCCATCCTGAGTAAGGTAACTCAGACTCAGAAAGATGAGCATGGTATAACCTCACTCATAAGTGGATATTAGCTGTAACGCAAAGGATAAAGAGCCTATAGTCCATGACCCCAGAGAAGCTAAGTAACAAGGGGAATCTTAAGAGAAACATGTATAGATCCTCCTGGGAAGGGGAAATAGACAAGATCTCCTGAGAAAGCAGGGAGCATGGGGAGGTGGAAAGAAGGGAAGGCAGAAGGGAGGAGAAGGAGAGAAGGGAAGGGGATAAAAGAACTTGAGGGAATGGGATGGTCATGATAGGGAAAGAAAGAAACAGAGAGCAAGGGAAGAGATGTCTTGATTGAGGGAGCCATTATGGGGCTAGCAAGAAACTTGTCACTAGAGAAATTCTCAGGAATCCACAAGAATGACTCCAGTTAAGAGCCTAAGCAATAGAGAAGAGGGGGCCTGAACTGGTCTTTTCCTGTAGTCAGATTGATACCTATCTTAAATGTTATCATGGAACATTTATTCAGCAACTGATGGAAGCAGAGGTGGAGATCCACAGTGGCGCATAGGGCTGAGCTCACAAAGTCCAGTCGAAGAGTGGGAGGAATGAGAATATGAGCAAAGAGGTCAAGTCTGTGATGGGGACACCCACCGAAACAGCTTACCTGAGCTAATTGGAGCTCACCAATTCTGGCCCAACAGGGAATGATCCAGCTGAGGACCAAACTAGACCCTCTGAATGTGGGTGACAGTTGTATGGCTGGGGACACTGGCAGTGGCACCAGGACTTATCCCCACTGCTTGTACTGGCTTTTTGGAACCCATTCTCTTTGGATGGATACCTTGCTCAGCCTAGATATAGTAGGGAGGGCCTTGGGACCTTCCTCAAAGCAATGTGCCTTACCCTCTCTGAGGACTGGATGGGGGTGGGGTGGAGGGAATGGAAGGAGGGAAGAGAGTGGGATCTGGGATTGGTATGTACAATGAAAAAAAATAAGTTTTTTATTTTTGTATTTTTAATTAAAAAAATACAAAAATGAAAAACAAAAGACACAAAGGTTATGCACTGATATGTTAATTCATTCTCTTTCACTTATTCTTTTAACCCGAAAGGTCATTTTGTTACATATACTGTTCTGGGCGCTGTGTCCAAATGGCAGAGGCAACAAAGGCCCAGTCTGGCTCCAGGTTGCCTTACTGTAACCACTGACAACCTAAGGCTGGAAGGACAAAGTGAGGTGAGGGCTTGGAAACACCAGGTGAAAACTTAGTTTTCTCCAGGGGAGTCTCACTGGGGAAACAAACCATTCTTAAGGTAAGGGTAGGCTGCGTTCCCAGCTGTAGATGCCAGTAGAAAATGAACTCAAAGCTTCTTGTGCCTGTGCCACAATAACGTCATGCCAGGGCTTTCTTAGCTTTTTTTTTAAACCCTTTTATCTGTTTTTTAATTTAGTTTCATTATATATATTTTGTCTTTTCTCTTTCTACAGAGTGGTCCTTTTCAGCTTAGTGTTTTCATGGGATTTCTGCATGTGCAAAAGAATGGATCTCTCTTTCCATGCCTTCTTTCACTTGGGCTCTTTTCCTTTTGTTCACTTGTTCTATAGAATTGGAATGGTTTAGTCTTTGTTTCGTCTTATTTTTTTTTTCGTTATCCCTTAGATACCTGTTTGTTTTCTAATGAGAGACAGAAAGGGAGTGAATCTGGATGGGGAGGGAGGTGAGTAGTAACTGGGAGGAGTATAGGGAGGGGAAACTGAAATCAGGATATATTATACAAGGAAAAAAATCCATTTTCAATAAAAGGCTAGAAAAGGCCAGAAAAAGGTGAGCGCAGCTTTGCTTCGTCTCCATGGCGCTCCTCGTTGGGTGGGGGTCTCCCTTTGACAATTCTACATGAAGGCCGCATGCTCAAGTGTTCCCTGTGCAAATATCTCAGGGCAAAGCACACACCTGCAGAACTAAGGAGGAGAGGGGATCAAAGTGGCCTGGCTAACTCGCAAAAGGGGCGGGCGGGGGCACTTCATCAACATTCCATCCAGCTCCAGGGTGACCAAGCCCATGGCAGCAGATCAAAAGGGGTGAGCTTGGCACAGGGAGCCAGGCCCACTGCATTCTGCGGATGGAAAGATTGCTGGGATACGCTCTGAGGGCCCGTCTTCCCCAGGCTCCCTGATGTCTCGGAGCCTTAAAATGCTTCCTACTGAGGCAAACCTCGTGGAAAAGCGACGATTACCCACCGCCACCATTTTAAGAAGCACCAGCATCCCCACGGCTGCGTGGTCAGATTGCAGAGCCAAGCCTGTACTGCTGGGCCACAGAGTTCCAAGTCTGAGTCACCTGGCTCTGAGCAGACCTTGATTAGTGATTGACATGACCAGTGTGTGCCGAGCAGGAACCTCTGCCCTGCTTCTTTCTTTATTGCATATCATGCTATACCCCCGCACTAATGTATTATAACCACGCATGAAACTGCATGGCTGTATATTTATTTACACTAAATATTGTCATACTGTCATATGGCATTTTACATCACCGCAATACATCATTTCTCAAGCCAAGGAGTGGAGAAACGCCATAAAAGTCAGCTAAACGGTCATTACACTGGCATTCTTTGGGCTAAATTATGGAAGGAAGTCAGTGCCACCCCTCTTTCACATCAGTTCCCTGGTCAGGATGGGGAGAGAGACCACTATTGTGGGGTGCTGCTTGTGGGGGCTGCTGGGCCCCACAGTGACTGCAGCTAGGTGCAAGCCTGTGCGGATCTTCGTCTCCAGGGATGCAGACCTAGGTTGCAGGGGCCTGGTGCCTATGGATGATGCTTGGTCTGTTGTTCATTCACAGGGCCTGGTACCCAAGGAAGCTTGAGCTGACTTTCCTTCCTATTTTATCAGTTGCAGATGGAAGGAAAGCAGGAGGGACTCTGGCTCCCATTACATGGTTTATTTGTGAGCTGGAAGGCCTCCGCCAATGGGAAGTTACCTTACTTCCTCTTTGCTTCCTTTCTTCTCTTCCGCCCCTCCTGCATAGCCCCCAGCTCTCTCCTTCTGGCCTCATCTTTCCTCTCCCACCTGCAACCATTCCCTGTCATCCAGGCCCTTTCTTTCGAGGCTCCCTACGTGTGTCCTCCCCCCCCCCCATTCTTCGAAGTACTCCTGCATCTAGCTCTCTGGGAGATGGAGATACTATTTTCAGAAAAGCCCCTTTTATTTGTTCCAGAAATCCAGATTCTTCCCAGAGTGGTTTCTCTGAGGGCTGGTGTCCTCATGCTGTGGCCTGCTGCACCTGCACCCCACAGAGTGTCACTCACGGGACCCCACTTGTGCGCTACAAGCACTTGATTTTCACTGAGCCATTTCTACTCTATCACATGTACAAGCTGGGCAGAGAGGGAGTTAACAGGGATGAGGGAGAGAATGAGAGAGAGATCAAAGAGATTGAGGGAGAGATTGGAGAGTCTAAGCAAGTGTGGGGGGACTTCCACAGTATGTTTAGGTCCACATCAAATCAGAGGTCTTCTCTGAGGGACAAGAGCACATATATTTTTATAAACCTAGCACTATAAGATTAGACTTCAATTCTCTTTGCAGAGCCGCTCTGGAAGGCTATGTGCCTTCAGAGATGAAGTCAAATTTTATGCAGCCTGGGATCCCATTACCGTGCTCAGTTTTATTTTGACTTTGCCAAGGCTTTCGTTTATGTTCATTTGAAAGTCAAAAAGGACTTTCAACCACTTTATACATAGAAATCCTGCGCAGGATGGCTTTTCATTCAAGACAGCATCAGGAAAACTGTGTTTTCCTAAGCAATACATGACAGGTAAAGACCTGTAGCTCTGCGTGCTTGCAGAGGAAGGATGTGGTTGGGAGCTGGTTTTAGCAGGTGGCTTTGTAGCCCTTTGGACATGTGGGGGCATCCCATAGGCTGGTAGGGAAGCATAGAAGAGGAGATGCTGTAGCGACACTGGGCAGAGCCACAGCCTCTACACTCACCTCAGGTTATCTGCAACAGATACTCCATAGCACGGATTCTAGTTTGTCTTAATAATAAAATCCCAGAGTCAGATACAGGGGTTAATGCTGAAGATCAGAGAAGCAAAGCAGCCAGCTTCTAGCTCTTACCTCTACCTCAGACCAATCCGAGGCTGATCCTGTCTCCACGAATCCTCAGAATGAATGTTCTGTCTATGAAACCTCAGACTGCATCCTCAACTGAATCCTCAGACTACATCTGACTTCTGTCCCCTCCTGTCTTATATTCCTCTCTGCCTAGCCATGTTACTTCTGTCTCCATCTCCCCAGTGCTGGGATTAAAGGCATGTGCACCCAAATGCTGGGATTACCTCTGTATGAGCTCTGTTTCTCTTTTAGACAGATTCAGACTTGTGTAGCTCAGAGTAGCCTTGAACTCACTAGGGAGTCTCTGTCTCCCAAGTGCTGAGATTAAAGGTGTGTGCCACTACTGCCTGGCCTCTATGGCTATAGTGGCTTAGCTCTGTATTCTGATCTTCAGGCAAGCTTTATTTGTTAGATTACAAACATAATATCACTACAGTACACATATCTCTTTCTAGATATTTCTCATTTTGTGGAAAGAGAGCAAGGATCTGTAGAGGCACACCTATGAAAGAAGCCCATTGACAGAAAGACTGGGAACTTCTGCATGTAGGCTACACATAGCAGGCAGAGCCTGCACAAAGGAAGCCTGTGCTGCACAAACAGAAAAGAAAGCATGGGCTATGTCAGTGACCTAGAAAGAAAAGGTCAGGAGCCTCCTGGCCCAGAGTCCTTGAGTGGATGTGATTCCCTGCTCAGTCTGCTCCTGTTCTCAATGCTTGCTTTCTTAACAGAAAAAAAAAAAGAGTCTCCATCTTTACTGTCTTAGAATGTGTCCCTGGTGCAATTCTGTCTTGAAAAATAAGAACCTGGAGGCAGTGGGTGACTCCAGGACTCTCTTGTCCATACCGATTTGAATCTCAAATCTTCGACACTTTCAGGAACATGCATACAAGTACCAGGTCTTTTGCTTCTTCTTTGCTCCCCACCATCACAAACAACTCTAAATCATATATCAAATCAGTCCAAACAGCTTCAACAAATACTTCCTCAGTACTGTGCTTCTCTGCCTTCTTAACTCTTGAAAACAGCAGGAACTGCCTATTTGTCACAGACCACGTCTCTCTGTGCTCATGTTAACAAAAAGTTATCCCCATCCTCTTCTCTATGGGATGTAAGAAAATTGTGGGTTTACGACGGTCTTCCAGCGTGGGATTCATCTCATCGTGCCCACTGTGCCCTGCAACCTGCAACACTCCTCTTACAAATGGGGAATTTTAAAATCTGACTGCAAGGAGCATACTCTAAAGGCAATGTGGCTGCCTCTCCTTAACAGTCAGTACGCTGGGCTCAATGCTTTTCCTCTCAGAGTAAAATCAAACCTGTTCATGGCTTAGCAGAGCCGGTTATCTACAAACGCATTGCATGCTCAATGGCAGATGGGGCCCTTTTTCAAATCCTAGCCCCAGGCTTCCTTAGAATGAGGCAGATTGTTGCTTTGGAGAGGAGAAACATTCCTCCTCAAGGCTTTGGGCTCTCCTCTTTAATCCCCTCTCAGATGGCACCGGTTGCCAGGACTGCCCCCTTTTGCCTAAGAGCAAGCTCTTTCTTGTCACGGTGCAAAGCCGGCTGTGACTATGGCCTAGGGAGGTGCTGTGGGTTGGGTAGGCATGACCTTCAGATGTTTCTGATTTCGCAGCAAACTTTGGCTTCCAAACACAGCCTTGAGCTGGGAAATCTAGCATCTGGATATCTGATTTATAAAAGAAGCCTGCGGGAGAGGAAAATGCCACATTGCCAGGCACAGAAAGATACCTCTAACCCCAGCCAGTGGGGAGGCTGAGGCAGGAGGCTCTTCAGTTCAAGGAGCTGTTTCTGGACTACAAAACAAACTCAAGGTCAAAGCTGACATTTTAGTGAGACCATCTCAAAGTAAAATGAAAGAAGAGTCCTGTGGGTGCATCTTAGCCCTAGAACACCCCCCCCCCAGGGCCCTGAGGCTGTAGGCTCATCCCCTAGGTCTTTAGATGGTGCAGAAGAGGAAAGATTTCTTTGTGCAGCTTTTTAACCTCCTCCCAATTGCTGGCAGCAAAGATTCTGATGCAGTTTTAAATATAAAATTCTCAAAGAACCTTTGTGAATTGTTTTGCACGACATTAAACTAGACTAGGACGAGACGGTCCTGACTGGGACCCGGTGACCAGGAAACTGAGAGAGCTCTGCAGGCTTTCCCTGCCCCCCACCTTCTGTGTGGCCCTCCAGGATACCGGGCTCTGTGGGGAGTCCAGGTCTCACGTGTAAAACAGGACAGATGGGGTGAGATACATCCTAAATGTTCTTATGGTGTGTGAGTGGAATCGGTGTTTTAGAGAATATTCAACGTACACACCTCTCAGAGGGACTGTGGGTGGAATGCTGAATTCCTGCAGTCCCTGTCAGGGAGTGTGAACAGATTTTGAGACGAACTTTCAGGGTCAGTATGAGAGGCTCTAAGGAAGTCAAGACTGCTCTCTTTCTTGCTCATCAGAGTTCCATAACCTCAGCCAGTTTTGCATACTGATAGATCTTTAAAATGAATTCTAGTGAGAAGTCTGTATTTCATGTCAGACAGTGTGAAGCATGTCCATCATGAAATACATGCCCTGCCATTTCACGAATTTGTAGCTTCAAGTTTTAATATAAAAGTGGAACCTCTCTAACAATCCCTCATCAGAAGCCTGAGTGGCGAATTAGAAGACAAAGCTGTCCTTCCCTGGTTGTCATCCTTAACTGGACCATCCAGCTGCTTCCTTCGTCCACCAGGGGGTGCTCACCCCCACTAAAAACCAGGGCTCACTTCCAATCCCGGGACACTGGCCCACAGACATGACTGACAAAGAATCTTCTTGAAGTGTTAGTGGTGTGGTTGGACTAAGAGACTAAATAACTCTTCTAAAAAGCTTCGATACATTCTGACTCAAAAGCAGCTGCTTTTAAATGCAACTTCTTTCGATTTTCCCACAGTCTCAGCTGTACAGCCAACCACACAATCATTATCACAGATGAGGCTAGAAACATTTTAAAAAGTCTAGAAAAGAGAGAAGATCCAAGCCAAAATAAGCTGCCAATATTAGGTGATTTTCTTCTTTAACTCTTCTCCCCAGCGTAGTCCATCCAAACTACCCGCCAGCAGCCGGTATGTAAGGCCCGGGCTTGCTGTGCCTTGCTTACATTTCTTCACAACTACGGAAGAGCACACGATAAATTTATTTGCTTTCTTTTGCACTCGCATGTGCTAACTGTACTTCTATGCAATATAGTGTTTTATTTCAGTATCTGACTACAGTGGCAGACTATCCTCTGGGGAGGATTTTATGCAGATTAACAAACTTCTAATTACAATTAGGAAAAAAAAGACTTTCAATGCTGGTTTTTCTCCTGAAGATTTGAGGTTTGCTCTGTTTTCTCTAACCAAGCGACTCATGCACAGCTCATTCTTTTAACATGAATTTGAAGGTGGACTTAGACTTTGTTTGATCAGGACATAGCATGAAAGACCCCTTTGAAAACGTTGCTCATGTGGACATTTATTGATTTTTAATTTATTTTTCATTTTTTTGTGAATATTTATTTTTAAGTTTCAAACTTGAACTCATAAGAAGCCAACGGATCCATTTTAAAACCATAGATGTAAACATCATGAAATTTCAACGTGGATTTTTGTCTTTTACTTTCTAATGTTGGCTCAGATCTTTTACTGCATGGTACCTGCCTGAGACATTCTTCCTTGTCTCTCATCTAGCCCTGTTTAGGTGTGTGTAGCAGTGTGCTATAACCATGTGTGTGTGTGTGTGGGGGTGGTGGTGGCAGTGTTCCAAGGAGAAAGCTCACAGCAAAGAATAAAGAGTTGGTGTGTGTGTGTTGTGTTGTGTTGGCTAGTTTTAGGTCAACTTGGCACAAGCTAGAGTCATCTGAAAGAGGGGAACCTCCATTGAGAAAATGTCTCCATAAGATCCAGTTGTAGGGCATTTTCTTAATTAGTAACTGATGGAGGGGGGTCCAGCCCATTGTGGGTGGGGGCACCCTTGAGCCGGTGGTCCTGGACTCTTTAAGAAAGCTGGTTGGACAATTCATGGGAGCAAGACAGAAAGCAGCATTCCTCCATGGCCTCTGCATCAGCTTCTGCCTCCAGGTTCTTGCCCTGTTTGAGCTCCTGTCCGGACTTCCTTCAGCAATGGGCTATGATGGGGAAGTGTAAGTCAAAGTGTAATCCTTTCCTCCCCAACTTGTTTCTGATTGAAGCGTCTCATCACAGCCACAGAAACCATGACTAAGACAGGGTATATGTGCGCGTGCATGCATGTGTGTGTGTGTGTGCGTGCGCGCGCGTGTGTGTGTGCATGTGGATTAAACATTTGGATCCTCATTCCACCAACACATGTGGTTGGATCTCATTTCCTGTTTTCTTCACTGTGCCCTCTTAAAAAGTCTTCCATCCTTCAGTTGCTCATCAGGAGTTCGGTCACAGTAACTAGAAAAGTAACTGGTCTGTGTCCTCTGCTCTGCAAGGACCCTCTCACCCCAAGGGCTGAGCTAACTAGTCTCCTCTGGGATCCATGTCACACGCATCCCTCTGGCTCCACTCAGATGTGAAGCTGCCGCACCCTCAATGCCCTTTGATCTGTGTTATCAGTTTTTCTTTCCAGAGCAACCCACCTTGGCGTAACCGAGACAAAGCACACCTTCTGCCTCACAGTCTCCTCTGTGCGGCTCACCCTCCTTTCCCCATTGACATCGCAGTCCATTCCACAAGTGTGTCTTCTTCAGCCTCCACCCAGGTGTCCAAGCGATCTCCACATGGGAGTCCTGCACCGAGTTCTCAGACCCAACTTAACCCGAGTTAGAAGTTGCCATGTTCCATTGATGCTTCGTTTGGTAAAACGTGACCCTTGTTTCAAGATACAGGTAGACTGTGGGTTCTGCCAGGTTCTGACTGTCCCTTTCTGTCTCCTGCAATGACTCCAAGAGGCGACTTTAGTCCTTCCCAGTCTTGTCTCAAGGAGGTCACATGGAAACGAGGGCTGTGACTTCTCAGGGTTGAAGAATTCCTGCTCTTTTATCACTCACCTGGTCCCCAGACTCATGTATCCCACTCGGTGTCCAGCATGGATGTTCAACACACCTTTGAAGTCCTTCACAGACACTTCCGTGTGAAGCCCCGCCCCCTGACCGCTTCCGCAGTCTCCCCACCCCATCCAGTTCACTCCTGAAGTTGTTCATGACAGCAGAGTCTTTGTGGTTAATCTCTTTTCTCACCACTGGCAGCCTGCCACAGAGTCCCAGCAGAGTTTTTTTTTTTTTTTTTCCGTATTTAACCCTGTGTTTGAGCTTTGCTCCTTTAGCAGATAATCAGAAATTTATCTCCACTGGAGTTACAGAGGAGTTCAAGGCAGGCATGAATGAAATCATAGTCTCTATGGAATCCCACCTAAATTGGAATAATCCAAAAGAAATACACATTCACAGCTCCGCAAACTCTACGCATGAAGGGCTTACAGTGCACCCTACCCATGTTTACCTTAAAATGACAACTATTTCTTGTGTGGAGCCATGCTCTTTCTGGCCTGGTGTCTCTGGTCCCCTCAGGAGCACCTATTCCAGGTAGGTAAGTGTAGACAGGGCACATGCATGTAATCAGACTGGCAGCTGTGTGTGAAGTAATTTCTTCCTTCTCAATCTTGTCCCCTGATGGAATCAGTGGCTCTACTTCCGGTTGGATATTTTTACAGATTGTGGCATTGTTCATGCGTGTGCAAGGATGAGGGAGAAGAGTGAGTCTGGGTGATTTGCCCGCCCCCGACAAGCACTCTTGGGGATTTTGTATGACAATAGCACCCTGTCCTCATCACCAACCAATCTGAGATAAAGAGCCTTCCCCAGGGATACCGATCAGCCCCAACTTTGTAGTGCTAGATTTAATCAGATTAGCGCTTATGAGAAATTAGCCTCACAAAAATGATTCTTTGGCTTCTTACCTGGGATAGGAAAGGAAGATAAGAGAGAAATAATTGCACCAATTAATGCTTGCACACACCTTTAGTGGGCATGGGACAAGTGAATAAAGATGGACTAGGCTTTTCACAAACGCAGATTCCTAGGTCAGAAACTTTGGACTTTGGGGGTTTGTGATAGATGTCAACTTAGAAGCAAATCTTAACTGTGGAAGTCTATGCCAAATGGTTGCTCCTCTTTCTGTTGTACTAAAAAGAGTGAGCATCTGCAAATGGGTGATCATCTTCCCTGGGGGCTTTATACTCACCCCCTTTCCTCCCCTTAGATACATTTTCTTCTTGTTAGGTAAATGTCTGTGTCTACATGTGTGTATATGGATACATATAAAGCTGCCATTTTGTCCTCAGGAGCTGGAATTACAGGCAGTTATGAGGTGCCTGACATGAGTGCTGGGAATTGAACTCTGCTTCCCCTTTTTATTATGTGTCTTTCACATCATGTTTCTTGATCCCATTCATTTCCTCGTCTCTTTGCATCTGCCCCCATTCAAACAAAATTTAAGAAAAAAAGGAAAAAATTAAAAAGAGGGGAAAAATTAAAAATCTCATCACGAAAACTGCAGTGTGGCACAGTGAGTAGACACCTTTGTCCATAATCTCTACTTGCAAGTGTTTGCTGCAGAGTCTTTGGTCTGGTTTGAGGCCTCTGGTTTCCACTACACTATCGGTGCTGGATCCTCATTAGAACTCTCCCTGGGTATCCTGTTGTTGCCCCGTGTTGTGGAGATCCTGCAGCTTTGGGTCTGTGGGTCAGATTCTTTCACATGCTCCAGCAGATCATAGATGGGATAGATGTCGGGGCAGGCCAAATCATAACCCTGAGTCTAGGCCTGTAGTGTTGGCCTGCCAGATTAGAAATGGGGACAACTCTCTCATGTTTACAACTGTGAGGCTGACTCATGCATACCTGCCCTACTAGGGATGGCTCTTCCACTCTTATGACCAGGGGGCCAGGTCCCCCACCTGCCACAAGCATTGATGGGTGGGGAGTGGGCTGGGTGGGAGAGCAGCTCTCCCTCGCCCATGTCACCACTAGATGGATGGGTAATGGGGACAGCTCTTCCATGCTCACAAGTTTGGGGCTGGTGCACCCATGCCTGTGATAACAGGGTTGGCTCTACTGTGCTGCTCTAGTGAGGTGCAGAGCCTGCTCTCATGAGTGTTTCAGCCAGAGGTGGTCAGGGACAGCTCTCCTGATCTCTGGACCTTTTTAAGAACAGTGGGTAATTATTAACTACTTAGCATTCTCTCCAGCTCCATCACACTAGTGTTGGAGAAAGGACAGAGGTTGGTGATCATGCTCTCCTTGTTAAAAGTACTACCATTTTGTGGGAGCACAGAATAACTCAGCTGTCATCTTTATCTGTTTAATTTTTATTGGTCATCCATGTTTACATTTCAGAGTATTTCATAGTACACACTGAAGGCTTAGTTCCAAATGCAGAGTTTGGGGGTTGGTACAGATTTGTAAAAAGATCTGATCATGAGGCCTCTGACCTAGTTGATGGGTTCATATGTGGATGAACCCATATCTGATGCTGTTATTGAGAGGAAGTTGGTGAAACTAGCAAGTGTGTCGCTTCCCAGTTTCTGGAAGTATTGGAGGAAGTGGATCACTATGGGGTGTCCCTGAGTGGTATATGGTGACACTGGTTCCTCTCCTCTTGTCTACAATGATATAAGCAGATTTGTTTTTCATTATGATTCCCCCCCCCAATATGTTTTATCATACTGGTGCAAAGCAAACAGAACCAGGTGATCTCAGACCCAAACTGGGATCTCTGAAACTGTGATCCCAGATAAGATAAACCATTTTTCTCTCTTTAAGTTGCTTTTTGCTGGTGGTTTGTCATATTTGAACTGAGAATTGGGATTGTTCATCTTACATGAGGTCAAAGGATCTACCTTCATTTTATCAATGCCCAGAGGCTCTGCAGCAGACTAATGTGGTAAAGGTCATTTGGAAACAGCAGAGCAACCAAGTTGTGGTATGGCTACTACTAGCTGCTTTTAGCCAGATTTACAGTGAGGGCTGAGTGTAAAACATGAAGCAATAAACCCAAAAAAAACTTCCAGTTTGGCAGAAAAGTGACCATATGAGTGAAATAAAGACATGTTGTCAAGGAAGGTCTGACTTTAGTTCCACTAAAAAATAGTCAAGTAACTTTTGTTTTATTTTCTTTTCATGTATATCTATGGTGTGTGTGTGTGTGTGTGTGTGTGTGTGTGTGTGTAATGCACGTGTGTGTCTGCTTGCATGAACACACTTTCATACATGTCTGCATATTGCATTCTGCTGTTGATTCAGGAATTATCCCCCTCACTCTCCCATAGTCATTGAGGCAAGTTCTCTCTATCAAACCTATAGTTTGCTGATGTTGTCTAGTTTTCCTACCCAGTTCACTGTGGGGTTTCTCTGTCTCTGCATTTCAAAGCTAGAATTACAGGCTGGCCACTGTCCACTTGGCATTTATGGGGATTCTAGGAACAGAACTCAGGTCTTATGTCTACAGAGACATAACTTTATTTAAAGAGAAATGACTTTAACCACCAAGTCATTTCTTCAGTACCAGAAGTAATCAAGTACTTTAAACTTGGATAAGAGAAATGCTATGAATGTATCTCAGGTGTCAACAAAACTACATCCATGGCAGGCTCAAAGGTGTAGATTTCTTTGAAAGATTTTTTTTTCGAGAAGCTCTTTCTTGAGAATAGAGCCCAGGGCATCCTGATCACATAGAGCTGTCTAAGAATTTGTTTCTTTGGAATTTATTTTCATACAATTTATTTCCATTCAGTTTCTTTCCATCTACCCAGAGGCCACTGCAGCTGCAGTCCAAATGGGACTGAATGCTGTCAGGGCTAGCAACAGATCTTGGCATTGCTCATGTATTGTTTATTTTGCAGGCATGAAAGATGAAAGAATTATGGGGTCATAGAGGCTTCTACTCATGTTTCTAAAAATGAGCTGGGCTGTCAGGCAATGTGAGCTCCTGCATGGCAACGTGTGAAACTGTGAGAAGGAAGCCAAAGTTACAATGGAGCGTTCAGGAAGTGAGAGATGCCAGGAGCGTGAATGCCTGCCAAGGAAAGCCAGAGCTAGTGGGTAGTTCCTGGCCAAGACGGTGGTCATGTGGGGTGCTACCAGCTAGGCCACAGGAATGCAGCTGTTCAAGCCCTTAGAGGATTACATCAAAAGACCACATGTTCCAGATGTTTGCCCTTCTAGGTTCCAGTCTTGCTTTGCTTGAATTCTTCCTTCTTGTCATGCTCCTCCCTTTGGAAATGGGGAGTTGGCTCTGGGCCATACTGAAAGTCTGTAGTCTGTATTTTGGTCTTTGCAGGTGCTCATAGTTAAGTGTTCACCTAAGTCTCAATGGAGACTCTGAATTGCGACTTTTGAGGAATGCTGGACTTCCCAGGACTGTGGGGACACCTAGAGATAAAGAGCCTGATTTCTGCACTATTAGGTAGACTTTAGTCTTAGGAGCTAGGGAGATAATCTATGGTTTGCATAATAAATGCCTCCCTGCCCCAAGCCATTCAACTGGGGCTCCTCTTACAATGTTCAGAATGGGGTTTTTGAAAAGTGACTGGGTCAGAAGGACTTAGGTAATGTGCCAATAATTGGATAACTGAGTCAAAATTGAATGGGATTTGGAGGATGGCTGGAAACCATTGGTAGGGCCAGTCTGTAGGTCACTGGCCCAGGCATACATTCAGAGGTGGATCTCACCTAACCCTTGCTTTCTCTCTATTCCTTTCCACTGAGAGATGAACCCATTGTTCATGTGGGAGATGTGTTTTCTATGATCTGCCTCACCGTGGTGAGAAATGAGAGTCACATGACTACAGACACCTATGAAGTTATGAATCTTGAGAAAGTCTTATAGCTTTTAGTTTTCTCTTTCTTCTTTAAGGCCTTTTTACCAAAGACTCACAATGTGGACAGACACATTCCAGATTATTTTCCCTTTTCTTCTTTCAAAAGTTTCACATCCATATGTGAAAAGCACCTGTACCCTAACTCTGCCACTTAATGGTACGGATGAGGATGGGGTTTTACTTTAAGAGAGAAAGGCTGGGGACTGGAATGATCTCTCAGAGGTTAAAAACAGTGGATGCTTTTGCATAGGTTCTGGGTTTTCTTCCCAAAACCTAAATAGTGGCTCCTAACCATTTGTAACTTCAGCTACAGGGACTATGCCATCCTCCTCTGGACTCTGTAGGCACTGAAAGCATGTGGTGCACATATGTACATGCAGGCAAACGCTTGTACACAGGCAACAAAAGAAAACTCCAAAACCACCTATAAATGCTGAGCTCTGAGAAAATGCCCAAGATACACAAAGGGTTGAGTCATCCAGGTCCACACTCTGCAGAAGCTGTCATCCTACCTATTCCAATCTAGGTGGATGAGAAAGATTACTGTTGAGCTTCTTCACTGGTGTTGTTATTGGGATCCTATGTCAGCACCCAGAGTGTCACGGTTAGTTTCAGCTGTCAAATTCCCATGAACCTGTAGTCATCTGGGAAGAGGGAATCATAAATGAAGAACTCCCTTAATCAGAATGACCTCTGGCTGTGCCTGTAAGGCATTTTCTTTTTTATTATTTGTTATTTATTTATTTACTTTAACTGATTTTATTGAGCTCTACATTTTTTTTCAGCTCTCCTCCCTTCCTCTCCCCTCTCCTTCTACCGTCTCCCATGGTCCCCATGCTCCCAATTTACTCAGGAGATCTTGTCTTTTTCTATTTCCCATGTAGATTAGATCTATATATGTCTCTCTTAGGGTCCTCATTGTTGTCTAGGTTCTCTGGGATTGTAATTTGTAGGCTGGTTTTCTTTGCTTTATGTTTAAAAACTACTTATGAGTGAGTACATATGATAATTGTCTTTCTGGGTCTCGGTTACCTCACTCTCAATATGATGTTTTCTAGATTCATCCATTTGCCTCAAGATGTCATTATTTTTTTCTGCTGTGTAGTACTCCATTGTGTAAATGTACCACATTTCCCTTATCCATTCTTCAGTCAAGGGGCATTTAGGTTGTTTCTAGGTTCTGACTATGAAAAACAATGCTGCTATGAACATAGTTTAGCACATGTCATTGTGGAACGGTTGAGCCTCTTTTGGATATATACCCAAAAATGGTATTGCTGGGTCTTGAGGAAAGTTGTTTCCTAATTTTCTGAGTAATCACCATACTGATATGCAAAAGGGGCTGTATCAGTTTTCACTCCCACCAGCAATGCAGGAGTGCTCCCTTTACTCCACAACCCCACCAGCATAAGTTGTCATCAGTGTTTTTGATCTTGACTATTCTTACAGTTGTAAGATGGAATCTCAGAGTTGTTTTGATTTGCATCTCTATGAAGACTAAGGTTGTTTAGTATTTCCTTAAGTGTCTTTCAGCCATTTAGATTCCTCTGTTGAGAGTTTTCTGTTTATGTTCTTTTTTTTATTGGATTATTTTTTCTTTTGATGACCAATTTCTTGGGTTCTTTGTATATTTTGGAGATCAGGTCTCTGTCTGATGTGGGGTTAGTGAAGATCTTTTCCCATTCTGTAGGCTGTCATTTTGTCTTGTTGACCATATCCTTTGCTTTACAGAAGCTTTTCAGTTTTAGGAGGTCCTATTTATTAATTGTTTCTCTCAGTGTCTGTGCTACTGGGGTTATATTTAGGTAGTGATCTCCTATGTCAATGCATTCAAGTGTAGTTCCCACTTTCTCTTGTATGAGGCTCAGTGTGGCTGGCTTTATGTTGAGGTATTTGATCTATTTGAACTTGAGTTTTGTGCTAGATATGGATCTATTTTCATTCTTCTACATGTTGATTTCCAGTTATGCCAGCACCATTTGTTAAATATGCTTTCTTTTTCCATTTGATATTTTTTGCTTCTTTGTCAAAAATCAGGTGTGCGAAGGTGTGTGGATTGATATCCAGGTCTTCTATTCGGTTCCATTGATCCTCCTGTCTTTTCTTAAGCCAATACCAGGCTGTTTTCAGTACTGTAGCTCTGTAGTAGAATTTGAAGTCAGGGATTATGATGCCTCCATAAGTTCCTTTATTGTACAGGATTGTTTTGGCTATCCTGTTTTTTTTGCTTTTCCATATGTTGTTGAGTATCATTCTTTAAAGGTCTGTGAAGAATTTTGCTGTAATTTTGATGGGCATTGCATGGTGTCTGTAGATTGCTTTTGGTAAGATTGTGTAGGGAATTTTCTTAATTGTTACTGAGGGATGTGCCATTTCTATTCAAGCAAGCCTGCAATATATAAGACAGGTAACTCGGCTAGCCAATGGGAACAAACTAGTAAGGAGCATTCCTACGGCTTCTGCTTAAGTTCCTGCTTTCGGGTTCCTGACTTGGCTTCCATCATTGGTAGATTAAAATCAAACAAAGCCTTTTCTCATTAAATTGCCTTTGAACAGTGTTTTATCATGGCAACACTTAATAAAATATAGCAAAGGTACCGCTAGAATTTCACTTTATAGTGAAAAAAAAAAAACCGAAACGTTTAGTCGTGATAGAAATATATATTTAATATTCATATAGCCATCATTTGAAATTTTTCATATATTTAAAAACAAATTGACAGTAGAATTCAAGATTTTAACTTGTTTGATAGATTTTTTTAAAAGTTTTTTAAATGACAATTTGTTTTATGAGTCTACAAGGGAGGGCATTATTTGAAGTAGTTATATTGTAATGAAAATTTAAAAATATTTTCATTTTTAATTCCAGCACTTTGGAGGCAGAGACAGGCAGATCTCAGTGAGTTCAAGGGCAGTCTCGTTTACAAAGGAAGTTCCAGGATAGCCAGAAATGTTACACTGTCTCAAAAAGCAAACAAAAAACATTTTTATTTACATTGTTAATTATTTTAGTTACATTTGTATAGTGGAATAGGTAGAATTGCTAATACATACAAAGTGACTAGGAAACTGAGGGTCAAGCAACTTTCCTCTACTCCTGTTGTTCTGGTCTCCAGAAACTAGAAATTTTAGCCACACAGATAGGCAAGCATATGACACAGCTCTGCTGGGAATACTCCAGATGCCGAAGTAATGAATGTGGAGATGCAGCCAGAAGTCAAACCGAATCCCTTGAGGCTGATGACGTGCTTCCTGCCACTGGCCTTGTGTTTTAAAAGGGGTCTTTTATCTATGGACTTTTTTGCCTTTGGCGTCCATTCACCTGTCTGGCAAGATGCTGGCCCCAGCTCCATCCATGAGAGGACATTCTGTCCGGATGAGAACTGGAATTCCCTGTGCACTTTGGAAATGCCAGTGAAGGACTCTATGTCATACTGGGCAACTGCAGACCTTCTCATGTTAGTACTAACATCTAAGTCCCTCGTCCTTTCTCCAGATCGGTGCCGTGAGCTTAGTCTCTGGTCTCCGGTCTGGGCTCAGCTGCTCAGTAGACACTCAAGGCTTAGGAGACCTTCTCTACACATTTCTGGATAAAAAGAGTTTAGTTAGCAAAAGAAAAAAGAAAAAAATCCCACATGAAAGACATACTCCATCAGTTAACATGAACATTCTCAATATGTTTTCTAATAATAAGCCTGAGTTTCTGTGTAACGATGAAAATCCATTCTAAAAAGATGGATAATAAGAAATGCAAAGTTTTCGAACTGAGGATGCAGCACAGACATTTCAGGTGATGCAGAGCGGGGCTGGAATCACACACATGGCCGCAACGGCTAAGAACTACTTCCTGCAGCTATTGCCCTCTCTGTAGAGTCCCACAGCTCCCCACTGGAGGATCATCTGCTCCTTTCAGCATCTGCCCGCTGTGGAGTGAGCGAGCCCAGCACGTTCAGGTCCTGGAATACACAGTGTAATTAGAGCACTAAGCCTTAATTTATTGGTGAGATTGCAAATATAAAAACAATTACAGCTTAGCAAATCGATTCCTTTCCTGCTGTCAGGAACGCTCTGTGTGGGACTCTGTGCGCAGCTTTCCTTTTCCTATCGGGCTCCACGTTCCTTCGTGTGTCAGAGACCAGGAATCGCACTCCGTTACCTGTCCGCCTACATTGTCCATGTGTCCGTCCTTCACCACCAATGGTTACTGTTTCATTGCGAACGTGAGAAGAACTGAGAAGCCAGTGCCACCGTGGCGTTAATTTTGAGGCAGCTGCGGACTCGCCTCTCTGGTAACTTTTCTGCCAGTGATTGGTTTCTCTAGATTGTTCCTCTACTCGCCCATCCTACCTTTCTGACTCAGCCACATTCCCCTCTTAGGATGATTCAGCTTCATTGTCAACTCAACAAGATTTGGAATCACCATGGGCACTTTATGAGGATGTTTCCAGGTTAACTGAGGCCACGAGACCTACTGTGCCGCTGGCTGGGGTCCTGAACTGAATAACAAAGGAGAACACACATAGTCTTCTCTACTTCCTAACTGTCGTCACACTATGACGGTGTCTGTGTGTGTGTGTGTGTGGGGGGGGGGTGTCTTTATGCTCCTGCCTCCAGGTCTCCCCTATCAAACTGCAAGCTAAGACAAACTCTTCCTTTCTTGTGTAACCTTTGCCAGGTGTTTCATCATAGCAATGAGAAAAGCAGCTAGTCTACTCCTCACACATCTTGTCAGCCTTATCCCCTCCTCCTCCTCTTTAAAGCTGATGACAGTGGCCATTACCCCCCACCCCAAGCTATTTAGAACTCACTGTACAGCCTGGACTGTCTTTGGACATACTATGGTTCTCTGCATCCTCCTGTTTTGCATAGTTCAGAGAATGATCTACCATAGCTGATAGCCAGGCTTTCCGTTTCGAATGAGGGAGTTTGTTAAGTATCAACTGAGCAGAAGTAAAAGAACCAACAGCCAGTAGCAGACAGACAGAAGCAGCAGACAGATTGACATCATGCATTCTGGAGCCTACAGCATCCAGCAGACGACTGGAGGCATTCTGACTGAGAGAATAAACAAAGGGGACACAATTAAATTGACTGTTTCCAGCATCCAGCAGACACTGACTGGGGAAGATGGGGCAGCCAGCTGGAGTTCCCAGTTGAGCTTGGGTCTGTAGATGAGCTCCCACTTCTCATTCACATGGCAGGGGATTTTATATTATAGAGTAAGAAATGGTCATATGTTAGAAATGGTTTGCTATATAACGGTTCTCAAGGATTCAATGTTCTAAATTCCCACTAGCTGCTCTTTGTAGTCCCCTCTCCCTATTGCAGATCCAGGATGAGGGGCAGCCTAATTCAGGATAAAGAGCCTTGGAGGAAGTTCTGATACAAGCATGCTCAGATATGCAATTGGAGCAGTGCGCCTACCCCTCTTCCAGATCCCACTCTTCAGCGAGCTTACACAGCACATCCCAATTTACCAACACAGTGCACATTCTGTCTCGCAAGGGCTGGGATTTTAGGCCTGTGCCACTGCATCCGACATGACTTTCTGTCTCTAAAAGAGAGTTGTTTAGAAGTGTGTGTTGCTAAGTGGGTCACCGAAGCCCTTTAGACACTTTTGTTAGAACAGCCCATGGTTTAAGGGCCAGGTCTAAATTCCTAGAGAGCACAAGTGCTTGGAGAAGGGCGATGCCATAAGTGACAGGAAGCTGGATGCTGCTCTGCACAGAAATTGGGGACCTTAGAACCCAAATGTCTTCCAAATGATCTTGAATTAGAAAGCTGTTTTGCAAAGGGATTTCTCTGTTATTTAAAGACCACACACATGCAAACACACACATACACACACAGACACACAAATACATATGCAAACACACATGCACACATAAACACATACATAGTCACACACAGACTCACAGACAAACATATGCACACACATAGACACAAACATACACACACTCACAGGTACAAACACACATGCACACACAAACACACTCACACATATACACACATATACACAAACATTCACAAATACACATACATACACCCATACACATAAAAAACACACACAGACTCACACAGACAAGCACATACACATATACAAACCTATACATACACACTCAAGCACACACATATACCCAAACACACATACATACACAAACACTCACACACATACACCACACACACGACTGTGACTTGGTGGAGGGACCATAGCACAGAGGACAGAGCCTGTGTGATTGGAGTGTTTCAGCCAAGCCAAAATTTATTGCATGGATGGAGGATGCTGCTTTCAGAGACACAGCTCAAGCTCTACAGACAGGTAGCAGTGATGAATTTTCAGGTCCTTAGAGCAAGGTTCTGTGGGAGAAACTCCTCAAAGGAGAAATGATGACAGTCAGTAAGCACCTGGAGACACTGCCAGCTTCAGCTTTGGTTGTGTCAGGCTTGCTTCCGAGTCCCTTACCTACTGTGGCAGGGGAAAGAAGCCAGCAGTTGAGGTCTGTGACAATTAAATTATGTCTCAGTTGTTTGAAATACCTTCCGTTGAGAGCTGAGACTAATGGCTTCCCCACAGCCATGTGCTGCAGAGCAGAGCGAGCTAGTTCCTATGTTCCGTCTCTCTGGAGTCACTGGCACTGGGGGACACTAATGCTGTATTATCAGGACGTGTGTTTCTAATTCTGAGCGTGTCACTCGCAAGCTCAACATCTTAGCTCCTCCTGCCCTGGTCCACCTCTTAAACACGTGACATGGACTGGCCATGTGAGCGATCTCCACCCATTAACTAAGGTTACTCACAGTCCATTGCCAAAGCTGAAGCATTTTTGTCTTTGTTTGAACTGCGGTCCTTGTTCTTAACCCTGAGCAGGCTTACAGAATGCTGGGGAAAACAATAAAATCAGACATTTTGTGATTAAGTTGTTTGAAGTGTCATATCTAAGAGGTGTTTTTTTGAAGCAGAGTAAAGAAAGCTGGGGACCCTCAGGAAAGGGACAAGACCACACTGCTGGCAGGACCAAGTTGGAAGGACCACTGTGACAGTGTTATCCAAGGAAGACTTATTCTCGCACCAGCGATGGACTCTGGGGACCTCGAGTGGTCCTCTGTCCATAGACAGTGCTTTGTCCTGTAGTTCACAGTTATCATAACATTTAGTTTATAAGTTAGCCAAGTGGGGTATTACTAGTAACTGATAAAATGGGATGTTAATACCCTGTACTAAATATTGCATAAGACTTACAAATTAGTTAGTCCTAGACTTGTCCCCTTGATATTTCAGAGTTTGATTGACCATGTGTAACAGGGAAACCAGGAATGCGGAGGTTACCACATGGGACAATCCTAGAGAGAAAAGTGGTAAGGGGGTATTCCAGCCTCCAAAGCAAAGAAAGCAGGACTGGGTTTTAGGGGGCTACATGAGTCCTTGTGACACAGTGATGGAGCTGGTACATGCCAGCCCGGGACATTCTGGTATCACCTTTAGAACACACACTTCATTATGATGAAACCAACAAGCGCAGTGGGCAGAGGAGTAGCCACTCACATCTTCATGCTTGTTGTGTTTAAAGCTGCATGGATTGAACTGTTTGACAGTAGTTGTGGTATCTGAAGGCATAGCATCAGCGACTCATAAAATAAGGAGGTAGACCCAGGGCTCAACACCCTCTGTAGGGGACATGGGGGCACAGGCATGCAGCTGCAGGGTCTGCACAGCTTGCTTTGTGTGGTCCTCTGCTGAAGATTGATGGGGTGGTTTGAATAAGAATGGCACCCGTAGGCTTGTATATTTGAATGCTTAGTCTGCCAAGGAGAGCACTATTTGAGGAGTAGAAGGATTAAGAGGCGTGGCCTTGTTGGAGTAGGTGTGGCCTTTTAGCTGGGGATAGGCTTTTAGGTTTCAAAAGCATAACCCCCCCCATGTTTTCCCCAAAATGACAATGGAATAACCTGAGAAATGTGAGCAAGCCCTTATTAAGAGCTTTCTTTTACAAGAGTACCTTGGTCATGGAGTCTCCTCACAGCAATAGAACAGTGAGTAAGATAAGTGATTTTGCTGAAGAGCATGCGTCCGTTTATGTATTCATGTGTGTGTGCATGCATGTGTGTGTTTGAGTGTGTGTGTGTGTGTGTGTGGAGTGTACATGTAAACATGGGAATAGCTATACACGTGTCCATATATGTGCAGGTGCATGGATGGGTGAGGGTGCCTAAGGACATGTGTGAGTACATCCCAAGGCTAGAGAACAATCTCAGCTTCTCTTTCTCAGACCTTGTCCCCTTGCTTTTTCTAGAGAATATGTCACCAGTCTGGAACTCACTGAGAACTCTGTGCTGTCTGACTCAGAAACCTTAGCGATCTCCCTTGCTCTCCCTCTCCAGCGCTGGCAATGCAAGTCTGTGCTACTGTGGTTTGTCTGTTTGTTTGTTTGTTTGTTTGTTTTTTTCCCTGTGGATTCTGGAGACTGATGCAGATGAAAGCCTCTCTCTAGCTGGTCTGGATTCCCAGTACCATTCTGCACAGTTTTGGAGCTCTTCTTGCTGTGTGCTGTAGCTTGAGCACGAGAGAACTTTCTTAGGGTCGTGAACATTTGTGTCTTAGTGGACACGAGTCTCCTCGGAAGGTAGTCTGTTTTGATAACATGTGGGGACTGATGTCATAATTCACAGTGGCACACACGAATATTTCATTTATTTTTCAAGGGGACAGTAGCCTTTTGGCTTGAGTAACACCCGGCTGTAAAGAGGAGGTCACATCCATCAGGGTGACACACGCTGCCGAGGAACATGCTGCTTGGCATTCGCAGCCCTGAAGATCAGCCCTTTCCTGTCTGCAAAGAGCATGTCAAATGTGGGAACAGATGTCACCCACGAGGACTGTGAGCATGTCACTGGGTGGCTTCTCGGTCCAAGGGCATGCTCCTCATTTGGAGAATTGGACATCAACTCTGAATCTGGAAAAATTCTATGCTTCACGGCTCTGCCTCTGAGCTCCTGCAGATATGGGAATCCTTGTGCTGAATTTGGCACTCCCGGCTCAGTGAAAGACCAGACAGTGCAAGTAACGCATAATGGCCTTTGGTGGAGAGTCTCTCAGGGCGGATAGACAGCACACATTTTTTTCTGTGCTCTATCCCTTGCTTCATTCATTATCTTATCCAATTAACAAACAAATGTTCATAGAGAAAGTAGGATTGCCGCAAACCCTGCTAGGATTCAGGGCTACAAACAGGAAGGAGACACAGCCCATCCATGCAAAGTCACAGTGCAGGAGGGGTGAAGCCGCAGCACTTCGCCACAGTGCGGTGGGCTTCCTGTGGTGACAATAAATGAATGACATGCACCGTGCATGTTGTCATGTTTGTAAGTGCCTTTACCTGCTTCCATAACTCGAGGAAGGGCAGGTTGGAAGCACCAGCTGCTCCCTTGCCAGCCCTTCTTAACAAAGGCCAAACCTTACAGGGGACAAATAGAAGCTTCTTTCTGTAGGTTATTCTGACCCTGCTCCTGAAACAAGAGACATCTGGGAATGCCTGCAGACAGAGGTGGATTGCTGCTGGAATCTAGCAGGTAGATTCTTGGGATGCTGTCAGAATCCCTAAAATGTCCATGTCACCTCCTTATAACCAAGGCTCTAAAAAACAGTCACCAGCCCATGGATGCTACTGGATGTTCGTGGGTTGAAGCTCCCTCTCTCCATGTCCAGATCTGGTTTTGGTTCACATCTTCTTGAAAAAAAAAAAAGAAAAAAAAAGCAGACCTTTGTTTTAGACCCTTGAAGTCCTCCTGCCTGGTGTTACTTGTAGACTTTTATGTGGTCAGTGTGGGTTCTGTCTGGTCTCTACCCAGCCTCACCCCTCTGCTGGGTTCCTGTGAGTCAGACTTTCAGAACAGGTGCAGTCTGTCTGTCCTTTGCAGCCTTACCCTTCCCCCGTCCTTTGACCTTCTGCTGTCTTACCCATACTCTGGGGTGGAAATTCCCTGTCCCTGCCACCAAATGGTCATGATTTCTGCGGCCAGTCTCAGATGGCATGTGTTTTATAGAAGATGATTCTCTGGGATAGTCAGAAGATAAATTTTGCCTTTATAGGTTTTATGGTGTTTTTTGTTTGTCTGTCTGTCTGTCTGTTTTTTCCCTCTTTTGTGGAATCTTCAGTCCTGATGTCTGAGTGTGTTATGTGGATCCCGCCTAGACCTGTGGGATCCTCCTCACTCCCAGGAGTCTCCATTTTAGAGAGGGTCATATAGACACTTAGATTTCCCCTCCTTAATGACATGGTTGTTCTGGAATGTACCCCACTCATAGTCAAGTGACCAGAGAACTCTAACCTCACGAGTATCCCTAGATTCATCTCCCCATTCCAAATCTGTGTAATAATTCAAATAGTTTGTTGTGTTGTTTTGTGTATACTTATGTGTTCATATACATGTGTATTTTCATGTTTATGTGGGCACACATGTGGTACATACAACCTTGAGTGACCCTCCTCGGGTACCATTCACCTTCTTTTCAGACAAGGTCTCTCACTTACTGGAGACTCTTCAAACAGACTAGACTGGCTGGCCAAAGAGTCCCAGGGATTCCCTCTGACTCTACCTCCCTAGTACAGGGAATTACAAGCACATTCTACCACTGCTAGCCTTCCGACAGGGTTCTGGAAGGATCAAACTCAGGTGCTTGTTCACTGAGCTGTGTCCCCAGAACATAATTCAATTGAAAGCAATAATGAAAGTTATTCTTTGCATAGATAATACGGTGTGCTGAGCCCTGATTGGAACGATTATCAGGATCTTCTCTGATATGTCAGACTTGCAGTGGCCCTTCCTCATTACCTCCAAGGTGTTGTTTGTATTTCCTAATCATCCCAGACATAATTATTCGATGTCCTGTGGTAATAGCTGTGGTTGTGGTAGCTAATGTTTATTGGCCCATTATCATGTACTGGTCATTGCGCAAAATGGCTGCATGATGCTATCTTTTTAGTCCGATACACTAGGGGTTTGGTGCTGCTGTCTTTATTGAGTTCACATATAGAATAAGGAAATTATTGGAAAATTATTCAACATGTGCCCAAACATTTGTAAGGAGAGAAGCTGGAATTTAAGTTTGGAGTCATCAGTGTTCTCTGACACCCCTTGAGGCCTTGAGAGTAAAGAAAATCATCCTTTTCTTGGTGATGCTACAGAATAAATTGAACATTGACATGTGAAATATAAGTTGTGAAAATTTATAATGATTATTCAGGCAATATTCAGGACTCCTGATGAAGTTACTAGTCCTTTAATATCCAGTTAACTGAAATGTTTCTTGTTTTTTTTATTTGTTGTTTTTAAAAGAAACATGCTATCTTTTTTCATTTTCCATACCAATCCCAGTTCCCACTCCCTCTCCTCCTCCCATTCTCTCCTCCTCCCCTCATCCTACCCCATCCACTCCTCAGAGAGGGTAAGGCACATTGCTTTGAGGAAGGACCAAAGCCTTCCCTACTATATCTAGGCTGAGCAAGGTATCCTTCCAAATAGAATGGGTTCTCAAAAAGCCATTACAAGCAGTAGGGATAAACCCTGGTGCCACTGCCAGTGGCCCTGCAGTCTGCCCCAGTCATACAACTGTCACCTACAATCAGAGGTACTAGTTTGGTCCTATGCTGGTTCCTTCCCTGTCCAACTGGAGTTGGTGAGCTCTCATTGGTTTAGGTTTCAGTGGGTGTGCCCATCATGGTCTTGACCTCTTTGCTCATATTCTCACTCCTCCCACTCTGAGCTCAGCCCAGTGCTCTGCTGTGAATCTCTGCCTCTGTTTCCATTAGTTGCTGGATGAAGGTTCTATGGTGACGTTTAAGATATTCATCAATCTGACTACAGGGCAAGGCCAGTTCGTGCACCCTCTCTTGGGTCTAAGCTGGAGTTGTCCTTGTAGACTTCTGGGAATTTCTTTAGTGTCAGGTTTCTTGCTAGCCCCATAATGGCTCCTTCAATTGAAACATCTCTTTTCTTGCTCTCATCTCTGTCCTTCCTCCATCTCGACTATCCTGTTGCCTCAAGTTCTCCTTCTCCTTCCCTTTCTCTCCTTCTCTTCTCCTTCCACCACCCCCCGCCACTCCTTCTACCCCCATTCTCCCAATTTTCTCCG
The DNA here is from genome assembly GCF_014885135.2 of Alexandromys fortis. NCBI lineage: Eukaryota > Metazoa > Chordata > Mammalia > Rodentia > Cricetidae > Alexandromys > Alexandromys fortis. The sequence goes on along the minus strand of NW_026068129.1, from coordinate 1,155,894 downwards.
GTTATCTTGTCTATTTCCCCTTTCCAGGTGGATCTATATATGTTTTTCTTAGACTTCATCTTGTTATTTAGACTGTAGGCTCGTTATCTTTTGCTTTGCAGCTAGTATCCACTTATGAGTGAGTACATTCATCTTTCTGCATCTGGGTTACCACACTCAGGGTAGTTTGTTTTCCATCCCATCCTTTTGCATGCAAAATTCAAGATGTCATTGTTTTTACTGCTGAGTAGTACTCCACTGTGTAAATGTACTTCGTTTTGTTCATCCATTCTTCATCTGAGAGGCATCTAGATTGTTTCTAGGTTCTGGCTATTATAAATAATGCTTCTATGACCACAGTTGATCAAATGTTTTTGTAGTATGATTGAGCATCATTTGGGTATATGCCCAAGAGTGGTATTGCTGGATCCAGAGGTATGTTAATTCCCAATTTTCTGAGAAACCACCATACTGATTTCCAGAGTAGTTGTGCAAGTTTGATTTCCACCAGCAATAAAGGAGTGTTCCCCTTATTCCACATACTCTCCAATGTAAGATTCCATTGGGACTTTTGATCTTAACCATACTAAAACTGAATCCAAGAACACATCAGAACCATCATCCACCATGATCAAGTCGGCTTCATCCCAGAGATACAGGATGGTTCAACATATGGAAATCTGTCCACATGATCATTTCATTAGATGCTGAAAAAGCTTTCGACAAAATACGACATCCCTTCATGATAAAGGTCTTGGAGAGAGCAGGGATACAAGGGACATACCTAAACAGTTAGCCATACTGACTGGTATAAGATGTTATCTCAGAGTCATTTTGATTTACATTTCCCTGATGGACAAGGATGTTGAACATTTTCTTAAATGCCTTTCAGTCATTTGAGATTCTTCTGATGTGAATTCTCTGTTTAGATCTGTATTCCCCCACCAAAAAACACAGGTACAAGTAAGTTTGTTCTGTCTCTGTTTATATAAGTATGAAGATGCATTAGCTGGGGTGTGGTCTTAAATAGCTCAGTAAGTAAGAGCACTGGTTTGCTCTGGTTTGATTCCCAGCACCCACATGATAGCTCACAACCTTCTGCAACTCCAGTTCCAGGAGATCCGATACCCTCTTCTAGCTTCCATATACACACATGATACACGGACATACAAGTGAACAAAATATTCATACACATAAAATGAAATTTTAAAATATTAAACAGATTGACTGCTCTTAATCTCGGACCCTGAGGCACCAGCCACCTAGCATGGGCCCAGTGTGTTCACAGAAGAGCCTTTCTTTCATTATTGAACTGCCTAGATTTGGGACAGGGGTGGAGACAGACTTCTTGGAAGACCTGTGAAGGACTTGCATTCAGACCTCTGAGGAAATTTACAAAGAGCTCAGAGCCTTCCCTGACTTATATGAGGAAAATCCTGCCTTTTGCTGAAGACCTTTCTGCACTAATCCAAATCTTCACCCAGAGGTCTCGCACCTTACAGCCTATATCTGCACACCAAGGTGAAGGATTAGTTATGTGCACTCGAAAATCAATAGATCATATCTATTTACCTGCAAAATAGGTATGATCACATTTATGTATCCTACCATCATAAATATACCACCTAGTCATAACATGGAGTTAAAAACTGGGAGACAGAAAAGTTGCGGTCCGGCTGGAAATACCACAGACACGCTTCTTGTGTTCACGTGGCTAGCCACTAATAGCACAGGCTTTGATGTCTAGATGCACAGAGAAGGGGAGTCTTCTTCAGGCTACAGTTCCTGGATGTGCTCATCAAGTTCACACCCCTGACTGGCCAATCACCTGTTCCTTCACCTTCCCTTCCATTAGGTTTTTGCCCTCATTGATAAAGGCTTTCTATCAGTGAAATCTGTCTTCTGCTGCCTATGGGTTGTCCAGGGTTTCCTTTACAGTTGCAGGTTTGATTCCAACCATCTCACATCCCATGTGTGTGAGGAAAGAGTGCAAGTCCAGTGATGGACTGAGACATCTTTGTTCCGAACCTTCTGGTTCATGCCATGTCTCCTCTGGATTTATTTTCCAGGATCACTTTGGGTGTGGTGTGTATCTACACGTGTGTTTTTGTGAGCATGCATGTGTGTGCACCTGCATATGCGTGTATGCTTATGTGTAGATGCCAGGAGTCAACGCCAGCTGTCATTCCTCAGTTGCTCTCTGTTTTGTGTTTTTTGAGACAAGGTCTCTCACTTGCCTGGGAGTCGCCAGTTGAGCAAGGCTGCCTGGGCAGCAGCCACAGCAACCTTCCCGTCTCTACCTCCTCAGTTCTGGGACTGCAAACATTGCTCCATGCCCTCCCCTCTCTTTTATGATGTGCTCTGGGGATCTAACTAGGTCTTCAGCTCCCATCCTGGCTGAATTTCCGAAGGGCAGAACAGCTTCACGTTTTGCTGCTACTACCAAGGTACCACCTGACCTCTGCTTTCTCAGCCTCTTCGTAAAGTTTGTATCTAGTTCTCTCAGCCTAGGTCCCATATCCTTAGAAGGAAATCCAGCTGTGGTTTGGCAGATCCCCTCTCCTCTGAACTGGGTTGATCCGCTGCTCTGTCTCTGTTACTAGCAAAGCAAGAATTGCCTCGATCACGGACTTGGCGCCGGTCTCCTCAGGGCCCCTTTCTGTCTCCATACCACACGAAACTCCTGCCATGATGAACTGTAGAGGTCACAACAAGATAGAAACCAGAGAGGCAATCCGTCAGTTAATTGAAAAATTGGCACAAACAAGATGTGAGGATATTGATACGCCGTGTCTTCGGTCTCTTCCTATCACAGGAAAAGATAAAAATTCACACCCCTTTGCCAAATGTGGATGTACCGCCAAGATCACTTTGAGCGGAGCCTGGCTGAGTTGTGCGTTATTTTCCTTATATGAACTGAAGATGTATTGCCTTCCATGCAATTTCCAGATTTGGCCTTAAAAACGGACCGCTAAGCAGTTCAGCGAAACCTTTTCTCTTCCGCGGCCCCTTCTCCCAGCTGTTTTGCTAGTGTTTAAAGATGCATCTTTCTCCTCTTGACTGCTTTTCTTGATATCTAGTCGTGTGATGATTCAGTGGGAATGGCTCCCATGCCAGTCCTCAGGGACTGACGCTTGCAAACTGAATAACAACTGGCCAGAGGAGAAACACAGGCATGTAGGGAAGGGGACACTAGAGAAGCCCGGGGACTTCTCGATAAACACGCAAATGTTCCATAGGACATTGACAGTCAGGGGAACACAGTGTGAATGAAAGGTGGCCCTGCACCCAGGAGCCATAGAATTCACGGCTTTTCCTGGGAAATCTAAGAGAAAATGTCTTCTACCCGGGATAGCTCCGCAATGACTGCTCAGCAAAAGCTCCGACATGACTCCACCCATGTCTAGCAGAGTGAACCGTGTGTTCTCTGTGGTCACAGGTGACTCAAAGGCGTCGGAAGCACCAAATTTCCTCGCAGCATGAGTGACAGCTTATGAAACCTGCCTCTCTGAATATTCCTGCTCGCCTTGAAGCCACCTCCTTCCTCAGGGACTGTTACTGTGCCTGCAACTCTTCCCAATCCCAGCAGCTTCCTGAACCTATGACATTCTCTGTGTTTGCCCAGGACCTGCCTGTTCCTTCCAGGAGGAAATGGTAGAATTCAGAGGAAATAGCTACACTACAACGTGGCTTTCGGCTATTGATTTGTGCATTTCTTCTCTCTGGAATGTTCGAGCTGGCCTTTCCTCACTGCTATGGTTTGTGTTCTTTATAGGCGCATGTTTGAAAATTGCATATTAATGCAATCTGGGGGTGGGGCATCTGGAGGTATTTATAGTCATAGAGTAGGTGAGGTCCTGAGGGTCAGGACCTCATCATACCCTTGGGTATTCTATAGAAAGGATGGAGTCCTGAGCTCACGCCCTGATGTGTCCTGCTGTGTGATGCCTCTGCTGTTGTGACTGCAGCAAGGAGAGGTCACGAGATGCTGAGCAGATGCCCGTGTCCTCGGACTCCTCAGAATTCAGGGCCACGAGCCAAACGCATTTCAGTTTCTGATAAGTTTCAGTGTCTAAAATAACAAAAGGAAGCAAATCAGTTTTTTGAGTGCACGCTCACCCCAACCCCCTCCCCCAAAGTACAGAGTCCACCTAACCTCACACATAGCTGTCTCATTGGCTCAGAGTTCAGAGACCTAGGCAAGTTTCATCCTCTGTCTCTGCTATCAGATGTGAGATTCTCAGGGTGGGGCTGCTCCTTTATCCACGTCTCTTATCAGCAAACACAGGAGTGGATATTCACCATGAACTCCATCAGTTGAACAAGGGAGCAACCGTGCAGCTTGGTGTAGTTTAAGGGTTTTGTCACCTGTATCCTTTTTGGTGGGGATGGTTTCCACCAACCACAAGTGGCCCCTGGTATTTTAAGTTGTTCACACTGAAGTCCAATGAGGAATTTAGCTCCTTGGTCTCTCCAGTCTGTGTTTCTGGTGGCTGAGCAGCATGTTTGTCCTCACTGCAAAGGCAAAAGGACAGAACGAATCGTCCTTCCAATGGCCTAAGCATCTTAGGATGCTCTGGAAGTCTATCTAGTCCTTGTGCAGAGACCTTAGTGCAGCCTCATAATGTAACAATACAGTTTATTTCTTCAAACAACTGGATTATGACTTCTGTTTGCAGTCTTGCTGATAGATTTTTATTTTTTTATCTGTGAGTCCTTGCCTCCAGGTTTTCATAGTGTAGTCTTTATGAGAAGTCATTTGTCCTAAGAACTTTGAGGTTGATGACTACGCAGATGAAGCAGAATGCATCGGATAGGGGAACATGAATCAAATGATCCCACTGGTTCCCTGGTTCCAAATAGGGTATACTAAGGTTATTATTATTATTATTAAAAGGGAAACTCACGATCACAATGAGGAAAACATGAACTGGTTCCAACATCCAGTTATGGTGTGTGGAAAGAAGAGGGACTGAGTGGGTTCTCCCGTGGGCGATTTTGGAACCCAAAAGTTGTGCTCCACCTGGTCCAGCCTCTCAAATGTCGTTGGTTGAAGGATGTTCCCCATCATTCAAGATAAAGTCTCCCTCAAACACACTCTCAAGTTCAGACACCCTATCCATGGCCATCCAGAACGTATTAACAGCTTCACAGTTGATTTGTCCATTGATGCTAAGACAGAGATGGCCTCAGTTTGAGGAGCTTGGTGAAATTTAACTGTTCACAGTATTTCAATAAGAACCCCGAGAGCGAGCTGTGCTTGGAAAATATCCAGCTTTTAAGGAAAGTTCCATGCATGGGATCTTTTGCTGAGTCCATCCCTGACACAGGAGCTGATATCTTGCCAGCTTGGAGTGAGTTCTTGGTTGATTGTTCTGTGCCAGCAGGTCTCAACCTATGGGGTTGTGACTCCTTAGGGGATGGTGTAACAGACACCCTGCATATGAGATGTTTACATTACAATTCATAATAGTAGCCACGTTACAGTTATGCAATTAACAATAAAAATAATTTTATGGTTGGGGTCACCACAACACAAGGAGCTGTATTAAAGGGTCATAGCATCAGGAAGGGCGAGAACACCTACTCTCCATGATCTTCCTTTGTGGCCCCAGCTCTCCTATCTAGTCTGACATCCACATTGACACTGAGGTTCCCAGGCTTGTTTTGAAAGTCTCTTGCTGTTAGCTTCCCTGCGCACGGCCTTGCTGGCTCATGAGCTTCTGAGGATTCTGTCTCTCTGTCTCTGTCCTCATCATCCCAGAGGGCACAGGAATTACAGATGTGCCCGTCTGGCTTTATGGGGAATCTGAACGCTGGTCTTCATGTTGAGCAGTTTTACTCACGGAGACATCAACTCCCCAGCTTCAGGTTCCAACATTTATTCAAAAGGTACCCATTTTGTTTGTTTTCCCATTAAAATTAGGTCACATCGTACCTATTTAAAAGAGGGTAAATGACTACCCCCTTTTAATGGCCCTCACTGTGAGCTGCTGGTGAAAGAATTAACCATCAATTTGAGTGTTACACATAAAACAGCAATAAATATGATATTCATAATCCAAAATGAGCCTCATCAACCATTTCCAAAGAGCACCCCGTTTGTTTAATGGCCTTGCATTAATACATCGCTGTGAAGATAATGGCTCCAGACGGCTCGGATAATGAGCGGCTTGCCACCGGATAGACATTCGGCTTGGAACTGTGAGCCTATGGAGAAGGTGAGAAAATGGAGGGTTTCCCTCCTTCAGAGCAGAACATAAAAGTATAAACAAGTCATAAACCTCCATCTGATCGGGGCAGGTGGGATCTACTTGCGGATTTAAATGCTACACATCTTTCCAGTGTTTCTCTCAGTCTGAGATCTGTAGGTGAGAGGGTTCAGGGCTGACATCCCTGCCCTGGAGGGAGCCCAGTGAGCAGAGGGTCACGTCTGCTCTGAATGTCTGTCTCGTCCCATGGGCTCACGGCAGTTTGTCAAAAGCGCTGTTTCCGTGCTATGGAACACACTGATAGCCAAGCTCCCCCAAACACGCTGGTCTGTCTTTTAAGATCGTAGGAGTCGTGGGGAATATGATTAATGACAGAGTTCAGCTTTGCCTTCTTCCCAGCAGACAAAGGCTGGACGCTGGAAGGTCAGTGATGACAGCGAGCCTCTGAGGTGGTTGGTTCTTCTCTGAGTCCTCTCCGTCTCGTCTCCACATCCATGTGGCTGCATGAGAATGCCCCCATGCAAGTTGTTTCTGGGGTGGAAATAACAATCAGTCACCAACTAATGTGCGTACATTTGTCTCACAGGTTCAGGCAAGGGCAGTGTGAGTTTGGTATGTCTTATTCTATTTTATGTTTTGATGAAACAATTCCCAGGAAAGAAAATGGATTTGCCAAAGGGGTGTGTGTGTGTGTGTAACATGTTAGCAAGCACAGAAGACATAGAAAGGAGTTAACAGCACGTGTGTGTGTGTACACTGTACTAACATGCTCTTAAGTAACATCAGTAAATATTCTCCATTGTCCAATTTCTTGCAATATGTATGCTGAGAAATGTATGTGTGTATGTATGTATGTGTGTATATGTATGTGGATGTATGCATGTGTATGTATATATGTACGTATGTGTGTATGTATATATATGTGTGTGTGGCGAGGAATATATGTATGTGTGTATGTGTATATGTATATATATATGTATGCCAAGAAATGTATGTATGTATGTATGTGTATATGTATACATGTCTGTATGCCAAGAAATGTATGTATGTATCTATATGCATGTATGCCGAGGACTTCAGCCTACCCATCTTCCTCTCACTTCACGGCACTCACTTCTCATCCATACTGTGACTCCTCGGCTCTGCTGCCATTACCTTCAGGCTGAAGGACTGCCTGGTGTTTGCCTGTCTTTCCCTGTTATTTGTGGTTTTCAGTTTTCAACCTAAAATGGCTGTGTGTGTGTGTGTGTGTGTGTGTGTGTGTTTGTGTGTTCATTCACCTGTGCATGTGTGGAGGTCAGAGGTCAACACTGAGCACCTTCCTCAATCACTCTCCACCTTACTTTTTGAGACAGGGTCTTTGATGGAACTTAGAGCTCAAAATTTTGTGTGGACTGATTGACCAAAAGGTCACAGGACCCGCCCGCCTCCACCTCCCCAGGCCTGGGATCTTGCTTGGGCTCTGCAGCTCCACACTCAGGTCCCCAAACTGCACAGCCTGCACTTTGCCCATCTCCTGCTCCCCAGCTCTCAGAAAGCCCGTCCACTGTTCGAGCTCCCAGGTAAGAACTCGGGTTCTCAGGTTTGGTGAGTGTTTACCCTCTGAGCCATGTTGGCAGCCCCACAACCCTTTTCTAATATGGATTCTGCCTCGAGCCCTCTTCCTCCCTTGTTTTCAGTCCCCAGTGGATTCCCATCCTCTGAGAATAAAGCCCAGACTCCCTGCCGGCCTGGAGAACTGAAGGAGCGGCCTCTCTCCCACGTTCACTTTCTCTCTCTCTGAGCACCTACCTACCTGAGCTTGTACCTGTCAAGTCCTAGCTCTTCCAGCTGAGCTGCTGTAACCCTTCACTTCCCACCTTCATTATGATCCGACACCCTTCACACTGACTTTGGGCTTCACTTAGTTCTTTTAAAGCAGTGGAGCCAGGGACCAATGCCTCTGAAGCTGAGGATAAAAACAAGTCTCTTTTTCTGTCAGCTGATTGCCTCAGGCATTTTACCACACCAGCAGAAAACTGAGTGACATCCTCCTGGGGTTCCTTATGAGCCCCTTCAAGAGGTTAATTTTTTTCTCACCGTTTTCTCTAAGCTCAGTATAGTTCCTGGAGTCCGTGGACAAAAAGACACAAAACAGTGGCTGGAATGTCTTTTTTTTTTTTTTTTGAGACAGAGTTTCTCTGTAGCTTTGGAGCCTGTCCTGGAACTAGCTCTTGTAGACCAGGCTGGCCTCATACTCACAGAGATCCACCTGCCTCTGCCTCCTGAGTGCTAAAATTAAAGGTGTGCACCACCACCACCCAGCGGAAGGTCGTTTCTCTAAGTGACCTGGTGGGCTTTTCATCCGCAGATGTTGTGTTATAGGAGCTTTGTTAAGCTTTTGGAGTCCTTTTAATTTTAATTTCTGCTGTTTAGGCTTCTGTGTGTGTGTGTGTGTGTGTGTGTGTGTGTGTGTGTGCATACACTGCTGAAAATTGTTTAATTTTACAAGCTGAGAAATCAGGCTGTCAGGTTCATTTTTATGTATCACCAATATTTAGTTCAGGCTGCTGTGTGCTACCAAGGATAGACAGAAGTAGAAGCTACCAGCTACTATCACTAGGGCAGCCGCTGAGTCTTAGACTTCCATCTAGAGTGTGACCAGCTTGTCTTTGGAGAAGGAGAGAACTGTATTGAAGATGGTTGATGACCTCATAGACCTTGAAAATGTCCTTCGATCACTTAGAGTTGGTTGCTGTGGCTCTCATTTCCAGCGAACTTCCTTTGTGCTGAGCTGCAGGTCCCCACACAAGCACAGTTGTGGCATGGCAGTCACAGTGACGAACCTGTTCGAGTGGTGGTTCGGCTCAGTTCTCATTGGGTTCCCATCTATTGAGGAGGTGATGCTCTATGGTCCCGCCTCCCTGAAGGTAGCTTTCATGGGACTTCCTTTGGCAGGTTAGCATTCTGGATTTTTGTCTAGTGAAAGTTAAACCCGGAAGTGGCTTGGATCCTTTTTCCTTCCCATTGACTGCCTGGTCTCAGACCCACCTAAAGCAAAGACCGCTTTAAGGGCATTCACCTGTTTTATTGGGTGTTGGCCCTGGTAGAAAGATGACAGAGAGCGTCCTTCAGTGAAGCATTAAGCATGCACCTCAGGAAGTATGGGGTGCTATAGACCAATGGGTGGCAGTTAGAAGAGGAAGGCTAGAAAAACTCAAGTCTCTCGAACTAAGGGGAGCATGGCGTGAAGTCACCACTGCTTTGATTTAGTTTTCTCATTTGCAAAAGGGAAACGCAGACTCAGTGAATGTTAGGGGGCCTAGTGGCCATGGAAATGCTCTCTCCCATCTAGGAACTGGAGATGTAATTACAAACATAGGACACAATGCAGTTAAAACATTTATAACTACTGAGTGAAGATTTGGTAATAATGTCTCACGGCTTCACAACCATAAGGCAGAAGGCGTTAGCAGTGCCACACACTCACATGTGCTATGTATCTGCCCTCAAAATGTGACTTATTCTCCTGTTCCCATGTTGTATTCCATCTCTCTAAAGGGAAGAGGATTCTGCAAATATTTTCACTGGGGTCAGAAGAAGTGCATGCAGTTTTCTGCATTCGTGGATACGCTGTGTTGCAACATCTTGCCTCTGGGGTCGCTGAGTAAAGCATCCATGGTATTTTATGAATAAATGTTCATGAATGTGTGCCAAGAAAACTTTATTTGTAAAAACAGAAAGAGAATGGCATCGTGCCCAAGGACCATAATTTACAGACCTCTCATTTGGGGGCTTAGAAACGATAGCCAACTCTTAAATTTTTTTTTAACAGAATCATTTTTCGCAACTTTTAAAGAACATCTTTTAACCGAACTTTATGTATTTTAAGAATTATCTTAATTGCCAAGACTTTTTCAGATATTTGTAAATGTATATAGCCTGATAATTTGAAACATGCGTCTATTGCAGAATGGCTAAATTGAGCTAGCTGTCAAATGCGCATGTTCACGTATCTTTTGAGGGGAAAGATTGATAGCATCTCCAAGAATGCAACACTGTTCTCTAATAGTTTACCATGTCACACAACAGACCTCTTGGATACACAGCCCTTATCTAAGTGAGGTTGTGACTGTCCCATGACCACACAGCCTCTGGGAGCTGCCATCCTGTGCTCTGCTTCTCTGAGTTCACTCTCCAGCCTTCCTTCATCTTACTGTTGGCAATCTCTCTCCCTCCCATTCTGCATATTGTGAGTGAAATATGATTTTTGGGGTGACCTTTGAGTTCTGTACTTAGACCCTCTTGAGAACAATTGCCAACCACAAATTATCTTGGCTTTAACAAATCAAAAGCTTTAAACAACACACAAGGTGCAGTGTCTATTGTCAAAATCTATGACGAAGTCATCTTTCATCACATGACACCTCAGCATCATTAAACAACACACAGACTCAGAGTGCCTATGGTCAGAGAATGTGCAATTGCATGGTAGAGCATGGGCTAGACCACACCCACCTCACAAATTCAGCTTGGGGCAGGACCTACCTCTGACTCAGCTTGCTGGTTCTGCAAGGTTAGTGGGTGAGGGATGTTGCACTGGGCCCTCTGCTCTTTGCCTTCCCACAAGCATCATTTGCATTGTGGTGGTTAGGGAGTGAGGGGTCAAGGACTGTGACCATCCCTATTACTTCATTTTACATGTAACATTCCAAGCCAGGAGGTGGTGGCACATTCCTTTAATCCCAGGACTCTGGAGGCAGAGGCAGGCAGAGCTCTGTGAGTTGGGGGCTAGCCTGGTCTACAGAGTGAGTTTCAGGACAGCCAGGATCACACAGAGAAACCCTGTCTCAATTCCCCACACCTCCCACACAAAGTGGCATTTCAGTATGGTTAGCACCTGTGGCCATGAGAAGGAGACCTGGATACAGTCTACTAGAGGAAGGGCATGCCATAGCTACCAGGGCATGTTCAGAAACTTCTGTCCTTCTTTTCTCCATCCTGTGACAAACATCCTTTGCCTTGAGCTTCTTTTTCTTTGGTCTGGTCCTGGACTGCCTATGGATTGCTCCACCATCACCAAAGGCACAGTGTCTTATCAAAATGCCACCCCTCACCCAGTTTGTGCCACTTCTAAATGACAGCTTTCCACCACAGAGCTTTGTATGTGGGAGACGGATTGTTGCTACTCTTCTCCTTCCCCAGCCCCACTTTCTGGGTTTTCTGTTTGTTTTTTTCTTTTCTTTTCAATAGATATCAAGAGATCTAAGAAGAACCCCTGCCATGGATCTCCAGGGAAATTTAAACTGTCTAAAAATGAAGGCTGAAAACATTTTTAAAATGTATTTCTCACAGAGTCTTCATGATCAAAATTTGTCATCAAGTTTTTTCTTTTCTTTTCTTTCTTTCCTTCCTTCCTTTCTTCCTTCTTTCCTTCCTTGCAACAAATGATGACAATGGTTCTATTGGACCAAAGCCACTCTGGCTATTTCCTGATAGATCCTTCCTTGGCCAAGAGCTTAGGCAGGATGCTTCTCATTTTCCTTTGTATTGTCCTCTATGTTCATTGAAAGATGTTTGGTGGGAACTTTGAAGTAATTATGTTCAGATGTCTGCTTCTGTGATCTCCATCTAAGTAAGGAGACCAACAGCCGTCTCTTGATCATGTCATAGTGAGTGTAATCTTATATAGAGAGAATTTGAGTATCAGTTTGCATAGTTTTTGAGATTTCAAACATTTCCTTTTAAATATGCAAAAGATCATGAGTACTATTTGAAAATAACAACAGATCAAGTATAGTCACTCATGAAATATACATAGGAAGGACGAAGGACATGAGCAGCAGGGTAGGGGCTGCATACCAGTTCTAGGGGACATTATCCTCCCTTTCCTTTTCTACATGTGAAGGAATGGTATTTGGCTCTATCGTCATCTTATAAAAAAATAAAAATTTAAGACAATCAAGAATCAAAGGCAAGACCAGATGTAACAGATTCACTGGAGAAGAACATGAAAGACTCACTAACATGGGCCCTGCCAATGATGGTTTCCATGCTATGACAGACACTCAGGTTGCAGCTTCATATGGACAAATAGTTCTATACCAAACCAGACTTCTATCGTATAGCAAATGGGACGGCAAAATGAAATGGGAGCTTATGAATGAGGGAAAATATTTGCAATGGTGCCTCTGGGGTTAATATCAGATTCAACTCAATTTGTAAAACACATCATCTGATTAACGGGCAGAAATTTGAAAAGAAACTTCTCCGTAAAAGGCATAATGATGGCCAACATGGGTAAGAGAAGGCTGTCAGCTAGGGCCACAAAAATCCACTGTCAGGTGCCAGCCTGCACCTGTGAGGATGGCCACTATCAAATAGTCAAAAGAGAAACAATCTTGGCAAGAATGTGGTTAGAAAGGGAGTGCTTACACAGGCAGGAACATACACTGACTCAGCCATTATGGAAAAGGTGGGTGTTTCTAGAAGATTTAAAAATACGACTACAAGAAGATCCATATCTCTCTTATGTGCATACCGGGAAGAAGAGGAATGAATGTCCCAGAAGGGCATCTGCAGAGCATCTTCTCAATTCAGTACAGCGAAGATTTGCACATGACCCCATGATCTGATGGACAGACGAACAAGGAAATTACAGTGCCCACATGCAGAGAGAGAGAGAGAGAGAGAGAGAGAGAGAGAGAGAGAGAGAGAGAGGCTCACAAGGAGAGAGGACGCATAGGGGTGTTTAGAACCATGAGGGAAAAATGGAAACCTATTTCTGCTGCCTGTGAGACCTTCTTTAAACTTCCTAACTTAAATTAGACTATCCAGGTACATGGTATAAACAAGGATAATCTTATAAATATATGTATCTGTGTATAGATTCCTGAGGACAAGATCTCATGCCGTGCCTTATTCATATACTTCTCTACAGCGATACCCAAATCTTAGGTATTAATAAGGTGTCTTATTAGAACCTTCCTCAATAGTTTTCCTGATGACACCTGCTATGAAGATGATATCAAAGCAAGTTTTTTCCTCAGTAGTTTGAAAACAAATTATTTAGGTTCAGAAATGTTCAAACATCATGTCAAAGGCCTGCTTGGCTTGAAAATATCCAGTGCTGCAATAAATCCTTTACATGGATAAAGTAGGATAAGACACAGCAGAGAACTGAGTCAGTTCTTACAGGCCTATGGTAGAAGAACTCACCAAGATTACCATAAGGATTACTTGAGACAGGGCATCATGTCTACAGGTAATGTGAGAAATCGCTTCCATACAGTATATAGCTAAGGCCTCATTTACAGAGAGAGACCTGGTCACTAATTAAAAGTAGTCAACAAACAACCCAAAATTTATTTTGTGAGGGAAAAGATGAAGTGTGCCTGTTCCAGTAAAAATTGAAAAGTGGTGTCAGAGGCAACACGCCCACTCTCAGGTGTTGACACATCTCAGGGATCCTTTTGAAAATATCATACAGAACAGAGCCACGAGGACTCTGCATAGTTTTATTGTAGAGGCATAAGTCACCTAAAAAAAAAACTATGCAGCTTGGATGAGCATCGTTCAAAACACACCCAGAGGGACCCAAGTACCACATCTCATTTTATTTCATCCATCTTAGGTGCGGTGTTCCAAGGAAGCCAACTGGGTGAAGGTGGAGCATGACGACCCTCCTACTTCTGGTCACCGATGAGGTCAGGGAGTGAAAGTGTGGAAGGAAGCCCATTGGAGTGTGTGTGCCTTTGCTAGAACACCTAATGATCAATATCCAGTCATCCCTGAGAGGCACTAACAGGTGATGGGAGGATTGGAACTCCCATCGTGCAGAGGGATTCAGGCACACAGAGCAGGATGGGAAAATTCTGGGCCAGCTGTGGAGAAAGCGATGGGAGAATCTCAAGTTTCTCCTACTTGTGGTCTCCCAGCTTCTAAAGCTTCCATACAGACTGCTCTACCTATGTGAGGCTTTCATAGGATTGTATGGGAAGCCAAGGTCACTGGGTCACTGGCATCTGGTATCAGTGTCTGAATGGTTTCTGGGAAGCTAAGGTGGTGTTTTCTGTGGGATTCCCAAGTTCTTTATCAGCTTTCTAGAACCAGGATTGCACAAAATACTTGTTTTCGGTTTGTCTCTGTGAGCTGAGAAAAGGTCTGAGAAAGCACTGGTAGGATTTAGAGCCTGGAGTTTGGAGGGGGCGTGGCTAGAGGATTTTCTCAGTTCCTAAGAGGGAAAAGCAAGCCACAAGAACCAGATAAAGGACAAAAGCCTGAACCATCAGGTCTTTCCTTATTAACCCTCTGAAGATTTGAAAACTAAGAAAATTCTGGGATGTGTCTGGCTTCTATCACCTCCACCACTGCCAACCCGGCTACATCGCTGCTCCTGTCTGTGCAGGATGATCCACCACACTCCCCCAAAGTCTGCACCTCCTGCACCTCAGTCCCTCACTGGGAAGTCCTTCTTGGCCACTCAAGAGACAGCCATTGTCACCTTTAGGGTTTTTACTTTCTGTCTCAAACATATCTCTTCCAAGTAGTTACCTTTCTTCCTTAAGTTTCTATTCCCTCCCTCTGGCCTTCCCCTACCTTTGCAGGTCACTTTGACATCCCTCCTTCTCAGTCTCTGTGACTCTATAGCTACTTGTCCCAGTTACATAGGCATCACTAAAGGGGTTCCCTGGCTTGCATCCTCCATTATCAAGTACATCCTGTCCCCACTGGGGCCACTGTATTAGTTCACAGGGCAAGCTAGCTCATAGATGGTAAATGTTACATCGACACCCACTGGCAGATGTTTGACCTAGGTCTCCCTGACATATTATCTCAAGAAGTTTTTTTTGGGGGGGGTTCTTCCCAGAACCTTCTGCTCTGTGAATGGCTAAGGAATTACAAACAATGCAGGAACATGGGGATGAAGTTAAGAGTATCAGAGAAAACGTAAACATCGGAGACCACAAAACAACAAAGCAACATGTTGTGATGCTGTCCTGCATCTAAAAATATGTATATATTGATTGATTGCCTGGAGCTCATGAGGATGTAGGTAAATTGGAAGGATTGGCTCAGAAAGAAAAAAAAATTGAATAGGACCAAAGTTAGGTATGGAAAAGGGTATGTGGCATAAATGGCCCCTAAGGAGGCAAGAAAAGAGATTTAAAGGAGTTAATTAGCATGAAATGAAAGGAAGCTGCTTAGAAGAATAGGGACCAGGAGAAAATTATCCTTGATGTTTGGAGAATTGGTGTCAGCATCAAGATTTCAAGTTATCTTACCTATGATCTGAAAACTCTTAGAGAAAGAGAGAGTTCCTGTGTGTGTGTGTGTGTGTGTGTGTGTGTGTGTGTGTGTGTGTGCGTGCATAGGTCAGAAGTCATCCTTTGACCCTCATTCATCATCCAATTTTTTTCTTTTGAGACTGAATCTTTCTATGTAACCTTGGCTGTCCTGGAACTCTCTATGCAGAGCAGACTTGTCTTGAACTCACAGAGATCCCCCTGCCTCTGCTTCCTATGAGCTGGGATGAAAGGTGTGTGCCACCACATCCAGATCTCATCTGTTCTTGGAGGCAGAGTCTCTCACTTAGATATGGTACTCGCTAAACAAGAAAGGTTGGCAGACAACAAGGCTTAGGGACCCACCTGTTTCTACCTCCCCACAGGGACTGAAGAACGGGCCATGATGCTTGGTTTTCATGTGGTTTTGGAGGTTGAACATGGGTCCTTATGCTAATGTAACAAACACTATCCTGAATGAGTTAGAGCCTTAGAGCTGAAACCCCATGTTTAGAGAATGTCCTGTGGTTAGAAAGGAGTATACCAGGGTTGTCTTTGTGAGGGGCCCCAGGAGGTCTCTCGTATCGACAAGAATGTTAGGGAGCAAGGGTTCTTGACCCGAAGCTCTGGGCTCTGGACAAGGTTAAATTGGTGCCTGATTCTCAGTGCATTCGTCTCTTCTGAATAGTGAGCCCAAACAGCAGCAACCAGTTTAAAGAATAGTCCCCAGGTATGGTAGTGCACGCCTTTAATCCTCAGGATTTGGGAGGCAGAGGCATGTGGATCTCTGTGAGTAAGAGGCCAGCCTGGTCTACAGAGTGAGTTCCAAGATAGCCAGGGCTACTCAGAGAAACCCTGTCTTGAACAACCAAAAGCAAAGCAAAACAAAACAAAAGAAAGTATAGTGTGGAAATTCAAAAGGCATGCTAAGTCTAAATTCTCAGTTTCCCTGAGTTAAAAAAGAAAAAAGTCAAACCCAGCCATCCTTCGACATCTCCTTTGATAAGACTTGAGTTTTTATCATCATGTCCATATTAAGTCTGTCCTAACACACTCAAGCAGCTCACTGAGAACATTTGTTGGTTTTTGCTAAATTCTGAGTCACAGAAGATGAACTTTGTAGTAGGGAGGACCTCTGTGTCTACAGGTAGAACTTGGGGCACCGTGGTGATCGTGCTGAAGTCTGTGGTATGATGGGACTGTCCCCATTGCCTCCTTGGGTTAATTTCCTATTCCAGTCTTGTCTGTGGGTTCTATCTTGTGCACCCAGCCTTCTCTGTCCTCCTACCAGTCTGTAGGAAGCCTGTGGGTTCCCTCCCCCCACAAAATTCTACCTCTTAGGTTTAGTGCCTATTCTTTCTTCCCTCTTGCTTGGGAAGGAGTGGCTTCCAGTCTCTCCACTCTCCTCTCAGCCCCCAGAGGTCTGCAGCTTCTCTTGATCCTGATCGAGCTAACTCCCAGCTTCTAAAGTTTCTTTGCAGACTCACTGATCTGGCTATATGAGACTTTCTTATGGGTGTTCAGGGAGCCAAGGTCACTGGGTCACTGGTGTCTGCTACTAGAGTCTGAATGGTTCGTGAGGCCAAGGTGATGCTTTCTGTGGGATGCCAAAGTTCTGTGTCAGCCTCCCAGAACGAGGGCTGCACAAAAGGCTTATTTTCAGTTTGTCTTTGCTTCCTGGGAGCCTACACCTTAGCTACCCTGACTCTTCCTTCCATGCTTTTCTGGCAGTTGGGATTGAGATTTCATGTGCTCCAAGAGTACAGAACAAGACAGGCAGAAGCAGGCAGCCTGGGGGAAGGATTTGCTTTCACATGCCACCTGAGATCCATGGGAGACATGACTGTGGCCTGCCTTGCCTACATTTGAAGTAGATGCTGGCCATAGCCAGGCTATCACTAGCAGGACAGCCTTTCCAGCCACAGAGACCCGGACCTTGGCTGAGCATCTTTCACCTCCTCACTCCTGTCTCACCGGGTGTCTGTGGAAGGTCTAGTCGGCAGCACACACCATGACATGGATGCTTTCAGACTGTGAAGTTGTGAAAAACAAACGAAGCAAACAAATCAAAACTTCCTGGAGTTATGTTCAGTACAGGAGACTCAGGTCATGGCTGCTGTGTTCAGCTGCACTGAAAGCCCAGGAAGAAACCCTGGCATCCTTTACCACTGTTTTGCTTTAAGGGAGTCAGACATTACAAGAGAAAGATTGGGAGGTGTCCCTATTACAAAGTGGCTGCAGTATGTGGGGACCTGAGTTTAGAGCCCCATAGCCCATATAAAAAGCCTGGTGTGGTGGCATGCCCTGAAGTCCCACTGTGAGGAAGACAGAGGCAGGAGGATCCCTGGGTTTTAAAGAGCAAGATCTGCCTAATTTGTGAACTCTAAGCCAATGAGAGACTTGGTCCCAAGGAAGATGGACAGTGTTGCCAAGGATGAAGTCTAAGGTTGACCTCTGATCTTCATCTCCATATGTATCATGCAGGCACACATGCAAGAGTATGCACATGCACATATGAATGCAAACAGCCACAGAGAGAGAGAGAGAGAGAGAGAGAGAGAGAGAGAGAGAGAGAAGAAGAAGAAGAAGAAGAGGAGGAGGAGGAGGAGGAGGAGGAGGAGAGGAAGGAAAAGGCTTAAGGTAAATTTGCCCAAACATAAAGAATAAAGAAAAACTAACTGCTGGAAATAAACATTTCTACAAGCAAGCTTGGCAAGCAAAAAACATTTGGTTCAAGTCTCCCCAAACCACTCAGGTTGAGCGGCAGATGCTGTGAGTGCCTGGTGACAGGATTACAACCTCACATGTCTTCAGTTGCTCTGTGGGCCTGCTGTCTGCAGGCCCTGGTACAGACTCCTCCAAGGCAAACCTGAGTCTGCACAGCGTTCTGTGGCCTTGCAGAGAGCGGTGCCCCCAGGAGAGAGGTACAGATCAGGGACAGATGGGCCCTAAAAGGAAGGAATCACCTGCCCAAGTCACAATTATTACAGGTCTCTGGGTTCATTGTCAATTGGAGTGGCAGTTGACGGCACAGCAGCTGGGACAGATGGCTTATCTCCAGCCAGTGATGGGATCTTGGCCAACTCCAATCTCTCTCCTCCCTCTGGAAAGAGACAGAGAAAGAAAAGGCTCACACAGTTGTCAATTAGTCAGCGTTAAAGGGGAGGAAGCACCGTTTCTGTGAAGGGCTTGTTTGTATGCTTGCTTCTAATCTCCATTTGCAGCTTTTTTAAAGCAGAGATTGTTTATTTATTGTGACTTCAAACGTGTTTGGGGCCCAACGTTCAACCCAGAAGACATTCCACGCTGGATCTTTGTTCCACAGGAGCTTATAATGCGGCTTCTCACAGCTGAAGCATTTTAATCAAATGGTTAGTATTATAATTAGCCAAAACTTCAGGTTTCTTTTCTCCCTCCAGTTGTAATCTGTACCGTATGCTCCTATTTACACAGTGCATAGAATCAAAACCAGAAAGGGTTATCTCTATGTCTGGGGACATTTCCCAAGTAAAGTTTACCCCATGAACCTGGCTTGGGTACTTCTCTAAGCAGAATCATCAATACTCACATCTTCAGATGCCACACCTTGCCCAGAGGGTAGCCTGTACTGAATGATGGGCTTGAGCCCTCCATCAGGCAGACGGCAGCACTGGCTCACGGGCTGTGCGGTCATGCTTGCACGATGCTCTGTAAACAGGAAGGGCCGGACACTAGCGGTTGGTAGCCTACAAGGGACTCCGGATTTACAGAGGTTAAAATTGAGGCTTCGTTTCCACTACATCTCAGTTCCTTAAGACCAGTGAGATGTAAAGGGTTGATTCTCTACGCTTCAGGTTTGGCAATCTTACAAATCAAAAAGTTCAGTGTTTCTGGCAGGTGAGAGAGTGTGATGAGTTAGATACGGTAGCAGCAGCGTGGCTCTTCTATGGGAGCAGGTAGGATGCTTCTCCGTCCCCACCCATCTGAACTCCTACTCTGACATGGCCCCTGTACACACAATGATGCACCTTCTCGCTGAATGACAAATGAATGAAAATGGAACCTGTTCCCTTTCTGTCCCCTTTACTCTAATTTTGAACAAGTTCTTTTGTATGCACCTTCTCAATTGGCCCACACACTTCCCGATGGTCATGTCAGTGTCTGAGACATTGCACCGCGGTCACACCATGACACCATTATAGTCAAGCACCTACCTGGGTTTCCTGAATCCCATTCTCTACTCCCACCCCTTTGTTCTATGTTTAAAGATGTCAGTGTCCTGATGAAAGGACCACAGCGACCATCCATTGGCCTTCATAACTCTCTCTACAATGGCCCTTGCCCTCTTCTCCCAGGGAGGGCATCCTTCCTCTGTCTTCCGCAGCACATTCTACAGAAGTCACACCTGTCTGATTTGAGCTTTGCAAGTGCTCATGTCCACTGCTTGCAAAATCCCTTATTCCCTTGGCAGCTTTGCCCTTGCGAGCAGCTCTAACTTGAATGTCGTCTTCTGGTTCTTCTGGGTGTGCCAGGAAAAGGACAAAACCACACAGCAGCACACAAACATTCCTAGAGAGGTTTTTTTTGTTTTTCGAGACAGGGTTTCTCTGTAGCTTTGGAGCCTGTCCTGGAACTCCCTTTGTAGACCAGGCTGGCCTTGAACTCACAGAGATCCGCCTGCCTCTGCCTCCCAAGTGCTGGGATTACAGGCATGCGCCACCACTGCCCAGCTACTAGAGAGTTTTTTTTTTTTTAAGTTTCTATCACATAAGACTTAAATTCTGGAGCTGCCCTCTCTGAGTGTGTTCATATGCTTCAGACTCCAGCTTCTCCAGCTTTCACGTCTGCCCCCTTTACTCCTGTCTTCTTCATAGGGCACAGAGTTGCGTCCTGGTTAAGGTAAAATGTTTCCATTAAGTGCTGCTACCAATGCCACTTGGCAGCCTCACTTGAGTATCTCCGTCCTTTCTCCTCAAACGATGCACTTCTGGTCTCCTCTCTACCCTTCTCACCGATTAGAAATAAGCACATACCCAGCATGCGTATAAACACATGTGTGCGCATGCTCCACGGCTAATAAACTGACTTTGAAACTTAACATGTGTACAGCTCCTCCACCTCCGATCCTAGGGAAAGCAGGATGTTGTAGAGCAGGCTTAGCTTTCTAGACAGATGATTCTTTCCACGGCCATTTTAGAACAGGCAGTGGCAACTACTACTTAACTCCTTTACTACTTTAGACTACTTGTAGAAATATTACTGATATACAAACAGCAACTGTTTAATGTCCCCAACTCAGTGACCACCACGAATCCATGCCCAAGTCGATCACTTTCCCAGGATCTGTCCTTTCCCCTTGGAGGTATTTTTATTGTTGTTGTTGTTGCTGTTAGTTTTGCTATGTTGTTGTTTTTGGTAGTTGGGGTAGTCAGAACAATAAGCATTCTATCTGCGGCCTTAGTGAAATTCCAGTACAAGACAGCACCGTGAACAAGCAGACTCTGCCCCTAGTTCATGTATGTGTTGAAGGGCAGGATGCTTTGACAGTCAGTGTGTCCCCGACCCCCGTGTCTGCCATGATTGGCTCAGAGAAGGGTAAGTGTCTCATTTCTGGGCCAGGTGGAGTAGTATGTTGTGAATAGCTGCCGGGTGTTCTCACTGTGTTATGATGTGTAATTGTGAAGGCTGGAGGTCACCACCTGTTACTGCATGGAAAAATCAACCTAGCGATAATCATCACATGATGAGGTATGACGGTATTATGGTCCAAACCTATCATCTGATAATATATGATATTATATATAATATATATCATATGACATATGATATATACCATATAAGTATGATATATTTATATGATCTCATATATATATATGAGATATCATTTTAACATTTAATTGTGTGTGCGTGCATACACGCGCGCACATGAGTGCAGTTCCTGTGGAGGCCAGAAGACAATGAGAGTCCCCTGGAGCTGGAGTTATATGTGTTTATAGCTTCCGGATGCTGGATGTTTATCCTCTGCAAGAACTCTTAACTGCTCACCCATCCCTCTAGCCCCAGAAAGCATTTCTAATAGAACGGAGCTTCCGAGCTGAGAGCTAAGCTCTCTCTGATCCTGCTGAGCCCATCATTCCACGGTACCACGCTGCAGCCATGTATTGTAAATACTGCTGTTGAGACTCTTGTCCTGTGTTACTATTTCTCTGGCTGTTGCGCTCTGTAACACCATTCTCAAAAGAAAAAGTTTCACAGGGGCAATATCTGGACAGAGTTTGGTATAGTGCTTAGGACTGAACTTCTGATAAGAAGCATAGCTTTAATGTCAAAATTTATGTGATAAGTGTTTAGTGGCATCTCAGGAAGTATCACTTAGTACTTCCAAATGGATATGAATCACGCAGGCATTCTGAGCAACTGCCCGGGTTCTGTATGCCTAATGGCTGTCTACTTCCTTGCTGCTAAGGTAGGTCTTGTATGCAAACGTGATACTGCAAAGACACGGTCACCATCGTCATCTCCTGTGCTCCCAAGCTTTCTTCCGCAGAGTTCTGGAGACCTTAGTTCCGGTTTCTCTGTGATGTTTTCCTCATGTCCCCACTATGACCACTATATAAAGGAAGCAAGTGTCATCATAGTCCTAACCAAAGAACAGGCAGAAGTGATGCCTTCATTTTCTGTGACCAAATAATAAAATACTCTAGCAATGCAGAAGTCATCTCACTCTGTGTCTTCCCTCCCTTCTCTCTAGCCCAGCTCAGAGCCAGGAGTACTAAAGGACAGAATTTGGACCATGCTCTGACTTCAACTCTGAGAGTCACACGTGAGGACTTTGGAAATTACTTGATTTTAGAAAGCCAATCAAAAGTCACCAAGCAACTGGGAGTGGCGGTGGTGCCTGAAATGCCACACATAGGAACTGGCGTGAAAGAGACTGAAGTTAGAAGTCCTGCTGGGAAGAGGGAGGGCTCCCAGGCTGAGAGAGGATAATGAAGACGAATATCTACATATGTTTGAAAGTGTTAAAAAATACATTAAAACCTGGAGATGCAGCCAGGTCTGGGATGTCCATTTCGAGTTAACCTTGTTTCTTTTGGATGTGGGTAGGCATGTGGACAGGAGTGTATTTGTGTCTGCTCTTGGCCTGATGCTCACATTCCCACATTATTAGTGCTATTTTTCACATGATCCATTGAATCGTGTTTGATTTGATACTGGTAAAAGAAGAAGACCATTGAAAGACAGAGGCTTGAAAGACAGAGGCAGGCCACGTGTGGTCCCAAGAAACTGAGATCACCAAGTCACAGACCTGACAGCAGAGTCAAAACTCGACCTGGCTTTCTACGCACGGCCTCAAACTGCCCTGGCAAGCACAGAAATACTGAGCCATATATCTACACTCTCATAATTATCTTTATCTTATTATATATGCATGATTTTCACTGTATACGAATGTGTGTATAACAGATTCCAGAGTTTGAGCAGGAACGGCCACCTTCTGTATTTCTGAGTTTCTTTTATCTTGCTGTGGTTTCTGCTTTCTTTCCCAAGTCATGGTTTTTGGTTTGTTGGTTTTTTTGTTTGTTTGTTTGGTTGGTTGGTTGGTTGGTTGGTTTTGTTTCTGGTGTAGAGCTTGGCTGTGGCAATGCCCTTGCTTTCTCTGCCCTTTGTCCAGGTAAATTATCCCATGACTTCCAGAGTGCCCTTGAATTCCAAAACAGATGGAGCCTGTGTTCCTAGGAGACCCGGAGGTCCGGACAGCTGCTCAGTGCTGGGCATGTCACACCTGAGCTGGAAAACCTGCGGTACAAGTCCGATCTGGAAGTCTCACGAGATTCATACTCTCAGAGTGTTCGCCCTCCAAATGCCCTGCGCCTCTCTGACACTTGCTTTCCCAGGGTGACAGGTGAAGAATTATGCAGGTGGAGGTAATCCTTCTAGAATAAATGGGTCTCCACTTTGCTTGCTTGTTCCTGAATTCTAAAGGGAAGAAAGTTGCAATAACGTATTAACTCGCCTCAGCCAAACCTGACCACACAGGCTAAGGAGTGAGCCTGCTCTCTTGGGAAGATTCCAAACAATCTGCAAATCAGGGAAGAAGCTCATTCTCTCCAACTCACTCCCCACCAAGCCAGTCGTATCAAGAGTCAAAGTGACCCAAACACACCCATTTAGAAGTGAAATGACAGAGAAAATCCCCACTAGTTGGGAGTGACATTGAACCTTCTCCCCGCCGTCTGTGTTCTCAGCTAAGGAAGCTCCTCTTGCCATGGGTATGGAAGGTGTTTCATCTGCCTCCTCAGTGCACAGGCTAGTGAGCCACACACACTCCAGGTTCCAGCTCCCCGGTCCGGGGCACAGCCACACCAGCTCCATTAAAGTTCTCTGGGGACCTTGGCCTCCATTCTGAGTGGGAATTGTTGAAGCAGGGAGAGGAACCATTCAGACTAGAGTGGGTTCTGATTACAGCCGTATTCGGGTCCTCCCTGAATGTAGAGCGAATTCTCTCAGCATGTTAAATGCATGACCACTGAGTTTGGAGTAAGGTATTTTGTACCCTAACCCATGGACCAGTGCTCTCACTGGGCAGGCTGAGTGATGTTGCAGTCCCATCTCCATCAGCTTAGACACAATTGCAGAGATGACACCATCCATTATGCAAGAAGGTGAGGGGCAGCAGTGAGCTCTGTCTGTGCAAGTGTTTGAGGTAAGAAGAGCTCAGTGAATAATAGCCCTCACTACATACATGCACCCACACACCCACATGCACACACAAGCACACACTCACATGCACAAACACATAATATACACATGCACTCAAAGGCATAAACACAGAGAGACACAGACACATTCACAAATACACAGAGACTAACACACATGTGGAGGTGTGTTTTTGTGCATACTAACATGCACAAACATATACAGAGACACACATATATGAATATGCACTAACACACACACTCACAGGGACAAATACACACATGTATATATATATGTGTGTGTATATATATATATATATATATACATACATATGTATGTATACACACATGATGGAGGAAGGTCATGGTGCAATAAAGAAACTGCTTGGCTGGCCCTGATAGGTTAAAGCATAGGTGGGAGGAGTAAACAGAATAGAATTCTGGGCGGAAGAGGAAGTGAGGTCAGACTCTGCTCTGCTCCCAGAGAGACCCAACAGCTCTGCTCTCTGGAGCAGAGATGCCATGCTCAGCTCTCCTGGGTAGACTCAACAGCTCTGCTCTGGAGCAGAGACGCCATGCTCCACTCTCCCGATAGCTCTGCTCTCTGAGGCACATGCGATGAAGCTCCAACCCAACATGGACATAGGTTAGAATCTTCCTGGTAAGCACACCTTGGAGTGCTTACACACATTACTAGAAATGGGCTAGTCCAGATGCAAGAGTTAGCCGAGAAGAAGATAGATAGAAATGGGCCAAGCGGTGTTTAACTGAATATAGTTTGTGTGTTGTTATTTTGGGCATGAGCTAGCAGGCGGCTGGGGTGCTGGGGACGCAGCCCCGCCGCTCCCTATTTCAACACACACACATACACATACACACACACACACACACATATATACTCCCGTGTACAAGCAAACACATGCTTCTTTTATTCTACTTAGAGTGTTGTGTATAAATATATCTAATCATAAAGTATAAACAAAAAGTTTTATTTACCAAGCAGACAATGTGTTAATTAGGAGAATCACAAGCTGAGAGCGTCTACTCCTTTGCATTGTTCTGGTTTGGACACAATGACAGTAGGGGTAGAGATGTTAGCTCATGAAATGCAAATGTTATGAACAGTCTCTGCTGTCTTCATCTTCTAGACAGACTCCCAGATGGGTGCTATCACACTGCTCTGATGAACCCTAACCGTGACCAGAGGGTGTATCAGGATGGGTCCTTGCCTGTCAACCCTGCTTGCTGGGATCCTGGAAGGTGTGTTCTCTGAACAGCGTTTTCCCTAAGACTCCAGGAGCTGACCTGCTGATTCCTCCTGGTGTCCAGTTCCTACACAGCTCAGCAGAGATGAGCACGTGTTCAGCTCCTGCCGAGGTCTTCTCACACTGCCACATGGGGCTGCCTGGTGCTTGTCGGGTATGGAAGGTCTTTTCGTGAAGAAGCCCCACTTTTTGACTCCTGTCAGGCTGTGTGGGGACAGTAGAGTCCCTAGTCAGAGTCATTTAGCTGGGAACAGTTCCGACAAAGTGACATATTTATTCTGGGGACTGTGTTCTAATGCCATCCTAGCATTCGACCAAAACATTTCTCCTGATTTAATCTAGCTGAAACAGACTATCTGTGGGTTCTGAGGGCAGATGAAGTAATTTTTCTCATCATGGAAGTCCTTTGCTGCGCCCTGGAAGGTTGCAGTCAGTCTGCAGCTCATTTGGGAGTCCCCCAGTCCAGATGTGGCCCCACAGCTGCTCTAAGCCTGGGGTAAGTGGTAATTCCAGGGTGCTGCAGCCTCCTGCCCCAGCCCTAGGAAGGCAGAGAGAATGAAGAGTGTCCTCCAACACTGCAGGCCAAGGGACTCATTCTGCACTTCTGTTCACAGGAAGGAGAGCAAAGCCTGACACCTGGCTCCTGTTACCCACACGATCTGTTAATATAAATGTCTGCCACTTCTGCCCTTTATACACCTTTTAAAATCAATGGATGCTCCTTTGCTTCATGCCATGCTTTCAAGGGAAGTATCAAAGAAGGAAGCTATGCTGTTTTGTAAACCTAATTCATTTCTCCACCCATTCACCCAAGTTCCATTGATGGTTCTCCTTGCCAAGTGCTGATAGATCCGCAATGCTTATGGTCTTCCAGAATGCCTGTTCTCAATTTTATTCTTACCTCCCAATTAAGCTGTCTTGGCCCAGCAGCCTAACCTTGTGTGCAGTGGTAATTGGCCTTCTACAATCTGGTGGTGTTGATTTCTCAGGAAACAGTAAAGAGAGTCAGTGTAACCCCTTCTGGCTTGTAAAGTCCGCACTTGTGTCTAGTAAATGCCAATTACACACAGGCTTCAATATGAGACCATTAATCTCACAACAAATGGGGACTCAAAATGAAGAAAAGCCAGACACAATCAGGACCCCAAGCCAAATACAAGCAAACAAACAAAAACTCTGTAACCAACAAAATAGACAGAATGAGTGTTGGATGTTTGGCTCTATATTCTGGACAGCTTTGAACCCAGAAGTGTGGGCTCAGATGCCAACCTCTGAGCTGTTTGGGCTTGCTATAGTGGGGCCTTGGGTATTCTGGGTGTGGGGACAGGGGTAATGGCCAGAACAATAGGTGCCAGAAGGGCTTGGGTGAGCTTCTGCACTTGGAGATCTCCTTCCTTCTCCCTGATTAAAAAGAAAACTAGGGACAGGATTCACGGTCTGTGGTTGCAAATCTAGACCAGTAGCAGTTTCTGCAGGCTTGTTGCAAATGGAGCTCCAGCTTTGCCTCAGGACACAGGATTGGTGTTGACACCTTCAGAGCCCCAGAGCTGGTGGTGTCGTGTGCCTCAGCTAACTGATAAGGTTATACAAGATGTGTTCCCAGTGGCTCAGCCAGGGCTTTGCATCCGAGGTGAGGATCAATCTCATACCATTTTCAGCAATTCGTGAGGCCTAAGAGATTTTTCAATGGGAATAATTGCAAAGAGAGGTCAGCACCATGTCCTTCCACCTAAAAGTCTATAGCTCTGTGGGGTGAGAGAAAAGTCTCTCAGGTGCCTACTATACAGCAAGCCGGTGTTACATAATTGCTCTAGTTAGTGTTCTAGTGCTGCAAAGAGACACCATAACTATGGCCACTCTTATAAAAGAAAGCATTTCATTGAGGCTTGCTTGCAGTTTCAGAGGTTTAGTTGATTATTGGCATGGTGGGAAGCATGGAGCCACACAGGTAGACATGGTGCTGGAGGAGAACTTAAGAGTTCTACATCCTGATCTGCAGGCAACAGGAGGAGTGTGTCGCTAGTCCTGTCCTGGGCTTTTGAAACCTCAAACCTATCCTGAATGACATACTTCCTCCAACAAGGCCATATCTACTCCAAGAAGTCCACACCCCCTAGTCCTTCTCAAGTAGTGCCGCTTCCTGATGAGTAAGCATTCACATGGTTGAGCCTGGGGGGCATTCTTAGTCACCCACCATACATGATCATAATTGAATTCCCACAGGAGTCACCACATTACCAGTGGTTGGATGGTCTGCAGCCATGGGGCAAGGTAAGGGCTGGAGTTTAGCACCAGCACAGGGTGTGGGCAACAGCCGATTCTTCCTGGGTCTGACTCTTGAATCAGGCTTCTCTTAATCCAAACTGTCTCAGGTAGCTCTGAGGTACAGCTATTTGGACCTAACAGAATTAAAACCCAGAAAATTCTTCCTTGCTGTAGGGACCCATGACCCTAATAGAATAGTAGATACCCAGTGTCTTGAGGGTCAGGACATCTGTAGTAAACGGTTCCCAAGATCCTGCCCAGATGGGGAAGCTAGGGGCAGCCACTCTTGTCAACTTGCTTGGGAAGTGTCTTTGTTTCTCATTCCCATGGATCCCAATTCCCTTGGGTGTCTCTCTTCTGAGATAAAGGGCCTGCTATGTTTCAAACATTGCTAGCTGGAACATGTCTATACCATAATTTCTTACATTTTAGAACACATATGTGGTGGTTTGAATAAGAATGTCCACCCTCAAGGGCTCATATATTTTAATGTTTCATCATCAGAGAGTGGTATTACTTAAAAACCACTAGGCAGTATGGTCTTGTTAAAGGAAGTGTGTCACTGGGGTTGGGTTTTGAGGTCTCTCTCTTTTTCCTGCTGCCTATGGATCTGGTAGTAGAATTCCTAGTTCCTTCTCCAACACCATGTCTGCCTACATGCCTCCGCATGCCCCCCCCCCCAAGCTGATAATGGACTAAACCTCTGAAACTGTAAGCAAAGTCCTAATTAAATGTTTTCTTTTATAAGAGTTGCCATACTTGTGGTGTCTCTTCACAGCAATAGAACAGTGACTAAGACAACATAGGACATCTTAAGGGAAGGAGGAAAGAGAACATGAGGGAATGGGATGGCAGAGATGTGGGAAGGACAGAGAGGGAGAGCAAGGAGACAGATC
The DNA here is from genome assembly GCF_014885135.2 of Alexandromys fortis. Taxonomy (NCBI): domain Eukaryota; kingdom Metazoa; phylum Chordata; class Mammalia; order Rodentia; family Cricetidae; genus Alexandromys; species Alexandromys fortis. The sequence goes on along the minus strand of NW_026068129.1, from coordinate 1,127,336 downwards.
TCGATTGAGGTAGCCATTATGGGGCTAGCAAGAAATTTGGCACTAGGAAAATTCCAGGAATCCACAAGGGTGACCCTAGCTAAGACCCTAAGCAGCAGTGGAGAGTTTTGTCTGAATTTTCTGTCCTGCCTGGTTCCTGCAGCCATTAAGTCCCAAAGAAATCACACAGAAGTCTACATTAGTTATAATCTGATTGGCCCATTAGCTCAGGCTTCTTATTAACTCTTATAACTTGTATTAGCCCATAATTCATGTCTGTGTTAGCCACATGACTCAGTACCTTTTCCAGTGAGGCAGTCACATCTTGCTTGCTCTGTGGCTGGGCCAGGACTGCCGAAAAAGCTTTCTTTTTCTCAGAATACTCCTGTTTTCATTGACCCTCTACTTCCTGTCTGGTTGTCCTGGCCTGGCTACTGGCCAATCAGCATTTATTTAAAATATAATTGATATGATACAGACCATTGCCCCACAGCAGGACAGGGTGCCTGAACTGTCCATCCCCTGTAATTAGATTGATGACTACCTTGATAGTCATCATAGAACATTCACCCAGCAACTGATAGAAGCAGATGCAGAGATCCACAGATAAACACTAGGCCAGCTCCCAAAGCCCAGGAGAAGAGAGGGAGAAACAATAATATGAGCAAAGGGGGCGAGGTGATGATGGGGATACCCACAGAAACAGCTAACTTGAGCTAGTAGGAGCTCACAAACTCTGTACTGTCAGCTGGGGAATCTGCATAGGACCAAACCAGGCCCTCTGTATGTGGGTGACGGTTGTGTGCCTGGGGCAGTCTGTAGAGCCACTGGCAGCGGGACCAGGATTTGTCTCTAGTGCTTGAACTGGCTTTTTGGAGCCTACTCTCATTGAAGGGATACTTTGCTCAGCCTAGATATGGGGGGAGGACCTTGGTCCTGCCTCAAAGTGATATGTCAGACTATGTTGACTCCCCATGTGAAGACTTAGCATCTCTGAGGAGTGGATAGGAGGTGAGTAGGGGAAGATGGGGCATACAGGAGGAGGGGAGGGAGTGGGAACTGGGATTAGTATGTAAAATGAGAAAAGGTTCTTTTAAAAAATACTGAGAAAACTAAATAAAAAATAAAAAGAAAGCTTGTGTAGTAAAAAAAATTTTTTTTAATCCAAAGTTCTTTCTTCAAAGTATGGAGGAGAATATAACAAACCCCTAGAGGCACTGAAGCCACTGAGGTGGACGAACACAGCCTGGATAAAACTGGGTTATTGGCTCTTCTCAACACACAGAGACTGCCAAATGATTTTGTTCATACGCATGTGCAGGTGGGTGGACATGTGTGTACTTGTGTGTAGAAGCCAGATGTCAACTTCAGGTCACTCTTTTGGTGCAATCCTCCTTTGTTTGTGGAGACAGAGTCTCTGACTCACACCTGTAGCTCACTGACTTACTACACGGGTTAGCTCACTGATTAGACCACACTGGTTAGCTCACTGATTAGACTGCACGGGTTAGCTCACTGATTAGACTACATGGGTTAGCTCACTGATTAGACCACACTGGTTAGCTCACTGATTAGACTGCATGGGTTAGCTCACTGATTAGACTACATGGGTTAGCTCACTGATTAGACCACACTGGTTAGCTCACTGATTGGACTACCCTGGTTAGCTCACTGATTAGACTACACTGGTTGACAGTGATCTCTAAGATGTGCTCATGACTGACTGCCCAGCACTGTTTTACGGATAGTCTCAGGTTTTCATGCTTTCATGGCCAGCACCCTATTAACAAAGTCATCTTCCCAGTCCCTAGGGTGTCTAGTCATGTTGGAGTTCTGTACCTTCAGCATTCTTTGAAGTGCCTTCAACTTCAGGAACAGGTGGATTGAAATGGTGCTTCAGGGGACCTCGGAATCTAGCAGAACAGCAGATTTCCCAGAGAAACGACACTTCAAAAAGGCCCAATTAAAATGTATAAACATTGACACTTCTTCTACTTGAGGAGGTAGGAAAAGGGAAAGGACTTTTTTCTTTCTTTCTGAGAATTCAATCCAAGCTGCCTGTAGTGTTGAGGTGAGCAGGCCTGCTTTTCATCCTGCCTGGCTCCCGCACAGCTAGCTTAGCCCTGGAAATAATAACATGGAAACTATTCTTTTAGATACTGCTTGGCCCATTATATCTAGCCTCTTCTTGGCTAACTCTCATATCTTGATTAACCCATTTCTAATGATCTGTGTAGCACCACAAGGTGGTGGCTTACTGGGAAAGATTCAGCATGTCTGACCTGGTTGCTGGCTCCATTGCAGTCTGCTCTCACTTCCCTTCTTCCCAGCATTCTGTTCTGTCCACTCCATGCACCTATGTTCTGGCCTATCAGGCCAAGCAGTTTCTTTATTAATTAACCAATGAAAGCAACAGATAGACATATGACCTTCCCACATCATCTGCCAATTTTACTTTCTAAGAGTTCAGATACCATCCATGTGCCAGAGTGTGTGTGGACAGGGAACTTCCATAGAAACACCAAGCATTGGCTCTGGTGTGACCACTGGCCCTGGCCCTGGCACAGGCATCCAAGTGCCAGAGCCTGCTCTGGGCAAGTGCACAGGGAAGCACCTGAGAACGGCCAGGCCTTGGCTGGATGTGGAAACCTGTCTTTGCCCTGGAGAGGATGTCCAGCAGGTTACTATCCTGCATAGGTATAATGTGGGAGGTTCTTCTATATATGTGATTTCTTATTGGTTGATGAATAAAGCTATTTGGCCAATGGCTTGGCAGAGTGAAACCAGGCAGGAAATCTGAAGATACATAAACAGAGAGAGTGGGTGGAGTCAAGGAGACACCATGTAGTTGCCAAAGGAGGACATGCCAGAACCTTAGGAAACTTTCTGGTAGGCCACAGTCTTGATTGATGAAGAGGGGTTAATTTCAGATGTAAGAGCTAGCTAGAGTCGTTGGTCAAACAGTGGTGTAATTAATATAGTTTTTGTGTGATTATTCAGGTCTGGGCAGCTGGGAAATGAATGCGCAGTCTCCAGTTACATAGATAGCATTAATACCATGGTGGGGACTGTGAATTATGATTTTCCTGGAACAATCAGAGTGGCTATTCTAATTTTTGATATTCCTCTAAACACACCTACTTTGTAGAATTCTATGTTAGGATTTCCTGAGAAAATATGGCTTTTTAACTGCATGGAGATCACATACGTCTTCAATACATGTTTGAAGGGAAATATGCCCCCAAGGAAAGAATGGGTTTTTTTTTCTTCTTCCTCTGTGAGCCAGGAAGAGACTCTGACCTGTGGAGGAAACCATGCAAAACCAGTCTGACCTCTGCTGTAGGGAGATAAGGATAGAGGCTCAGTCACACCTCCTAAGAACTGAGCATATTTCATGTCAATGCCAGGAGTCAGGAGCTTCAGGCTTCCCTCCTAAGGGACACTGGCCGACACTGCCTCTAAGACCTGGATCCAGGTGGCCTCTGCTCTGGTGGGCGACTGATTTATTCACAAGGACACCCCTGAATCTGAGCCTTAGAAACAGAGTGCACTGGCTTTGGATAGAGGCTGTGGGATCTGATTCTTTCGCTCTTTCTTTCTTTCCTTCCTTCCTTCCTTCCTTCCTTCCTTCCTTCCTTCCTCCCTCCCTCCCTCCCTCCCTCCCTTCCTTCCTTCCTTCCTTCCTTCTTTCCTTCCTTTCTGAAGAAAAGTATTCATATATAATGATCATGTAAAACAGTATGTTCTAGTGTAATGAATTTAAACTGTATTCACCCCCATTTTGTCCTCTAGGTCACCCTTTTCCAGTGGTCTCCTCCCCTTTCATTCTCAATACTCATTTACCCTCAGCCATTGGTGTCACCCAGCTCAGGAGCCATTATCCAAGGAGGCAGGACTGACTTTACCCCTTGGCCAGGGCACCTCCACCAACTCCACAATAGTCAGCTCCCACTGGTCTGGTCTTTCTTAGAGGTGGGGACAAGTGAACCAGTTCACAGCTCTGCCCCTGTGGTTTTCCTGCTATAATGCACTTAGATGTTGTGATTGTTTAAAATCTTCCACTGAAACAAGACCGCGAAATAGTGGGATGTGGGTATTTGGGGGCTCCTAACTAGAATCTCCATGAACTAACAGTTTCACAGGGAAAGTCTTTGAGAAGAATAAACTTCTTAATGTCAGGCTTGGTGGATCTCACCTCATCCAAGCAGTGGGATGCTGAGGCAGGAGGACTACCATGAATTTGAAGCCAGCCTGGGAGTCTACATTGAGTTCCAGATGACCCTGGACTAAAGAGTGAGTTCCAGCTTCAGGTTAAGCTTCGGCTACATAATGAGACCTTATGTCTCATATATATGTGTGTGTGTGTGTGTGTGTGTGTGTGTATACATATATATGTATGTATGTGTGTGTGTGTATGATTTCAATACTGCTTTCCCTTCACACAGGGTTATCTGCTGCAGACTTCTGAATAACTTCTCACACTGTTCAACTCCACTGCTTGATTTTCTGACATACTGTAGCCAGCTGGCTGCTTCATGCAGAGAATGGGCAGCATTCTTTCTTATAGGTCTTCAGGATTCCAGGAGTTATAGATGCCAGGACACTGGTGAGTGCACATGTCACTGAGTGCATACAACATCTGAGTAAACAAACTGCTGAGTGCACACACTGCTGAATGTACACACAGCTGAGTACACACACTGCTGAGTGTACAACCTGCTGAGTGCACACAACACTGTGTACACACATGGCTGAGGACACATACCCCTGAGTGCACACACCACTGAGTGCATGCTGCTGAGTTCACACACTCCTGAATGCATACACCACTGAGTGTACCCACCACTGAGTGCACACACCACTGAGTACACACACTGCTGAGTGCACACACTGCTGAGGATTCACACCACTGAGTGCACACACCATTGAGGGCATACACCACTGAGTGCACACACCGCTGAGGATTCACACCACTGAGTGCACACACCATTGAGGGCATACACCACTGAGTGCACACATTGCTGCATGCACACACTGCTGAGTGCAGACATGACTAAGTGCATATATCACTGAGTACACATTACTGAGGGCGCATACCACTGAGTGCACACTCTGCTGAATGCACACACCAGTGAGTGCACATGCCTCTGCATGCACACACTACTGAGTGCACACTTGACTGAGAGCACACACCACGGACTACAGATATCTGAATGCACACACCACTGAGAGCACACACTGCTAAGTTCTCCCACCACTGAGTACACACACTGCTGAGTGTGAACACACAGGATTTCCAGATGAACTCAGACTTAAAAAGTTCTAGAGCTTCTTGTGCATGTGTGTTTGTGCATACGTGTGTGTGTACTTTCATGCATATATGGTCAGGATCCCTACAATCTAATAAAGTTGCTTACACTCACTTTGAACTTACCTTGTATCCTCAGCAATCCTTGGTCTTGTGATCCTCCTACCTCAGCCTCCTGATTGCAAGCAGGTGCTCCAGATCTGACCCCTGTTTGGATGCTCGCTTTGAGTCTAGGTCTCACTTGTGGCCTGTGTTACACAAGTGACCTAGAACTCAGATCTTCTTATCTCCTCAGCAGCTAGGACCACAAGCACACTCCGGTGTGGCTGGTGGCCTTTCTCTAACCCTGGAAACATCTGTCAGATAGAGCCGCTTTCATGCCAGTGCGAGGAGGTGGAGAGTTGCTGGTGGGCAGAAGGCCTCCCTGTGTGAGGCCCCTTATAGCTGCTCTTCCTCACAGGTTGGGAAGATGAAGGAGGTAAGTGTCTCGCAGCATAGATGACATGTACAGGGCCACAGAAGAAGACAGTAGAAGATGAACACATGAGATACCAGGATGGACTTGAGGACCCACAGCTCCCCTTTCACTAGCCCTGTAGGCATGAGTGATCTTAGCACTGTGTCCTCACTCTGCTCAACTACAGGAACCAGCATGGGATTCAGTTTCCTGAGGTGGGCAGATACTGGTACAGAAGCAGAACATAACCCTTCCTCAGCAACCCAGCCAGGAACATGAAGAACCCTCATCGAGTGATCCAAAGGCCAGGGAGATGCACTCGGGAAGCAGTCTCTCAGTTATCAATGGGATTAACCTGGCTGAGGACTGGATGCAGGGCATCTTCTATAGTTTCTCTCGTGTGGCTCCCATGGGATCTTAGGCAGTTGTATTTAAAGAGATATTAATAACAGTGGGTCATTAATATCCCATGCCAGACACTGAACATGCTGGGAATGCAGAGTCTTCATTTGTCTCTGCAAGGGTTTCACACAAGTTCGCCAAATGACACTCCTTTGAGTACAGTTTGGTGTGTCCTTGTACATATTACTCAGGGGTATATTAAGTTATGGCCAAATGACCGGGTCTCCGTGTCCTTGGGCACAGCTGGTGCTGCTGGCCTGTCTCTCTGAATAGAAACATTTCCTCTACTGAGTGGGCACTTGACTGCAGAACATGGGAAAGAGTGGAAAGACTTTGGGTGATGCAGGGGAATGTCCATTCTGGTGGACATGTGTGTGGTACATGGTTTCAGAAAGAGGACATTCGAGGATTGCTATTCCAGCTAGTTCTGAAACACTGTACTGTGTCTCCTATGTGCTCAGGCCTCTTATCTCAAGGATGGTCCTCTCCAGGGCAGGCACAGAATGGACTCTGTTATCTTGCACCACGCACCTTTGAACATGTTTTGTCCCTGGAGGCTCCCATGTCCAAACCTCCCTGTAGGGCTCTTTCTGCTTCGCCCAGTTAGTAACAGGACATAGTATATAGACTGCACCTCCCTTCCCAAGGTGATCTGCTGAACGGATCCAGCATGAAAGAGATCTTGGGTAGAGAAGCTGCCAGGAAAGAGCTGGTGAGTGAGTCCCTTAGGTAACATAAACCAGTCTATGACTGAAGACCCTGTTTGAAGAAGCCACACACTGTCCTTGTCATGGCAGCATGCAGGATGCATTCTGAATTACCAGTTCACTCTAGAAGTGAATAGCTGAGTTTTCACACAGGAAAAATAGACAACAGATTCATGTGTGCACTCAGAGAAATCAGAGTAGAACTTACTTAAGGTTTCTGTGTCTCACACAGAGCATGCAGGGGCTAGGTCTTTGGACACAGTTATTCATCAGAGAAGACCCTTTAATTCCACAGATAAGGTAGAAACTAACTATGCTCTTGCAGGCATAACCTTCAAATATCTCAGATGATGGCATGCATTCTCAGTAATGGGAGTAAGGTCTCAACTAATTTTTGTGTTTGTACAATTAGATTCTAAAGATTTTACTGTTCAGCAAGGCAAATAGGAGGACTTAATGAAAGCCTCGCAAATTGTTTATGCCTTTTTAAGATCATTTGGAAACTATTGAAATGAAGACATTGTTCTGTCTCTGCTGGAAGCGATAATGAAAATTATCTCACTGAACTCAAGTTTATCTTTTACAAAATGTTAGAAGTCCCCAATGAAGAATACCAATGTGCAATTATAGAAACTTAAATGTTTAATGCACAGAAGAGACAAAGCTATATTAAGGAGTACTGGGTTAGTCATAGTTCCCCAGACAATAGGATCCATAAGGAGGCAGGAAGATTGGGTTCTGCAGGCTGAGAAATGCGTTGACCTGCGGAGGCACAGGCAGTCTTCCAGGCAGGTGAGTGCTGTAGTTCCAGTAAGAAGAAAAAGCCCGCAAACCTAGAGCAGCAATATCCAAGGACGGAGGCAAGGAGGTTACAGAACAAACACAGAGAAAGAGCCTACCTGATCTAGACTCGTTCCTGCTGATGTGACAAAGACCCAGACGTAAAGCCATGTAGAAAAGAAAGGGTTTATCTAGCTGACAGCTCCAGGTCACAATCCACTGTAGCAACAAGGTCAAGGTATGAACTTAAAGCAGCTAAATCAAGAGCAGAGAGAACAAATAAACCCTTATTTGCTTGCTCATTCTCAATTGACTTTCTCCTTTCTAATACTGTCCAGGACCTGTGCCCAGGGAAAGGAGTGGTTTATAATTGGTGGATTGTCTATATCAGTTATCTATCAAGACAGCCCCCTCCCATGCATGCTCATAGACACCCTGATCTAGATAACTCTCCACCAAGATGCTCTTCCAGGTGATGCTAGGTTGTGTCAGGCCGACAGTTAAATTCAAGAAGCACTATATACTTCCTGCGTGTTTTCATCCTTTTTCAGGTCTCAGAGTCTTGGGTGATATGACTCACCTCAATTACGGGTCACTGCTAGACCACAGCCTCCTTCCCTGAGGAGTTCCCTCACAGGCACCCCACCAGAAATACTCCGTTAGCTCTCTGTGGAATGCTTGTTCAGGGACGTTGACATCTGAACTTGTTCAATGATGTTCAAGATCTGGGCTTCTCTGTGCCATACAAGAAAAATCACACATTAAATCCAGGGATGTCCTGCCTGCTACCCACAGGCTGCATGAGATCTGTTGAGTCATACTTTGGCAAGGCATTGTCATCAACCAAGTTATAAAACTCAGTTGAGTTATAGCATGAAGAAAGAAAGAACTTCTTGTCAAGCTTAAAATTGGTGTTCTGTTTCATGTTGAGCTGAATTCACAACTATCAAGGGGACAGGGATTAGATATTCCTGAATTTAAAACACAGCAGGGTGCTTTCAGGTCTTGGTCCTTTCAGCCTTTTAGCATCCAGGTGCTCTTCCCTCCTCCCAGCTCCTTTACAAATGACCCTTCTTCACTCCTTCCTTGTGACTTCCCCTCATATGCAGGACAAGAGGTATATGTTTTATCAGTGAAGACATTTGCTTTGGAAAGTAATCCTTTGCCACAGGATGTATGAAACACAGACCCATCTGGGTGTACGGAAGCCAGAATTAGCTGGCCTGCTGCCTACACTAATCCTGTGGGGTAGAGAGGATTGGGGGTGTCATTTTACTTCCGCTGTGAATGCTCCTGGTCTTACACTCAACACAAATAGCTGCAATTCCAACAGGTCTTCTACTTTCCTGACATGGAGTAACTGGGTTCCTGGGGCTACAGGCAGATGGTGATGGGGGTCGTGTTTGGGACTTTACCCACACTCTCAGGGAAACATTCTCATGGCGGCCTTCAGAGTGCACCCAGAGCCTGGGTGTTTGGGGATGCTGTGTCTCCCTTGTTTACTTATTCCTCATGGTTGCCTTGGATACACTAGAAGTCAAGCCCTTCTTGAGAGGTTTCATTATGCAGAATACCCACAAGTGTTTGTGAGAGTTAAATAAAACAAAACCAGGACACAACGCAAGATTCCAGCAAGTCCCAGAATAGCTTCTACTATTTACAGTAGCTGTTCAACCATCCACGGTTGAGTTACACACAATCAGGAACATACACCTTGCATATATCGTGCAATATAAATAATCCCTGTCTGTAGTCAGATATTGTTTAACAATGGGGCAATGTCCTAAGAAAGGCAATATTTGGCAAGGCCATTTTGTCATTCTGAAACCCAGTAGGATGAGTCCTATCACTGGTAGGCATGATCTCATGGGGTCTTCATGTGTGATGCAGTTGGCCTGCATGGTAGTAAACATGGCAATGGTCTGTAACCTGCTGTGGAAGCACACTGTGTTTATCCTTCAAGGTCAGGATATGTCCAGCATTTGTCAGCATAGCTCAGTTGTGTGGTTTGCTATCTGCTGGAGAGCTGGCTCAGCAGTTAGAGCATTGCCTGCTCTTCCAAAGGTCCTGAGTTCAATTCCCAGCAACCACATGGTGTCTCACAACCATCTGTAATGAGATCTGGTGCCCTCTTGAGGAAGAGACCTGGTCAGTCATCCTCATCAACTTAGACCATGAAACCCATATAGACAAATTCAACAGATCCACCATATACAGGCTGCCCATGCATGCGTCAGCATTGCCAGGGCATACATTTAATTTTTCTTTTCATTTCATATCGATGAGCATATTTGCAACAATAATTTAAAACATATTTGAATAACCAATCTCAAATAAATGAATGGCTGAGTTTTTAGTCTATAAGTAACTTACGTGTTTTGGTGGCAAAAACCACAAATTTCTGGATAAAAAAAATATGTTATTAACTTTAGCAAGGCTTAGATGAGCTCAGAGTGGTTTGCCATGAGCAGCACTGGATACGGCTTTACAGAGCAACTGAGGTAGGGGTCTCCTGTTTCTCAGATAAGAGAGAATGTTAGCTCTGGCTCCAAGTAAGGACAGAACCTCTATTTAGTTTAAGTCTTGCAAATATCTGAGTTACAATGGGAGAGACGTGAGGAGAAGAGCGACTGGGACAAGAGGCTCAGAAGTTGCCTTAAGGGTTTTGCTCCTCAGGTGTTGGCCAGACAGACCTCCTTGTTGATAGAAGTCTGGGAACTGGTAGAGTGTTCTCCAGTAAACAGAGAATCAGTGTGTCTTCTGGGTGACTTCATAAAGCTGGGCTCAGTCTGTTCTCAGGAACTGACCTCCAGTAAGGTAGGAAGCTATAGTATCTACAGGGCTTTGAAACACATCCAGAGAGCCACTCTGTAGTCCTGACTGAACCCCTTAGCAGACGGAGGAAATTCTGAGCCCAAACTGGTTGGAAATGGCTAAATCACCAGTTCTTAAGGGGACTTAGGAACTAAGAATTAGAATTCACATTCTCTCCCTTCTAGAAACACATGACACCCATGTACAGGAAGTTTTAGCAGTTTTACTCCATCGGTTCTGACGATGGGTTTTGGGTTTTGATGTGATTGTTAACTGCATCTTTAGCAAGTGGGATTGGAGGATGAGCTATCCTTTCCAGCGTGTTGGGCCCAGAGTGAACTGACAGTCTAAAGCTGTTGTTGCTTCTCTGTCCTAGGAGACAGCTAGGCCAAAGAAGCCGTGCATTTAAAGAGATTGGCATTTCATGTAGTTACTCAAAGGACACAGCAAAGGGCGAGGAGTGCTGGCAATTTTGTATTCCTTCATCACTGAAGTTTCCTGAAACGACTTTCTCTAAGAGAAACAGTCTTACAGTAGAGATGGGTGCGGGGGCTGGGAGTGAGATGCTTGGCAAATCTAACAGTAAAAGGACAGAAACAAATGTAGCTGATCAATGTTTCAGATAAATGGGGTGGACTCCTGAGTTCTCCGCTCAGAATTCCTAGAGCCTTTAATCTTCACCGATCTCTGTGCACAAGTTAAGTACCCTGGGGGAAACATGTTACTGGGGAAGTCGAACATGTAGCCCACATGCTAGACAGCTGCTGGCATTTCCATTTCCGGACATGTTGGATTTAAATACCATCTGAAGATGTGAACAGCCACAAAATTTGCTCCCTGTCTATGTTTAAGACCCAATCAAGGCAGACTTTTTAAAGCTTGCTAGGCTCGCACTTTTAATTTAGCGTGAGTAGGACATCTGTGAGCCAACAGAGGCCCTCTCTGCGCTACACGGGAAGGCCCGCTTTTGACTTGCTCTGAGTCTTCTTTTCAGTCAGCAACATGAGTGCAGAACAGTCTTTAGAGTCCCATGGGAGCTGTGACTAAAGACCAGAGGGCTGAGCTACAGAAGAGTCCTGAGGTCTCCAGCGTCTTCCCTGTGATGTGAGGTCGCCGGGTATACATAGCACCAGCAGGTCTGCTCTGCCTTAGTCAGGAGGCTGAAGAACTTTGCACACTTTGGAAGGCCACATTCTACTAGAACCCATTAGGCTGGGCTGAGCTGCCTCCCCGCAATGTCCTGTAAGGCTCCAAACTTTAGTTCTGGAGTTTGGGGACCCTCTGTCCAGCATGACTTGAAGAAGCTTCCTTTCTGGTGGAGTACATAAAGTGAGATATTGCCTCCCTCCAGTGATGGGGCTTGAATTGTCAGACATTCTCCTCTAGGTGCCTCTGAATTCGTTTATAATTTCTGGGGTCCATTCCATTGTTAGAAAGCCCTAGGCATTTTGAGTGGACTTGAGGAGATTCAGAGGTAACTGTAGCAGGAGTGAGGGATAGCTGGACAAAGGATGCCTGGTGTGCCATTGGGGTAGATAGGTTTGCTAAGGAAAGCTAAGCTGGGACATCCTAGGCAGCTGGAACCCATGTGAGGACCCTCAGGGAGTGAAGGTGACAGCAAATTTGGGGAAGGAAAAGGCGCTGTGTGCTCTGGTTGCTCTTCACACAATGAATTCTTCCACTCAGGGTCTGAGATAAAGCAGATTACTTCTCTAACATGCTCTCACAGTCCTCCATTGGGCCAATGGAAAGGTTTCGTCATAATACATAGGATTTGACTGACTCAGCAAATTCATATGGCCGACTTACATGGTAGACCTACCTTATCTGTCTTCTTGTATTCTGGAGTTGTGAAATAGCCCATAGGGCTTCCTGATTCTCTTCTGCCATGTATGCAGAGGCAGGCACGAGTTCCCTGGATGCAATCAGAGGAGGCTAAGATCCTGGCTGTCACTATGGAGTCAGCTAACAAGATAAAAGTCTCTCCGTATTTGAAGAGCATTTGGGTAATTTAGCCCCTAATAGCTTCAGTGTGATTTGCTGCTTCAAACATGAAGTATATCACATTTTTGAAAAGAGAAGAAAGGGAAAATAGCTCTGCATCCAATTAAACACTGACCATTCCCTTCATAAATTGAGAAGCTAAATTGAAGAACAAACCTTTGAAAAAGCAGAACAATGTGTCTAAAACGATTAAGTTATTTGAGAAAAAAATGGAGTAACAACGTCAGTATTTAGCAGTGTGAAATTAAGCAGCCAGCAGCCTCTTGGGACAGGAGACCTCTAGCCCATCACTGTTCGCAGAAAGGTGTATTCTAAGCTTTGAGTGTCCTACAAGATTCAGGTTGCTTAATTTAAGTGCTAACCTGCGCTGTAGTATAGAGGTATCTTCATAGTTAAGGAAATTTTACATTAAATAGAAAGAATATATGTGAGTGAAAATACATGTTTATGTCATATTTTCTCTAGGACAGTCTTATCATTATGCGTTCCAAGGGATTCCAACATTTTGATATTGCAACATAATGTTATGTAGTCATCTACACAGTTCACATTCGGGAACTGCATGATCAAATATATAAATTTTAGAAAACACAAAGAAGCTAATGTTTTAAGGTGGGTTTATGAGTTTGCATTACGAGGCTATATTCACAGTCATCCTTGTGCAGGTCCGTGGACTGGAGCTGACGCAAGAGCTACCTGATGTAACAGACACTCACAGGATACATAGTACCTGGTCGACACCATGGCCTAGGAGAGCTGTGCAGCAGGTGGGCCAGAGCTGACTAATCAGAACAGATCAGCATGTACTCAGACACGGAATGAGCACACACAGGCGTGGGTGGAGGCAGCCTCGTCCACACAGGTGTCAAGGTGCGTGTACAATTAGTGAAGGAAGAGGTGACATGGTAGGTTAGGGTGTCCACACATAGGGAGGTCTGAGACTGTGGAGTTGATGGTGCTCACGCATGCACAAGCAAGCCTGCTGGGGCTGGGAGAGGCGGCAACAGGAGAGACAGAAGAGGAGGCGCCTCCGCTACTCTGCTGCTGCTAAAACAGCTGTCTCTGACGCTTGCATAATCAATGCCTCTGTTCTGTGGAACTGCCTCTGAGACTGATACAATTACTACCCTGATTATTTTCTTTTTCATTTTTTTTATTTAAACACCTTTATACAATTTATTTTGATCATGTCTTTCCTCCCCAACTCCTCCCAGTCTACCCCACCTCTCCTATCTCCTATCCATCTAACTTTTTCTTGTTCTCTCTCTCTTTCTTTCTCTCTCTCTCACAAAAAAAAAGGTTAAAACAAAAATCAAAATGAAAGGCCATTAACTCCCTTGCAAATAAAGCATGGAGTTTGTTTTGTGTTAGTTAGCTATTCTTGGGCATGGAGCCTGCTCTAGAGTGTTTGGTGCTCTCCCGAGAAGATCTGAATAGAAGTGAAGAGACAGAAATTTGAACAAGTCCTCAGAATTCAGGTATTTTAGAACTACCGATGCCAGCCACATGACACAAGGTCATGTTTCATTAGAGCCTGGAAGCCTAGGGTCCTTTGAATCCACACTAGGCTGAGTGTTCTGCCTGTGGTCTAGCAGAGCACCTTTCCAAGTCCTGAGTTTCATCTTGGGTCTCATCTGCCCTGGTTATCTACCGCTTCATCTGCCTTTTCCACAAGGCTGAAACTACCCCAGGCTGGAAATAGTTCCTGTGCCCAAGCAACTCTGAAGTCAGTAATCAGCACAGCTTGGGGAGGGAGGGAGCAGGCAGAGGGCTGCAGCAGGCCATGCCTCTGTGGAGAGGTACTCAAGAGAGGCTGAGAATGCAGAGGATGGAGTCGGGGAACACGTCCATTGGAGTCTGCATTGCAGCACCCCGAATCCTGCCATGGGAAGAGGCTCATGGTGTTCAGCGAGATGTGGCAGGTTGAGTCACAGAAAGCTTACTCAGGCTCTGTGCAAATGGAATAAAAGAGACGTTAGAGACACCAAGAGCAGACAGCAATCGCAAGAAGACAAATGCACCGAGTCTCTGTGATTGCTAATTGTATATGTCAGCTGCTCGGTGCCCTCGGGTACCCAGATATCATTCTGGGTGTTTATAGAAAATGGTGTTTATGGATAAGATGAGCATTGCATTTAAGTCAGTAAACTAAGTAAGCAGCGGGCCCTGGCTGATAGGAATGGCCTCCTGGGTACCCTCTGTAAGGTGCATCCTACATTGCCTGTTCCCAAATATGGCATCGGCATTTCTACCCTGATTGATATCCCCTCCTTGGCTGGAGAAACTCATTATCTAATATGACGCTGGACCCTCGGTAGTTATGGTTGACTCTGCCGTCTCGTATATTCCCTGGGTCCTATTAAGCAATGTCCTAAAGACTGATCTAAAATCGTCATTTCTGCTTCACTACTTTCTCTATAGCTGGCATCCTACTTCGTATTAATGACTTCAGAGGAGTCCATCTCTGTGCCACCATTTACTATTAATATCTCTTTCGGCTTCTGAGGCGATTATTAATCTCTCTATGCTGCAGACGAAGAGAGTCTCAGAGATCTTAAGCTTGGGGCTGTCGTTCAATGAGTTTAGCACTCAAAGTCTAAGCAAGCTTCTAGTCTCTTTCTTCACACTATTTTTAGACAAACACTGGGTGTTCACTTTGAATAATTCACATTTTTCTCAATTGAGAAAACTAAGATTTATTGTTTGTTATGATATTCCAGGATTGGGGCTGGGCTTGAGAACATGGAACAGGTAGCTTCCGGTCACAGCCAGACAGCAGCTGACGACAGATAAGTAGAAAGTCGGTGGCGGAAAGTGTGTGCTGTGAACAAGACAGAATGTTGAGTTGCTCTGGAAAGCCGATGTGAGGATGCCTTGCATTAGGCAGCCCTTTCAAATCCCGCCAGTTGTTATGAATGCAAACTATCCAGATGGTCCTAAACCCAGAGCCTCCTTGGCCAAACAGAGAGCTAGGCAATCATCGCACTGACCAAGCACACTTGGTGAAGCCACACTGACCAAGCGCAGCTAGGTACAAGCACTGCTAGTATTCTCAAGCCATTCACCAGCACAGATCAGGTTGGTTGGTTTAGACTCAGCTAATTCACTTGTCTCGTTTGCGAATGAGCATGCATCTTAAAAACTCCCGTAAGCAGTTGAGATGAAGTTCAGCAATGGAAAACAAGGGAAGAAGCCAGCCTACCCTCTTGTGGTCCTCTGAATAGGGCCCAGGCTGGCATGCCTGGGTGGTGTCAAACTCACTCCCTGCCTCCCGCCTTCCCAGATGTAACAGCGGGAGTTGGTTTTGAGCAGTAATTAGCGCTAATGTACAGCTTGCTCCGACCCCAAATGACGGAGTTGGTGATTTCAATGATGAATTATCTGAGTGGCTTGCGGTGCTTAAAATAATCCAGAGATGAGACGAGCTAGGCTCTGCCATCCACTTTCATGCAGCACAGACCCTCACTGTCACGCCTACTTGCTGACATCTGAGGTGGCTCACCAGAGTGGCTGGCCCCTCCTAATTTACTTTCTCAGAGGCACATCCATATTCATGACACGCTGCTGTCTGTCTGTCACCCAGAGAGGCCCTCCCTCTCTCGGTCGTACAATGACGAGAAAATATGCACATTTGACTAACAAACAGCAGATTCAGAGAATCCGGGGTCTGGTTTTTGTTGTTGTTTGGAGCCTTTCGTTCCAAAACGAAGCACCGGTTACCTGATAAAGCGGTTATCCTAAAGTATTGGTCTGTGGGCAGTCAGGCGTCAGGCTGCTGTGATAAGGCATTCAGGAGGAAATATCTATCAATTGACTTTGGGGTTCCGTGGCTCCATACACTTCTGAATGGTTTAATTCTTCCCAACACTGGGTAAACACAGACATTCCAAAATATAAAAGTGGGAACTGAGCAGACAGCGTGTGTGTTATCTTCCAGGTTTGCTAACTGCTGACAAGACCAAGGTCCCTGTCACCTATCCCAGGGGAGCTGCACCCACATGAGACACCACAGTGTGTTCCTTTCAGGCTTTTTCTCCCAGGAGTTCACTGTGTTTCTTTAGCAAGTAGACAAGGCAGCATGACTGTGTTGGCTGTTGTCATCAGCACTATAGGTGACCAAGGGAACGGCTCTTTGTTGCTGTCAAAGACTGCATTGGTGAAGCTGTCCAAAGAGGGATATCTCCTGAATGCCGACACGCACTGCTTTATGTGGAGGTTGTACCTCTCGCTGGCATGAGGCCATGTCAGGTGTTGCTGAGTGACACAGCCAGGTAAGGGACGGGAGCGCAGGTGCACAGCCGTCCTCTGAAAAAGACATGGCATATTAGATAGTGAAAAAAAAATCACCCATTTCACAAAGCCTCCGTGCATCCCTTTTGATCTAACGAGGCTAAGATCAGCTCTGCTAACAGTATTCATGTCAGGGACACGCTGATTAATTTAATATTCTGATTGGATGAGCGGCAGAGCTTTAACGCCTGTTAACTTTTTGGCAAGTCTCTCTGAGAGGGCGATAATGAGATTAACATCAGGAGACTGGATTTGCTTTTCTGCTGTATTTAATTACGACTTTGACACCAAATAGCACTGCAATGGGTTTTCTAGACAGCACCTTATTAATCCACGTTATGTCACACGCAGGAGCCTACTTGGTAAAACCTGCGGAGAAATGGGGCCTTCACGGCCTGTCCTCTGCAAGAAGGGGAGACACGAGCCAAGCAGGTGTAGTCAACAGTATGTGCTTGGTGGTCATCTGAGCTTCTGTGCCTCTTCTTGGGTGTGACATCACATGGTGCTGAATTCTCACAGTATATCGGTATCCCCAAAACATTTCACACTTACCACATGAGCTGGTGATTCACTAAGACATTGTAAGGGTGATATGTCTTGCTTACCTCGGGAAATGGACTAGAGTGTAGATGGAGAGGTTAGCCCATGCTCACGCGCACTTGTTTTCCTGCAATTAACTTTGGGTTTCCACATTGAATGTAGCCCTGGCGGGTCCTGAAGTCTCTTGTCTTCTCTGCTGTTGGGGGCTGAGAATAGCGATCATCTGGCCTCCCTCGTGGACAGAACGGTGAAGCTCGAGCTATGTGGTTACACGTGAGTAACCTGGGAGTATTTTATGAAGAATTGGAACATGTTTGAATGGAGAATTAAGGAATCCGAAGTGAGCTGACCAGGGATGTGCCTGTGTGGGTTGTAGCTGTGGCCTGTCTGACAGACACCCGTAGGTGGGCAGTTTGTACTCAGGGGATCTTTGTTGCCCACAATCTTAATTCAAAAGGCCTATAATTGCTGCTAAGGGGTCAGCCGGCTGTGTTTCTGACGAAGTTCAACTTTCTCATAGACAGGGATAAGACAGCACCCTGGGTATCCTTTCAAGAGCTCTGACCTCATCCAAGAAGTGTCCTTTGACCCAGTGGCTGGAAGCCTCCACCTCTTGTCGTTATTGCAACTGAAGCTGCTTTCAACATAGGAATTTTGATAGACACAAGCATTTGATGCCTGAAAGGACTATGGACCTAGCACCTATCTTCAGTTTTCGTTCAAATATAAACTAAATATCTTTTAAACTCTTTCCAGTACTCAGTAACTCTACTTTCCAAAAGTTTATGTTTATAAATCAGTAATATTTATATTATAAAAGTTACATATATAGTCCAGGTCTTCTATTCGATTCCATTGGTCGACTTCTCTGTTTTTATGCCAATACCAAGCTGTTTCTAATACTGTAGCTCTGTAATAGAGTTTGAAGTCAGGGATGGTAATGCCTCCAGACAATCCTTTCTTGTATAAGATTGTTTTGGCTATCCTGGGTTTTTGATAACCCACAAACCTATGAACACATGATTTTCAATAAAGGAGCTAAAAGTGTACAATGGAAAAAAGAGAGCATCTTCAACAAATTGTGCTGGCAAAACTGGATGTCAATCTGTAGAAGAATGAAAATAGATCCATATCTATCACCATGCATAAAACTCAAGTCCAAATGGATTAAAGACCTCAATATCAGTCTGAACACACTGAACTTGATAGAAGAGAAAGTGGGAAGTACTCTACAACACATGGGCACAGGAGACCACTTCCTACGTATAACCCCGGCAGCACAAACATTAAGGGCATCTTTGAATAAATGGGACCTCCTGAGACTGAGAAGCTTCTGTAAAGCAAAGGACACTCTCACTAAGACAAAAAGGCAACCCACTGACTGGGAGAAGATCTTCAACAACCCCACAACTGACAAAGGTCTGATCTCCAAAATATATAAAGAACTCAAGAAACTAGACTGTAAAAGGCTAATCAACCCAACTATAAAATGGGGCACTGAGCTGAACAGAGATATCTCAACAGAAGAAGTTCAAATGGCCAAAAGACATTTAAGGTCATGCTCAACTTTCTTAGTGATCAGGGAAATGCAAATCAAGACAACTTTAAGATACCATCTTACACCTGTCAGAATGGCTAAAATTAAAAACACCAATGATAGCCTTTGCTGTAGAGGTTGTGGAGTAAGGTGTACACTCATTCATTGCTGGTGGTAATGCAAACTTGTGCAACCACTTTGGAAAGCAGTGTGGTGGTTTCTTAGGATATTCTGGATCAACCTACCCCTGGACCCAGCAATACCACTCTTGGGAATATACCCAAGAGATGCCCTATCATACAATAAAAGTATATGCTCAACTATGTTCATAGCAGCATTGTTTGTGATAGCCAGAACCTGAAAACCACCTAGATGCCCTTCAATGGAAGAATGGATGAAGAAATTATGGAATATATACATAATAGAGTACTACTCAGCAGTAACAAACAAGGACTTCTTGAAGTTTTCATGCAAATGGATGGAAATAGAAAACCCTATCCTGAGTGAGGTAAGCCAGACCCAAAAGGAGGAACATGTGATGTACTCACTCATAATTGGTTTCTAGCCATAAATAAAGGACATTGAGCCTATAATTTGTGATCCTAGAGAAGCTAAATAAAAAGGTGAACCCAAAGAAAAACATATAGTCATCCTCCTGGATATTACCCTTTATCAGGCGATGGAAGGAGATAGAGACAGAGTCCCACATGGAGCACCGGACTGAAATCTCAAGGTCCAAATCAGGAGCAGAAGGAAAGAGAGCATGAGCAACGAACTCAGGACCACGAGGGGTGCACCCACACACTGAGACAATGTGGATGTTCTATTGGGAACTCACCAAGACCAGCTGGCCTGGGTCTGAAAAAGCATGGGTTAAAACCGGACTTGCTGAACATAGCGGACAATGAGGACTGCTGAGAAGTCAAGAACAATGGCAATGGGTTTTGATCCTACTGCATGTGCTGGCTTTGTGGGAGCCTAGCCTGTTTGGATGTTCACCTTACTAGACCTGGAAGGAAGCGGGAGGTCCTTGGACTCCTCTCAGGGCAGGGAACCCTGACTGCTCTTTGGGCTGACAAGAGAGGGGGAGATGATTCGGGGAGGGGGAGGGAAATGGGAGGCGGTGA
This sequence comes from Alexandromys fortis, assembly GCF_014885135.2. Taxonomy (NCBI): domain Eukaryota; kingdom Metazoa; phylum Chordata; class Mammalia; order Rodentia; family Cricetidae; genus Alexandromys; species Alexandromys fortis. The sequence continues at coordinate 1,107,391 of NW_026068129.1, read as the reverse complement.
GGAGACAGAAATCTTTAATAAATAAATAAATTTTTAAAAAGTTACATATATATTAGCAACTTTCAGTTTAGAGGTGTTCTACTGTCAACTCTTTAAACTCACTCATCCCATCTTGTTGATGTGATATATTGATTTTTCAATTAGCAAGGTATTTGAATGGCTTACAGTGCACAGATGTAGACAAAGTATGGTGAAAGGTGATGGAAACATTGTAACTGCTGTGAACACAGCTACTTCCTAGTATCTTTACAGCCACCAATCAATCTACTCACCCACCAGTCTATCCATCTCTCCATTTACTCACCCACCCATCTAATCATTTATTCAACGACCCCTCTACCTATCCATCTACCCATTCATCCAACTAGCCTCATCCATCGATCTACCTATACTTCTATACATATCTGACCACCTATGTGCCTATCAGTTCCACAGTCTACTCTTAATCAGTCTACATATCCATCTATCCATTAATCTATCCAACCCATTCATCTGTCCATCATCAATCCACACATCGATCCATCATCCTTCAGTCCATCATTCATCATCCATTAATCACCTATTCATCTGTCATTCATCAGTACAACCACTCATCTGAACAATAATCTTACTATGTATAAGTTATGTGATGTGCAAAGTTAGACATGTATTATCTTTTCTTACAAGATCCTGGCATTGCACACTACTGTTTAAAAAGTAAACACCACTGTAAACACTCCAAATAAATCAATTAGTACTGATTAATTAATACTTTTGCATATAGTGCTTCTTCCTTGCAGGAAGATATAAATTTAACCAAGTTAAAAATTGATTCTTAAAGTATCAAATAAAGACTTTGTATAAATGAGACAATGGTGGGTTATGTCATTGACTTTTATGTCATTTCTTCATAGGAAAATAACCTTATATTTCAGTGGGATGAATTGATAAATATTTTCCAGAAATTTGTATTTCTTGAAGATAAATTGATGAAAATCTGTTATCCTCTAAGATAAAAATCTCAGAGAGGTCAGGGTACAAGGAGAGAGGTAAACACAACAAGGGCAATTTACAACAGTCCTAGACACAACATCAAATTAAATGGAGAAACTCACAGCAATTCCACTAAAATCATGAGCAAGACAAGGCTGTCTGCTCTCTCCTTACTGTTCTCTTGCTAGACAACTAATGGAGATCAAGGTGATACAAATTGAAATGGAAAAAAGTCAAAGTATGGCTATCGGAAGATAATATGATACTATACATAAGTGACATATATGCTTAAGTAATATGATAGTAGACATAAGTAACCTCAAAAATTCTACAGGGAATACCTACAGTTGATAAATACCTTCAGCAAAGTGGCTGGATACAAGATTAACTAAAAAAATCAGCAGCAGCTCTCCTCTCTTTGGGCTGACGAGGGAGGGGGACGTGATTGAGGGAGGGGGAGGGAAATGGTAGGCGGCGGTGGGGAAGAGACAGAAATCTTTAATAAATAAATAAATAAATTTAAAAAAGATAAAGAAAGAAAAAAAAAACAAGTGACAAAGGAGCTGAGAAAGAAATGGGGAAAACCAATTTTTACAATAGCCACAAATAATATGAGATACATTGGGAAAACACTAGCCAAGCAAGTGAAAGACCTGTATGATAAAAATTTCAAATCTTTGAAGAAGAAAATTGAAGATGATATCAGATATGCAAAAGATCTCCCGTGCTCATGGATCGGCAGTATTAACATAGTAAAAATGGCCATCCTATTACAATCTATTTACAGATTCAATGCAATCCCCCATCAGAATTCCAACACAGTTCCCCACAGACATTGACAAAACAATATTCACTTTCATATAGAGAAACAACAACAACAAAAAAACCCCAGGATATTGAAAATAATCCTATACAATAAAAGAACTGCCAGAGGTATCACCATCCCTGATTATAAGCAGTACTACAGAGCTATAGTCATAAAAATCTTATGGCATTTTGCTAATTACATCTGGTAACCCCATTTCTGAGGTTGAAAACACCCAGCACACTAGAGTGAAGAGATTCCTTTTGCTCTTCCTTCCCTGGTGAGGTACAGGCTGGTGAGGGCCCTCCATCCTCTATGTCTTCCTGTATCCAGCTCCAACATGTAGCTTCTGATTCCATCATGATGTGGAGGTCTCACAGGCTTCCTTGCAGACACAGAAATGTCTGGTATTCTCTGGGCCTCAGCTTCGGCCTTCTTCATTAGCCAGAGCTCATTCTTCTGACCAAAGGTGCAGGATACCAGTGCAAGTCTCAACACATCACTCTGCTGCTAAAACTTGTCAGGAGACCCCATTGCCTTCAGAATTAATTGTTAACTCATGATAGTAGCTATGAGTACCCTCCCAAGCTAGCTTCAGATCCCCGCAGCTCCATTTAAGTCCTGCCCTCTCTCTCATCTCTGCCTTCTAACTCAAGAGGGTGCATCCCAGTCCTCCTTGGGATCCTCACACCAGTTCAGGTCACAAAGTTCTGTCATCTCTCTTCATATCCATCATCCTTTTCCATTATGGTGGAGGGGTATTAGAACTACCTAGAATAAGTCAAACTTTCCCTATGGATGTAAGATGCTTAAATAAGGGAAATGAAATGAGAAGTATATTCAGTCCCCCAGGCCAAGAGTTCCGTGTGGTTTGATATCTGATTCCCTGTGGTACATGGGTAAGTAGGTGAAAGAAAGGAAAGCTAGAAAGTGGGAAATGATCCATAGGAAAATGCAGAAACAGGAATTCGTATCTCAATATGTTCATTAAATTTGGAATAGGTCAAGATGACAAAGTCAAGAGTTACTGCGTTAAAATTAAAATGAAGTTAAGGGAAACATGAGAAAGCATTTCCATAGAATAAGCATTCATGCAGAGGGAAAGAGGCTTCTGCTCTAATCCCTCTGTGGAGCGTATGAGTCTCCCTGAGAAATCACATGTTCTGGGTCTAAGTCTCTTGACTAATAGGAGGATGGGTTCGTGTGAAACTAGTCAGAGCTCACAAAATTCAAGATTCTATGAGTTCAAGAGCGTGTGACATGGCTTATATAAGTAGAAAGGAGACTGAAGGAAGTTTGGTGACAAAGGGGGAAACCATGGCAAAGACGAGAAACATCAACAAATAGAAGGAGCTGCAAGAATGAGAGAGACAAACATTACAGAAAAACGTCATAGCTCACAGCAGTGGTGTTTACAATGCCCCTGTGGGCATGAAAAGCAGACTTATTTTCTCACTGGAGGCAGAGGGACCCATCTTTCATATTTGATGTGGAGGAAAAAGTAAGCTGACTCTGAAGATACTGACAAGCTGGAGCCATCATAGGATCTCCTTGTCCAGAGGGTGGAGTCAAACACTTGAAACAACTTGAATAGCAACTTGCTCCTGGAGTCCTGGGACTCTTAAGGATAACATACATGCCATGAGTTCTGAAGGAGTTTTTAGCAAATAGACTTAGTTGGGTTCTCACTGTAATGTCAGTGTCCTCTCTTGCATCAGAAACCCTTGGCAAGATGGAAGAAATCCATGAAATGGAGACAACAAGACATTAGAGACACTAGAACTGAGAGATGCCTGTCAAGGACAGTGGCAGGTGTGGACTGGACCTTGTCTAAACCTACAAGACAAGCTGTGTGTGCTAAAGCTAGCAGAGCAAAAGTTGTTGGGCTATCCAAGCCTTTGGAACCCAGAAGATTATGAACGAGTTCCAGATGTCAGATAGTAAACTAGAGGATTTTTTTTTCACTATTTTGTCTTGAGTCTTGGTTTAATCTAATTGTTCCTTTTTCTGGTTCCTCCTTTTTATACTAATCAAGTATTTTCTTTGTATTGTATTCTATAGGAGCACATGGGTCAAGAGGTTTTAGATTTTTTCACAATAAAAGTAAGAATCATAACCCCAAACCAATGAGCCAACATCCAATTAAGGAATTTTAAGGTGACCTCAGACTTCTAAATGTTGGGAGTCTTAAAGACTGTGGAACTTTCAAAGTTATAGTATGCTTTTTAAAATTTGCTTTTAAAATTGAAGATAATTCATTAATTCTTTTAGAATTTTGCATATGAATAATATTTATTTTATTATATTCATTCCTAGTTCTCCCTCTAAACCCTCTGAGATTCATGCCTACTTCCACAAACCCTCCCAACTCTGTGTTCTCTCTTTTTAGTAATTTGGAGCCAAATTTATATTGCCCATATACTTGTTGCTATGAGCCAATCCACTGAATAATTATTGGCTTACCAGTAGCTATATCCTTAAAGAAAACTGACCTTTATTCCCCAAGTAGCCATCAATTTCTACTAAGTTAGAGATGGGGTTCCTGAATATACATACACACTTATTCCATGCTGGAACAGAGTCTGGTTTGATCTTGTACAGGTCTTGTGCAGTCAACCGTGTGAGTTCATATGGTAAGAAATACTGTCATATCCATAAAAGACATTTTCTCTCTGGCCCTTCTCACCCTCTCACTCTGACACACTCCCTGTCAACTCTTTCACTATGGGAAGGGGGTGTGATATAGATGTCCTGTTTGTGGCTGAACATCCTAAAGATATCTATTCTCTGTACTTTGAGTCATTGTGTTTCTATGGTAACCACCATCTATTGCACAAAGGAACTTCTCTGGTGAGCTCTGAAAGGGACTCTAATGTATGTGTACAGTGATATGAATTTAGAGGGGATTTTGATACTATGTCCATTTTGAAAAATAAAAGTAGTAGTTTAACCCCTGGGTCCTATGAGCATCTCAGCCATGAATTTTTGGGGAGACTTTGCCAGCCATGGGTTTCTTCCTGCTGAATGAAAATTAAATCTTATAGTGGTTGGTTACTCTTATAGCATTCATGCCACTATTACCTTCATGGTCCTATCTTGCCAAACAGGCCTTAGTGTCAATCACAGGCCTTAATGACTTTGCTCTCTCAGCTAGTTACCAGGGAGGAAGCTTCCTGATCACTTCCAGTTTCATTTATCTTTGTTTTATGACTCAGGTATATGGTGCCTTCAGCATGTGGGTCATATCATCAAGTTCTGGTGCACAACCAAGAGCCATCACAACAGCCAGCATTGCTTTGGGAGTGTCTTTGACAACACTGACCAACAACTTGAGGAAAACCATCCTACACTTGGCATGGGGCTCTTCATTTGGCAACCTATATCTTCTGGGATGACTGCTATCACCTGTGTAGGATAACTCCAGTTAGACACACTTTCTCATGGAATGTGAAACCTGTAAAATAATGCTTTCTATATGGAATTTTCAAACACTCTTAGTATTAGTTATTCCTCTTTGCCTGCTTCCTACCCTTCCATCTTCCTTCCCCATTTAAACCTGCCTCCCATTCCCATTCTCCCTCCATACCTTCTGTTCTACGACTCCCCTCCCTTTCCTCTCCAAATCAGTGTGTTCTACTATCCATCCTTCTTAATACCTTTTTGTCTTCTTCATCAATGGCTTCTTTCTAATTACTTCTGCAGGTACTTCAATTTAAACATACAAATCTAAAGACTTTATGCTAGGTTCCACCATGAGTGAGAACATGGGACATTTGTCTCTCTGAGTCCAGTTATTCTTATATATAATATAACATATTTTTGTTTTATCCATCTACTTGTAAATTTCATGACCAGTTTTTTCTTTTTCTTTTTTCTTTTCTTTTTTTTTTTACAAACAAATACAAGTACATTATTTTGTTTGTTGTTAGAACATTGACATTAGATCTTGAGGACAAAAAAATTTCAGGGGTCATAGTTTAAAGTAATGTGTTTGCATGTCATATTGATAAGGGGTGGAATGTTAGAGTTGGATTTAACTCTCAACTTGACACAGTCTGTAGTCATCCAAGAACCTCCACTGAGCAAACAACTAGATCATGAACCCTTAGGTCATATCTACGGGGGACTGTCTTGATTGATAACCAACATAAAAGGGTCCATCCCACTGTAGACAGCACCATTCCCTGGGCAGGTGGTCCTGGGCTGTTTTAAAAAGCTAGCTGCGAATAAGTCTGTGAGCAAGCCAGCAAGCAGTGTTCCCCGTTGACTCTGCCTCAAGTCCTTGCTTGAAGCTGTTCCCTTGATGCTGATCTGTAACCCAGAAGCTGAAATGAGCTGTTCTCCCCTAAGTTGTCTTTTGTTATGGTTTAACTTCATCAGCAAAAATTAAATGAAACCAGAACATGGATGTATATTTCAGTAGAACATATGTGCTCAACATGCAGAACCTTCTGAGAAGCCCTGAGAAGACCTCATAATTGTGTACACAGGTGTTAATGGGCCCCAGTACCTTGGCTATGGGCAATATAACACTGCTAACTCCCTTCCACATCTCCTTCGGATTGAAGATCATGGGTAGACCTGGTATGACACATGTCCCATGTGCCAGGGTGACTAAAGCTTAGAACGAAAATCTCTGATGGAGCTGGAGTAAGTTGTGGCATCAAGAGACCTGCACTGAGGCATTCTGTCATTCACAGTGATACTTTAGTGGCTACATTTTTCTCACTATGTTGGAGAACTGAGATAAAAGGGATACACATGGACGTCCTGGGGGTCAACAAAGGCTGCATGGTGGTATTGGGGGCTCTTGGGGGGCTCTTGGAGGCTCTTGGGGGTTCTGACCTTCTCACTTCCCTCTTGGTTATGGTCTCCAAGCTTATGCCTTTGGCCCAGATATAGCAGCCAAAAATCTTGTTTGCTCCAAGCTGCGTGATATAAGAGGGTCAGTATAGATGGGTGAAGGTTTTTTAATAGGGTTTCAATGTGTTCAACCTCCTTCATAATTCATTTCTATGCTCGTGATCATACTCCATGGCTTTTTTTTTTTTTTTGGTCTTTTGAGACAGGGTTTCTTTGTATCACAGCCCTTCTTGCTTCTCTGTGTCACAGCCCTAGCTCTCCTGGGACTAGCTCTTGTAGACAAGGCAGGTCTCTCAAGCTTCCAGAGATCGGCCTGTCTCTGCCTCCTGAGTGCTGGGATTAAAGGCATGCACCACCACTGCCTGGCTTCTCAGTTACTTATTTTAAACACAACCTTTCCATCCTCCATATGCATCTGTATTGAGATTCCGAGGAAAGCATTCAGCCTCATTCTCAAAGCATATGAAGCCAACTAACAAGGACTTAGGAATGCTTTTATTTGAGATGCCAAGTAGTCAGGGAAACAGCTATCACCAGGGGTATCTTTGGGAGAGTGGCAGGGGGTGGTGATAGCCATTTCTGACAGACAGCCATCTTTCAGCTCACTCTCTGAGACAGACACCATTCTCATCACTTTCTTGGTATCTTTTTGATGGATCTCAATCTGTCTGACATTGTCTCTTATTGTTTCATAAGGCTGCAGTTTTACTGAGATTTAAGCTGCACATCTCATGTTCTGTGGCTTTATCCAGCATGTATAGCTCATCATTCCTAACAGGTCAAGTGTTTAGACTTCTCTTAAAGTTCCTTTACATATCCTGGCAGCTGCGGCTTGCTTCAGTTTTTGTTACTCTATTTAAATTCTCCCTTGTAAACTGTACCATACATAGAAGCAGGGCATAAGCAAATGTGATGTATAATTCCTACTACAAAGTGAATATTAGTATAACCATAAGTGACACATCCTTATCAAAGCCTAACCTGGCTCTCATGATCCCCCAGACCCTGAAAGGGCACCCACTGTGCCATGCAGCAGGTAGCCTTTCCTTAGGGTGCTGTTCCACCCTTCAGAGCCCGTTGTGTGGTCAGTGCTAGGGAAGGATATTTGCTTTGGATTTCCAGTAATTCTATCATCTAGAATTACCCTCTATAGAATAATAATGTAAAATGTCTAATCATAAGATGCATGTTTTATAAGTTGCTTTTTATGCTCTATATCTGTGAAGTGTCTCTGTGCCGCTGTGTGTTTGGTAATTTTCATGCCCCTTAAATCTCATCGTCCCATGTCTAATAAAACTTCATATTTGAGAATATGGTTGAGGATTTGGATCTATTTAGCTCTATTACTTTTTAAAGATTTACTTTATTTTTAAGTGTGATCTCTGTGTGTGTGTGTGTGTGCATGCACACACACACACACAAGAGTATCAGTGCCTGTGAAGGCCAGAGGTGTTGTATTCCCTGGGGTTACTGTCCGTTCTGAGGCACTTGCTATGGATGCTGGGAATTGAAGTCCAGTCTACCGCTATCATAGTGCACATCCTAACCATTAAGCAATTCTCCAGCCCCCTGAGCTCATAATCTATTTTGATCAAAGGATCAAAGGTTGTGAAACTTGGTGAGTCTATCTGGATCTTTTAATTTAGTATATGGATATTTGATGGCTCTAGAGCTGCCTGTTTAAGAGACACCAGGTCTCACTGAGGGACCATTGCGCTGTTGTCAAGTGTAGATGAACTGTATTTGTGTGGGCTAATTTTGTTTCCTTGCTTTCTCTTAGTTTTTAAAAATCGGCACACGGAGTAAGGGGTTTCATTGCGGCCTGGTCATTCGTACTTTGCTGTTGTGGGTTCTTCTTCCCCCTCTTCCTCCGTTGTCCTCCCTCCATGTCCCTTCCCCTGCTCCTCTTTCTCCCACACTTCTTTTCTCCCTTCTTCTCACTCCTATTCACCCTGTTAGTCCTTGTCCTCTGCAGTAGCCCTGTCTTGATGTCATATCACATGTGTCCTATTACCCTCTTTGTACTTATGGTCCCCAGGCATCTTTTTCCTGCCCCATGGTCCCCTCCCTAATCCCACAACCTATCTGCGTGTGCTGATTTCCCTTGCACAGATTTGGTTATGTTCATTTTGCCAACACCACAGCCGCTTGAGCACTGTAGCTTTAAAGTGACTGAAGCTGGGTTGTATGAATCTTATATTTTCTTTCTTCAACATTGCATTCCTAAGTCTTTTGACTCTTCATGAAATTATTTTTGCTAGACATGGTCAGACTATGTAGTGTAGCCCAGGCTAGCTGGAACTTGCTATACACACTAAACTGACCTCGAATGTAGAGAATCCTCCTGTCTCTTTCTTCTCAGGGCTGGGACTAAAGGCATGTGGTCCTATGACAGTCACAGGCTTTGAATTTATTTATGTGGAGGGCTCACTACTGCGCTGTGGTACACAGCCATGTAAAGAAGCAAAACACTCATATATAAAAAATAAATCTAAATTAGAAAAAGCTATATGTGTGCACACATATGCATGTGGATGTATGTGTGTGCAGGTGTGTGTACTTGTGTGTGCACAGATATGCATGACAAAGCCTCCGTGGATGTCACAGGATAGATAGTGGGTAATAGCTCTTTCCAGACTGTGAGTTCTAAGGATTGGACTCATGTTTTCAGACTTGGCAGGAAACATACATGTTGAGCCATCTCACATTCTTCAGGTCTGTATATTTTTAAAAACAGTTTTCTTGACATGCACAAAATGTCTTTCTGGGATCTATACAGAAACTCAAGAAGAATGATAAATTCTAATTATGTCTCTTCTTCCAACTCAACACACATGGAGTGTTCCTCATTTACTTAGACATTATTTGATCTCATCAATCAGGTTTATAGATTACCTCATACAAATACTTCATCCACTTTGTAGGAGAGTATTTCCATTTTTGTGCTAAGACAAGTGTTTAATTTCAATTTCCAGTTTCAATTACTCATTGCTATTAAATACACATAACACATTTATACATTGTTTATATTCTGCCTTTTTGCTATTTACTAGTAAGTTATATGAGATTTCATTGATTCCTTGGGACTGTTGACATAGAGTTATTGTATTGATGGACAGTTACTCTCTTCCTTCTCCATTTGGGGACCTTTTCATTACCTTTCATGTTGTAATACATTATGCAGATTTCAGCTTGATGCTATGCAGGGGTGGGAGATAAGACATTTTACCCGTTCTCAATGTAAGTGGTCAAGATTTCTCTGTGCATGCTTGTAGCTCTGTGTGCTATGTGCATTTTGTCACCTATCCCAGGATCTTTCCCTCTTCCACGTCAGCTGATGTATGCCGTGAATAGCTGTAGTGTGTTATTTAGCTTGTACATGGGATGTTTATACAATTTGATTTTGGAGCTTTTATCCCACTTGGGTTAGCTCACCTCAGATCGTTGTGTGAGATTCCTTTTAGGCAGTGCTGGGTTGCTTTGTCGATGTTACTCCAGGGTTTGGTGTTTGCTGCTGAGCATAAGTATCCACTTGCATTCTTCCTTTCTGGTGGTACTTTTTTTTTTTTTCTTATTTTGAGGTCTTGTATTTCCTCCACTTCAGGGATTAGAAGAGGGACTGGAGAATGGACATGGTTTCTTTTTCACTTGCTAGAATCCAATAATGAGACATCATCTGATCTTAAAATTTACAGATATGATTTCGTGAATAAATCTTTCTAGGTCCATTTCATTCCTGTGATCCAATTTGTGTTCAGTCATATTATTGTTCTTTTGATGTTTATGGGGAAATTGTGGAGACAGAGCAGCCATCTTCCTTTCGTTTTTGACCTTACTAACTTCATATTTTTCTTCATTTTGCTTTCACCTGAGTAGAATTTTGTCAGTTTTATTGACTTATTTTCAAAAATAAGCTTTTGGTTTTACGCATTTCTGCTATCAATCGTCAATAATATTTTTAAATTATACTTTTATTAATTGAAAGTTTCATACAAGTGTATTTTAATCATATTCAGAAACTCTCTGAAGCCTTCCCAGATCCAACATGGCCTTCTCTTCCCTCCCAGTGTCTTGTCCTTTAAAAAAAACTCACAAGTTCAATTTGTTGTTCCTTTTTGTTATTGTTGTTGTTATAATTTTTATTCATTTTACATACCAACCACAGTTCCCCCTCCTCTCCTCTCCTCCTTCCACCATCCTTCCCCCCATCCCACCCCACATCCACTCCTCAGAAAAGGTAAGGCCTGTTTTGGGGGGGGGGGCAGATCAACAAAGCCTGGTCCATCAAGTTGAGGCAGGACCAAGTTGCTCCCACCTGCATCAAGGCTGAGCAAGGCACCCCACCCTAGGAAATGGGCTCCAAAAAGTCAGTCCATGCACCAGGGATCGATCCTGGTCCCACTCCCAGGAGCCCCACAAGCAGACTAAGCCACACAACCATAATTCACATTCAGAAGGCCTAGTTCGGTCTCATGCAGGCTGCCCAGCTGTTGGTCTAGAGTCTGTGAGCTCCCACTAGCTCTGGTCAGCTATCTCTGTGGGTCTCCCTTTAGTGACTTTGACTCACCTTGCTCATATAACCACCCCTCTCTGGAGTTCAATTTGTGTTGCCCTGATATGCTTAGGCTTGTGGTCTTCCCTTAAAGACCACCCACTGGGAGACGTTTCTATGTTCTTTCTGATGTTGACTTCGACTTTACTTCTGTGATTTTTCAGTTGTCTCTGGGTTTGTTAATGGGTGCTTTATGAGCCCACACAGTAGAAATTCCCATTTCTTGGGAATACTCCTTGGAAGCTTGGGAAAATAACACCTTTCTAATTATTTGTGAGTTCTCTTTAATTCAGCCACGTTTACATGGAGCTAATGAAGTTCAGATCCTTTGATCACTAATCAATGCAGAATTATGGATTACATAGAGCCCCGGGCAACTTTGCCCTCAATTCCAACTTCCCTTCTTTGCTTTGCTGTTTCTTGGCTATGGGCTGGTGATGAGGTGATTCTGTGTCAGTAAAGGAGGCTCCTCCTTGAGGCACAATTAATAAAAACTCGGGGAGAGAAATTGGGGTTCAACCTAAAGGTCAGAAAAGCAAAGCAGCCAACCACTGGCTCTTACCTGGACCTCAGTCCAAAAATGGCGATCCTGCTGCCAGGAATCTCAGAATGAGGCTGAGTCTGAGACTTATTTCCTCCTACTTCATAATCCTTTCTAGAGCTGGGATTAAAGGCACGCACCACCCAGTTTCTATGGCAACTAGTGTGATTAAAGGCGTTTAAAGGTGTGTGTTACCACTGCCTGGTCTATAAGGCTGGCCAGTGTGGCTGTTTTACTTTTCTGATCCTCAGGCAAGTTTTATTTATTAAAATACAAGTGAAATGCTACTACATCTCCTCATCCCTGGACCTTTTCCATGTCCCATATCCACTTTGCTGGAGCGAGTATAGCTCCCCCCCCCCCCCCCCCCCNTTCGGCCAGCCGCTCCTCCCCCCCCCCCCCCCCCCGGCTTTATCTTCATTATCATTCCCTGATCTATTTGTTTTCATTTCTGAACTTTCAATCTGTCTGTGTCTGTAACATTTAAGTCAAATTTCTTGTAAGCGACACATTTTGCACCCACAGCTCCTCCTCCATCTCCTTAATTTCAACCTTTCTAGATTTCAGCATTTGTCTCTTGCTTGCTGCCCCTGGTTCTCAACTGAAGTCAAACCATTTGAATTTTCGCTGACATTTAGCTCGTTTACACTTTCAGTGATTGCTCATAGTTTTAAGCAGGTCTGTGTCACAAAAGTTTTTATGTTTATTTTTCCCTGTTTTGATGGTTAAAGGTTCTTACTTGCATACACACAGCTGCCCCCGTAAGGTCCTAAGTCGAGTGAGGGAGTCAGACAAACACGTCCAAGTTTAGCAAGTTAGGGTCATAGCCACGTTCCTGTTAATTAGAGGTTAGAGCAAACACTCAGTCAATGACTGGAAGTCCCTCACCCGCGCGTGATTTCACTTCTCTGGGTCTTATACTGAGAAGTGGGCTCAGAAACCTCTTTCTACCGGATATCTTTAAGAATGAAGACTGCACTTTAAGTTGTTTTTCATTTACTAAACAATAGCATAAGGACCAGAGAGATGAGATAGTTAGGACCACTCACTGCCTCCACTGAGGACCTGAGCTCAGCTCCCACACCCATGTCAGGCAAGTCACAATCAACTGTAACTCCAGCTCTCTAAGAGATTCGATGGCCTCTTCTTGACTCTGTGGCCATTTTCCTCATGTGCACATACCACCCCAACACACACATATACACATCAGTATTAATTTTAAACAATAGCACAGAGCATAGCCTTCCTCTGTGGTGAACAGTTACATATAGTGTATTTGCCTTTCATGTTATTAATTTGATTTCTAAATGTTAGCAAAATTACTATGATTTTAATAATCAGAAATTTTTAAATTCTGTATTCTTTCATATCTACCTCTACACTTGTTCAGTTTTCACTCATTGGAGGCATGCCTTTAAATACGAGCTCTGCCTAAGCATTGCGTGTGGAAAGATGATGAGAACTTCTGTAACACTGGGAGCTTCCAACACCCTATTTAAAAATGCCTTCCTAGGTAGAGTCTGTGTGGTTTACCATATCTTAAAGGCAGCTTCTCCTAAACTTGTGCCTCAGTTTGGACACTGACTGAGGGTCTGTTTTACCAGTGTTTCTTCAGCTGACCCCTGCATCCTCTCCCTAAGGCCATGTATCACCTTTACCATGCTGGGTGGTCAGTAAAGGTAGAAAACGGAAATAAAAATCTAACCATCGTGGAGGACAATATTTGTGATTCTTTGGTTATTTGCTGTCATCCTATGTGAGTTATTGATGCTTAAGAAAACCTTTGGGAAGTATATGATGTCTGCAGCATAAAAATCCCAAAGGTGTTTGTGATAGATGCTCACTTTAGGGACACCTGAGGTCAGACTTGACATGACATCTCCATGCTAAACAGAACAAAGTATGACAGAAACTGCAGTCAATTATGTGAGGTCTAAGGGCATGTTTCAAAGATATCTGTAGGAGAGCTGTAAGATTTCAGAAGTAAAGCATACTTGTGGAATATGTCTGAAATAAGACTAAAGGACAAAAACAATCCTTTCAATCTAAGCACCAAACCTTATATATAATTAAATAAAATCAATTAGAAATAATGCCGGTTCGAATAAAGCTACCTTATGTTATTTATCTAAGTTACAGTCACTTTAATTTAAAATTGCATGGTGCATTAATACTCCTATTCATGATTCTGAACTTCCCATGTTGTGGATTTTTCAGGTCATCAAGTATTCTGACGTATGTTTTAGTATTATTATGCATTAGTATAATACGTATGCCATATGTATTAGTTGTTTATGGTCATGACAGGAAGTGACTCCAGGAAGGTGGGTTAATTTCAGCTCACAGTTTGTGGAATCAGCTCATCATGGTGGCAGAGGATCACGTAAGGTCATGCTGCATCCACTCTCATGGGGCAGAGAAAAGTAAATGCTAGTTCCCTGATGGTGAGTCCCCTTTCCCCTTTTTATTCAGCTCAGGACCCAGTCCATGAGATGCTGCTGCCCACCTTGAGGATGGGCCTTTCCCATTTCTATTAACCTAATCTAGAAGCTCTTTAGAGTCACTCTTGTGGGTTACTAGAGATTCTGCTAAGTTGACAATATGAACCATAACACAGCATATGCCACTTAAATGGTCACAAAGAACTGGTGATGTTTAAAGGCCAGATGACCAGGTGAAGGGGTGGAATATTTTCTCCTTCTGAAGGCCTCTCACTATGAATTTGAAGCCTACCCCAACTTTCTGTGAATATAACCTTGTCATCTCAACCTCTGAATCTCACGTTTAACCAGTTCCTATTCCTGGTGATCAGTCATAGCTGTGCCTGCTGCTTTTAATGTTTGATTTAATTATACTTAAATTTAATTCATCATTTATACTATAAAAATAAACAGGGTTTCACGTTTAGTGTATGTTGTTATCCACATCTTCATTTATAAAAGTCTTCCTTTACCACCTCCCATCCTTCCCATACAACCATGAGATTCCTCTGCTTTCATTTCTGCGTCAAGTCCAGTTTGTGTTGGGCAGTTAATCTTGGGGTTGGGTCCTGCCCTGGTGTCAGGTGACATCACTAAAGAACTCTCCTTCTTCCAGGAAAAAAAAAAAAACAAGAAAATATAAAACCGTCTTGCTAAACTTAAAAAATGATACATTAAAAGGGTAGAAGGTTTAAAAAGAATCTCTAATTGTGGGATGATTCTCTGTGTGTGTGTGTGTGTGTGTGTGTGTGTGTATACATGTGTGTGTGTGTGTGTGTGTGTGTGTTCATTCTCCCTTGCCTCCAGAGGAAAGGTTAATATTTATTGTAGTTCCTGATTTTGCTGTAACTGATGGGAAGTGTCATTCTTCCTTCTTGGTCTTTGGATTTTTTGCTGAAGAGCAGACATGACCACATTAGCATCGTTAACTTTAGAGTGCTCCCTAAGGTTATTGATAACTTTACTCCAAAGAAACCAAAATGCCCAATCTAGGAAGTGGTTCAGTGGGTAAACATACTTGCTTTGCAAGAATGAGGACCTAAGTTGAATTCCTAGCACCTGTTTTAAAAAACAAAGGCATAGTGGTGCATGCCTGCAATCCAAAGGTGGAAGAAAGAGACAGAAGACACCACATGTTCACTGACAAGCCAGTCTTGACTACTTGGCACCTTCTAGGCCAGTGACCCTGTCTCCAGAAGAGGACAGTGCGCACACAGTGTTCTCTGAACTCTATGGACACACACGTTTATTCACCCAGGGATACTCATGTCTCCACATGTACTTGAACATTCTCCACACACCAAAACTCCCATAACCTGTGAGAAGTCATTTAAAAGCCACAGTGAAGCATGACTGACCACTAATTAGACTAACGTGAATATTCAAGAGAGCATTAAAATGAAGCTAATTATTTCCTAAATCAGAGATAAGACTATTAAACAAAAAATTGTCCTCTTCAGTTAGAAACATGACATTCAAAATCTCAAATTTCCCTATACTATGAAATACGTGTGAATCACCCAGATAACGATGACTAATAAAAATGGTTTATGACTTACTCATTCAGAGAGATTAAGTGAATCAAGATACTATTTCAATACCTAGTCTCTGATGGCACCTAAAATAATAGTAACACGAACATACCATATTTATTAGTCCTTTCTGCCAGGCTGGAAGGTGGCTATTTTATGAGAGAATTCATAGAACACGGGGATTTAAGTTGATAACAATCTCATGGTACCATTTATCTGTATTAAATGCCTGGCTCAGAAACTGATTTCCTGGAGTATGTATTTTACAGCATATTATCTTATTCCTGGGTCTGACTCCTTTCTTCCATTAGGCCAATCCACTAGATAGTAACACACACCGGTCTATTTGTGGCATCTTTGCTGACTTCCGTGTTTGAGGGTTGCAGTGAACTGTAAAGAACTGACAGTCAGTGTGTCAAGCTGCCATCCTCTATGAAGTTCAGCAGAACACACTTTGTTCTCAGAGAAAATTGGAAAAACCAACATCCACATTAATAATATCATAAAAATGATGACCCAATGCATCTCATTAGCATATCAAATTGTTCCAACAAAATGATTCTGCATTCAATTTAATCTTTTATTGCCTTAAGAGAAAATAATGACAGGAATGCATCTCTTTTCGACTTGGCAAGATAATTTACAAAGTTTTTATAAACTGTCTTAAATTCTCACTGGAGGCTTATTAGATTGACAGGAACAGTTATGTAAATTTTACAAATAAGGAAATAAGCAGAGGCATTTTCACATATGCAGGGAGAGATAGTGTGCAGGCTACTTTTAGATCAACTTGATACAAGCTAGGGTCATCTGGAAGAATGGCGCCTCTACTGAGAAAATATCTCTAGAAGAGCAAGCTGTAAGTCATTTTCTTAATTAGTGATAGACGGGGGAGGGCTCAGCCCTTAGCAGGTGGTGCCATCCCTGAGCTGGTGGTCCTGGGTTCCCTAAGAAAGCAGGCTGAGCAAGCCATGAGGAGAAAGCCAATAAGCAGCTCCCCTCTGTGGTCTCTGCATCAGCTCCTGTCTCCAGATTCCTGCCCTGCTTCATTTCCTGTCCTGACTTTCCTCAGTGATGAACTATGATGTAGACTAAGTGAATGTCAAACAAACCCTTTCCTCCCCAACTTGCTTTTGATCATGGTGTTTCATCACAGCAATAGGAACCCTGGCTAGGACACCAAGGAAGACTAAGTCTCAACAGTCATTAGTTGTAACTGGAGGCTGCTTGTGTGTTTCCTGGCCACCCAGATCCAAAAAAATCACACAGAAACTATATTAATTGCAACACTTTTAGGCCTATTAGCTCAGGATTCCTATGAACTGACTCATATCTTAAATTAACCCATTTATATTAATCTCTGTATTACCACAAGGCTGTGGCCTACCAGTAAGGTTCTGGCGGTGGTGGCATTTTTCTCCTTTGGCAGCTACATGGCATCCCCCTGACTCTGCCTACTCTCTCTATATATCTATTCTAGCCTGGTTATATTCTGCCGTACCATAGGCCAAAGCAGCTCTTTTATTAACTGATGGTAATAAAACATATTCATAGTGTAGAGAAGGGAATACCACATCAATTAGTTGCTTGTAGCTCTTCATCTGGGGTGGATCCTGGTGAAAGCTCCCCCTTGCAGGTTAGCACATCTATTGCTGTTGCTACTGTGCAGGTCTTGTTTAAGCAGTTATGTTGTCCAGGAGTCATTGGTGAAAATGGAAGACTCAATCTTACAGCAGACGTCCTGGTCACTTGGCTCTTGCAGTTTTTCTGCTTGCTCCCTCCTTTATGTTGAGCTTAAATGCAGGAACTGTGTTGTAGATGTTTTCATTGGGACTGGGCACTACACAGTTGTTCTCTGCATTTTGACAAGTTGAGACTTTCTGTTTGCTACAAAGTATTTGTTACAAGTCTCTATTTGCCACAAGTTATTCTATTTGTTACAAGTTTTGTTCTCTGCGTTTTTTTGAGACTTTCTGTTTGCTACAAAGTCTCTATTTGCTACAAGCCTCTATTTGCTACAAAAAGAAGCTTCTTGACAAGTGCAAGCGCTACATGTATCAGTGGATATAAATACAAGTATTTAGGATACAATTAGGAATTAGACTAATTTGGGAAATTGGCAGTGGGAGGCACTTTTAATTTTTTCTTTTTTTAATTAAGCATTTTTAGATACAATTCTTTTTCATTTTACATAGTTATACCCGTTCCCACTCCCTTCCTTCCTCCCATCCCACTCTTCCCTCCCTCCACCACCCCACCCCTCCCCTTTCCCTTCCACTCCTCAGAAAAGATAAGGCTTCCCATGGGGAGTCAACAAAGTCTGATGCTTCATTTGGCAAGATCAACACCCTTGACCTCTATCTAGGGTGGTCAAGGTTTCCCTCCAAAAAGAAAGCACTCCAAGATGCCAGTTCAAGTATTAGGGATAAATCCTGGTCCCACTGCCAGTGGCCTCACACACTGCCCAAGCCTCACAACTGTATCCCACATTTGGTGGACCTAGTTTTGTCCTATGCAGGGTCTCCCCCCCCCAATATGAGTCTAGAGTCAGTGAGCTCTAGCTCAGGTCAGCTGTTTCTGTGGGTATCCCCATCATGGTCTTGACCCCTATGTTCATATTATTGCTCCTCCCTCTCTTGGGCTGGTCTCTGATAGTTTGGCCCAGTGCTTTGCTGTAAATCTCTGTATCTGCTTCCATCAGTTGCTGGTTGAAGGTTCTATGATGACAATTAAGGTAGTCATCAATCTGATTACAGAGGAAGGTCAGTTTAGGCACCCTCTCCACTGTCGCTTAGAGTCTTAGCTGAGGGCCGTCCTTGTGGATTCCTGGGAATTTTCCTAGCGCCATGTTTCTCATTAGCCCTTATGGCTCCCTCAATCAAGACATCTCTTTCCTTTCTCTCCCTCACTGTCCTTTCCCTTTCCTTCATGTTCTCTTCCTCTCTATCCTTCTCCCCACCCCCTCTACTTCTACCCTCCCTTCTCCCACCCCACTCCTAATTTTCTTAGGAGGACTCATCTGTTTCCCCTTCCCAGGGGACCCATGTATGTCTCTCTTAGGGTTCTCCTTGTTACCTAGTTTCTCTAGGATCGTGTACTATAGGCTTGTTACCCTTTGCTTTATGTCTAAAAGCCACTTATCACTGAGTACATAGCATGCTTGTCTGTCTTGGTCTGGGTTACCTCACTCAGGATTATTTTTTCTAGTTCCATTAATTTGCATGCAAAATTCAAGACATCATTGTTTTTACTGCCAAGTAGTACTCCATTGTGGAAATGTTCCATATTTTCTTTATCCATTCTTCAGTTGAGGGGCATCTAGGTTGTTTCCAGGTCTGGCTATTATGAATAATGCTGCTATGAACATAGTTGAGCAAATGTCTCTTGTGGTGTGAATGTGCATCCTTTGGGTATTAGCCAGATGCTGCTCCTGGGGAGGTAAGTGTCTTGGTTCCTGCTTGGAGGGCTCAGCTCTCTAGGCCCTTGCCTGGGGAGGAACATCCCGTTACCCCACCCCCACCTCCCAAGAACTTGCTACTATCCCTCATCACATCTGTAACCACAGGAGCCTTGGCCCAGACTGCCCCTGGAAAGGAACCCCAGAGCCTTAACATAATCCACTAGAAGAATGGACCTGCCTGCACCAGGAGGAAGAGCAACCACCTAAGCCACAGGCCCCACCTTCACCGACTGGAGGAAGAGGGGCCCCCTGAAGCGCAGGCCCCACACGCTCTCTTCTAAGATTCATTGCCTCACCAGGAAAGGATAGGCTAGGTTTCTAGTACCAGGTACACGCCCTCTCTTCTTGAGTAGGCCTTAAGTCCATTTAACTAACTGTAGATTACAGCCAAGTTCTGAGTACCATTACTGCACCTTCGGGGATATCCTGCCATGCTGGCCTTTGTGTGTGTGTGTGTGTGTGTGTGTGTGTGTGTGTGTGTGTGTGTGTGTGTGTGTTTTATAAGCATCACTGCTGGGTACCACTTCTGGTTGTTTCCTTGTTTATGGTAGCCTAAACAGCATCTTCCTATATTGTAAAAGCTACCCCTCAGGGAGGAGGCCAACTTGATACCTCCGAATCAGCAACAATAATAAACTCAAAATTGAAAATTGAAACAGGTTAAATTCCCAAGTACATCACAATCATGATAGTTTTTAAAAGTCATTTGTCACCTGTGGGAGTTGCCATGGAGCTGGTTTGTTAATTTCAAATAATAGTCACAGAACTGAGTGCGCCTTTCTCTTGCCTTTCCTATTTCATCAAATACCGCAGGGTAGGCGAGCAGGTGAGGAAGTGGAGCATGGCATTATGGGAAAATTATAGATCATAAATAAAAACTCAAAATGTAACTGCTATACTCTGTAATTCACAAATTAGTGAGATTGTGGCTAATGGCAATTATGAGAGAGGGAGAGAACATGTGAGAGACAAAGATAGGAATGGAGAGAGATTTTAAATGTTTATGTAGCTTTTTAAAGGTTTTGAAATTTTTTATTTATTTATTTATACTACTGATGGGATATGAGTTTATTCTGGTCTAGTTTGAGCAGGGAGTGAAATAAGAAATTCTGCCAAGGCATTTCAGGTCACCTTGAACTCAGTGAATACTTTACAGGGAAGGTCTTACATGGCCTCGTAATTTGGAGCAGTGGAGTCTTTTCTTGAGCTGCTGACTGGAATTATATTTTCCGAGAGGTCAAGAATGTTGGGTAGTCCCCACCTGCCAGGTGTGTCACTGCTGTCTTTCTGAACTGCAACCAGCAGGTGAGGGAACAGAGGGACTCCAACTCTTCAGCTGAAGAGGAAGGAGAGGCTTCAAACACAGACCTTAGCTCAAATGCCATGTTTCTCCCACACTATCATTTAGCCAATTATCTTTAGTGGTTTTTTGATGATGTACAACACAAGTTAATTTCAGTTTTCTAAAATTAACATTCCATTTCTGAATTCATGTTAAAGCCAGTTCTTATTATTCTTAGTATAGTTACTAATGGGGCCAGTGGTAGAAACTTGTCAAGTACGTAAAAGAACCTGGGTTCAATTCCTACTACCATGGAATGAGAAGAAGTAAATTCAGGTGTATGCAAATTTTCAGACATTCCTTTTCATCCCCCCCCCAAATTTTGCCTTTAGTAAACAAAAACACTAGTTACCCTGAGATGAAAAGGAGGGTTGATTGTGTTTCCATGATTTTAGAAAGCAGACCAGGGGAAATACAAAGAAAACTGGTGCCTGTTAAAGGATGTTGACAATGCAGGGAACAAAAGATGAGGTGTGAATCTTAAAAACGACGAGAAAGAGCCTGATGTGGTCTTGCATGCCTGTAATCTTAGTCCGCTGAGGTAGGAGGTCTGTGCACTGGAGGTCACTCTGTGCCACCAACTTACAGGCAGCCCAGGCTATGAATGAAATCCTGTCTCAAAAACAAACAAACAAACACAGACAAAAGACAGCAGGGATGGGAAAAAGCCCAAAGGCCAGTCTCCTTCCCTGGAGGTTAGCTGAGTGACAGCTGACTCAGGATCAGGGTCAGTGTGAGCTCCAGGTATATGGAAACAGCCCTGAGCTGAGCATGGTGGATCTGTAGCAAACGCCAGGGTGTGCGGCTTCAGTTTGGTGGAAATTTCG
Source organism: Alexandromys fortis (assembly GCF_014885135.2). Lineage (NCBI taxonomy): Eukaryota > Metazoa > Chordata > Mammalia > Rodentia > Cricetidae > Alexandromys > Alexandromys fortis. The sequence continues at coordinate 1,086,017 of NW_026068129.1, read as the reverse complement.
ATGAAAAGCCACAGACTTGAGAACATTTTATCTTCCATTCTGTGCCATTGTGTGGGAGCCAGGAAGCTGCTCAGAGGAGCGCAGTGGGCAGAACCCTGGCAGTGCAGTTGGTTGTCTCACTCACACTGAACCAACCCCTGGGAAGACGGAAAGCGAGGCAGTGTAAATGATTCTGTAGACTTCAGATATGGACTTTCGTTTAAGTGCAAACAGGTATTAAATGGGAACTATAAAGATTTTTAGGAGGTGAGTAAATGAATTAATTATGTACTTCAAACAAGGGTTGGTTTTAGGAAAGCATAGAAAGGTCTGGGCTTGAAAAGGTAGGCAAGTATAAATAGATCACGTTTTATGCTTTTATCAATCCATAGAACAATCTATAGTTATTGCTATCCAATTCATCTGAAGTGCCTCTAAAGTAATGTTTAAATACCCCCGATAGTAAAGGCTGATATATAATTTGCTGTTTCTTTCACACTTTACATTTCCACGTGTCTATCTATCAAAGATCCATGATTTTCCTTTTGGAAAGATGCCACCACAGTGCTGGGGAGTGGGTGCCAAAGTGCTCACTGGGCAGACGTGGGGACCTGGATTTCGATCCCCAGTACCCCCATGATGTGGTAGTACCCTCAGTGTGCTGTAATTACCATTAATGAATAAAGAAACTGCCTTGGCCTGTTGATAGGACAGAACTTAGGTAGGCAGGGAAGACTAAGCTGAATGTTGGGAGAAAGAAGGGTGGGAAGAGAGAGAGAGACACCATGGAGCCATCAGATATAGATGCTAGGCATTTTACCTGGTAAGCCACTGCCACGTGGTGATACACAGATTAATAGAAATGGGTTAAATTAAGATGTAAGAGTTAGCCAATAAGAAGTTAGAACTAATGGGTCAAGCAATGTTTTAATTAATACAGTTTCTGTGTGGTTATTTCAGGGCTAAGTTAGCTGGGCTGTCAGGACGAACAAGCGGACCCTCTATGCAACATCCCCAAAAGGTCAGACATGGAAACACCCTCTTGTAACCCTGTCATGTGGGTGTGAAGAAAGGAGCATTCCTGGAGGTGGCTAGCAAGTCAGTCCAGTCAATCAGTGAGCTCTGGCTTCAATGAGGGGCCCTGGCTTAAAACATGAAGTGGAGAACAATAGAGGAGAACCCAAGATGTCCATCTTGACCTCTGTATATGCATACATATGAACATGTGTATCTATATGTATTTTGACTAATATTCAAGATTCAGACTAACCCTTGGCTGTGTTCCTCCCTTTATCACTTTATAAGCATACCAATCTCTCTATATCAGTGTTATTTTATCTGTAATAAGTAGACTTTAGGAACAGTAATCCTACATTTTCTATTTATCAATGATAAACAAAAGTACCAAAATTACACACATTTATGTGGCGTGATGTGATGTTACTTCAGAGATATGCATAGACTCTTGAGTTCCTCAGAATCTATAGCTTATTTAGGCTGAAACATCCAAAACCCTTTCTTCTAACCTTCTGAGATTCAAACTACAGAAAAACAAATCTGTTACCTCTCATATGTGTCCTTCTTAGCTTTTGTTGTCAACGAGATGCATTCTGGAGTCACGTGATAAGGGATTCCTCTTCTACCCCACAGTGTCAGGATTTCTCATTTCTGTTCAGGGTGAGAAAACCATCCCTTCTGAGAGGAATCAAAGAGAGACTTTCTCGAAGCAGCTTCTCTGGAGCTTCTGGAAGCTGCTTGCCACACACTTGCCTTAGAGAGGTGAAACTTCAGACCGAAGAGTATTAACTCTTAAGACAGTGCTGGGGCTCACTATGCAGCTCAGGCTAGTTCAAGGTCATGACCATCTCCCTGCTTTAGCCTCCCAAGAAGATGATGATATTTAAATTTGGACAGTCATCTTCTCCTGAAACCACCGCAAGTGTCATCGGCATGCAGGCCTGGCCTTCCTTTATGAACTGTGCCACTAGTTAAAGATCTGCATAGCCGTGCTCGCTTCGGCAGCACATATACTAAAATTGGAACGATACAGAGAAGATTAGCATGGCCCCTGAGCAAGGATGACACGCAAATTCGTGAAGCATTCCATATTTTTGTAGACAAGATTGCCGGGCAAAAAAATGGGATCTTGGGGGTGGGGTGGGAGGGAGGTAAGGGGAGATGGGGAGAGAAAAGTGAGAAGGGGAGGTTGGCGGTAACTTGGGAAATGGGATGTTTGGGATAAAGGAAGGTTGGATAGGGGAGCAGGGAAGCACACATCTTAATTAAGGGAGCCATCTTAGGGTTGGCAAGAGATTTGGTGCTCCCAGGTGCCCAGGGCGATGTCCCCAGTTAGTTCCTGGGGCAGCTGAGAACAGAGAACCTGAAATGACCCTATCCTATAGCCATACTGATGAATATCTTGCATATCACCATAGAACCTTCATCTGGAGATGGATGGAGATAGAGACAGAGACCCACACTGGAGCACTGGACTGAGCTCCCAATGTCCCAAGGAGGAGCAGAAGGAGGGAAAATATGAGCAAAGAAGTCAGGACCACGAGGGGTGCACCCAC
>NW_026068129.1:887853-1083109 GCF_014885135.2 Alexandromys fortis | reverse complement strand
GGGGGGGAGGAGGCGGAAAAATTTTTTTTCAATAAAAAATTATATTTAAAAAAAAAGATCTGCATAGCCGCGAAGTGAAACCACTGCTTCTTGCAGAACACTTTGATACGGTTCTCTGATTCCCATTACGGTTCCTGTGTTTATGAAGCCTTGTTTCCCGCAGACGTGGTTTTTTGTTTTTTGTTGTTGTTGTTTTTTTTTGGTTTGTTTGTTTTTGTTTTGTTTTAATTTCAAGAATCGAAGGAAAAGCTGTGGTTCAAGTGCCTTTCTCCTCTCCATCATCCCAAAGTGCATTCCCTTAAGAATAATGTGATAAATGAAAACACATAAGTTAGAAAAAAAAAGCACGCCTGGTTCTGGAAGTGTGAGGAGGCTGTCTGCTCATCTTTTGTGAGACATGTCACCACACATCCCTCAGATAACACAGCCCACACAAAGGGGGGGGTGCAGACCGCAAGTTCTAACCTGAAAAGGCATGGGTAGAAGGCGTGCCTGGCCCGAGGGTGTGCACCACTGTGAGGACCCTCATCGCTGCTGCTAGACATCGAGAGGACACAGCACAAGCTTCACGTGTATATAAGTTAAGTTCTTTGTCTTTATCCTTTTTGGGGGACCGAGAAGTAAGTGTAACGTTCTCAGTTTACAGTCGGAGCTTGAGGCTTAGTGGGTTTTCGTGTGTGCTGGACTCAGAGCTGTCAGAAAAGCCGAACCTGAAGGAAGCTAAGTGACAGGGAGGGGTTAAGTGGCTTGGAGGAGAAGCTGAGTGATTGGTAAGGGCCTGAGTAGCTGGGAGGGGAGGGAAGGCTGAGTGGCTGGGAGGGGAGGGAAGGCTGAGTGGCTGGGAGGGGAGGGAAGGCTGAGTGGCTGGGAGGGGAGAATGATCTAGTGAAAGCCCCTGGATGTGAGCCAGGTCATTGCATCTCCTGTAAGCTGAGCACTGGTAAGATCCCCAGGAATATTCTGGTCATTTTTAATCAGACATCACTTCTAGACTCATTAACTTGCCTTGAAAAGTCCAAAAAATAAATAAACAAAATAAACATAAAGACCTCTGTTTTGACTCTGAGCCTTCTTCTTTTTCTGAGAGTTTGTATGTGCATATGTGTGTATTTGTGTACATGTGTTTATGTGTTGTGTATGTGTATGCACGTGAGTATGTGTGTGTGCACATAAGTGAGTATGTATGTGTGTATATGTGTGTGGATGTGTCTATATATATATACATATATATGTGTATGAGTATTTATGCAGGATGTGCATGTATGTATGTATATATGATGTGGGAATCCCCTCTCTGTGCTGTGATTGCCATTAATGAATAAAGAAACTGCCTTGGCCTATTGACAGGAAAGAACTTAGGCAGGGAGGACTGGACTCAATGCTGGGAGAAAGAAGGGTGGAAGCAGAAGGATGCCATGGATCTGTCTCTAGAGATAGACGTGCTGAAACTTAGCTGGTAGATCACGACCTCGTGGTAATATACGGATTAATAGAAATGGGTTAAATTAAGATGCAAGAGTTAGTCAATAAGAAGCTAGAGCTAATGGGCCAAGCAGTGACTTAATGAATACAGTTTCTGTGTGATTATTTTGGTTCTGGGTGGGCAGGATTAACAAGTGGACTCCTTCTTCTCCAACATGTGTGTGTTCAGAAGATGGCCCTGGATGTTGTCACGCACACTTCGGATCTATTTACCTTGCTTTTGGGATGTAGCCTGGAGCTCATCAAACAGGCTATCAATTTCCAGGGATGCAGGGATCTTGTCCCAGGCCTGGGACTACACACATGTCACTATAATATCTGACCTTCTAATATGGGTTGTGGTGATTGAACTCAGGTCCTCACCCTTCTGAGACAAGTGAACTATCATCCTAGTCCAAAAACTTCCATTTCAGCCATATTTAAGCTGTTACCCATGCTTGCCCTGTTTTAGAAGCTACAGTATCTCACGTTTGTTTCAATGAGACCCGACTTCACAGAGTTAAGAGTCAGGCAATAGATGATTTGAAATCAGTGTGCTGATTTCCTGTGGACAGTCTGGGCAGATGAAATGGTTTAGTGGGTAAAAGCACTTACCACCAATTCTGAGGAACCGAGTTCCATTCCTGGAAGGAGCCTTGATACAAAGAGAAAGCAGATTCTTGAAAGTTGTCCTCTGATCTCCATATGTGCCCTATGGTACACACACGATTAGGGGTGTGTGTATAAAGAAATGCAAAAGAAATCCAAGAGAGGTAGATTCCATCTCCTCAGTTCTTTCTTGGACCCCACCACCCCTATCCACAGAAGTGTCCTCACTTTATCACAGAGCCCACAGTATGGGAAACACACACTATGGTGCTCCCTAGAGCCCAGTCGTTACCTCCCATTCCTTGGCTTCTTGCCTAAGCATAGACTCAGTAGTAAGTCATGCAACAGAAGACTGGAATGGCTTAGCCTGCTGCCTGAGGTAACTCTGCAGATAAGGGTAGGCTGACTATCTCCTGCTGACCAATTCACGCAGCTCTCAATAGCTATGTCCAAAGGGCTTAGGGGTTATATTTTTAGCCTAGGAAATAACTTACTTGGGAGACTTTTATTCATCATAGAATTGGCAACATATCTGATCTGAATAGGTTTCTTTTGTTTTTCTTCCCATGGGATATTTAGAAAAACAAACTAAAGAATCCTATATACAAAAGATGTAAGTAGTGATGATCCTATTGATTTTAGGGGCCAAGCGGCTCTTTTCCTCCCCACTTTTCAGCTTCTGTCCTTGCCTGTGAATTTCCACAGAAGACATAAGGGACTCAAGTTGGGAATGCTGCTGTGAAGTTTGACCTGACCTGTGGGCCTCCTCAAAGACAGTGTCAGGAGTGGAACCTGTTTCCATAGGTGTTTCTATCATGAATGCTGCCTTCAGAAGCCAACTTTACTCCTGCAGGGAGCATGGACAATATTAACAGTAGATAACCCTGGACAATGGTCACATCTGTGTCCCCCACAAGCCACCTATGGATTGCCACTGAGGTGACACCTGGCAGGGAGCAGGATGAGGTACAGCCACCATGCAAACAGACACAATGTGTCTCTGTAGTGGAAATGGCATGTCCTGGCTATCCCAGAAGAGTTCAGGTATCTTCACCCTTCTGCAGCTGCACAGCATCTCCCCCAAGGAACCCAGAGAGATGCTGTTTACGGCATCTGAGGCAAACCCTGCAGGAACACACATCGAAGACACATGGACCTCTGGCAGAGTCTGGAAGATGCCTCTCTGAGTTTACCGCAGAACCATGAGGGGGCACGGTGAGAGGACCCGGCTTGGCCTATGAGAGAGTCTGAGCTGTCTCCTATTTATTGTTTTATCCTAAAATATACCTTGCTGAGAAGGAGTGAACAGATGCAGCACAGAAGAACTTGTGGGACACTTTAACAATGGGCATATGTGAGCCCAAATGGAACTCGTGGATTTTAGTTGATAGTGGAATCTCACATCAGCTCATCTCTTACAAGAGATACAATAATCTAGTCAGGAAGTTTGTAGTGGTTTCAGCCATGCAGATGGGGGGGGTGGCTAGAGAGCAGGTGAACTCTCAGCTGTCTCTGATCAATTATACTCTGAACCTAAAACTCCCTACAATTAAAGTCTAAGGAACATAGCAATAAAAGGAGACTCCATCTAAATCCCAAGGTCTGAAAACAGTATTGAAATCTCAATTTTACTTCCTGAGATGTGTAGTTCTGGGCCTGGAGGGCACATCTTGGAGTAACTTAGGAAACACATTGCTTGTGAGCAAAACTTCTTTTGAAATTAAGTGCAAAGGGCAAATGAGCAGATCTTAAACGTGGCCAGCCAAGCACACACACACACACACACACACACGCACGCACAAAACACACCTAGCCATGTGTCACCACTGTGCAAACAAGAAAACGCACTTCCAATCAGATGCCCCTCTCTATGGAGGAGCTCACCCCGGGCAAGGGTGGACCCTGGTGGGTGGGCAGCTCTGCTGTCTTTGTATGACCACAAAAAGCATCACTGTCTGTTAGGATCACAAAACTGTGTCTGTGGATGACTTCCCCATAGCAGGGGGATCTCCCGCCACCAGAGCGTGTGTGGCCTCCTCTGATCCCATGTTCAGGGAGCATGGTCCTCTCGACAGTGACCAACAGTCAGACCATTTTGGAATGTAGACTCTCAGGTCCTGTTCTGAAGGCCAGGTTGATCCTTCCATTGTTTCAGTTCACCCCTGCTCCCATGATTCCTTCACCTGACTTTTGCACTTTCCTCCTTGGTCTGGGTGAGCTCGTAATTTAAGCAACACCGTTCCTTGAAAGCCGGCTAAACAGTGTAACTCTCCTGCTCACTCCAGTGATTCGCGCGTTTCCCTGTCAGGGCAGAATGCCCTTTTCATACCAAAAAGTTGAGTATGGATGCATGACTATTGGCCATTTTGATAGTCCTTGCTTAAAAGTTATGATCACAGGGTACCAGCAGTGTGACCTCTTCTTGTGCATCTTATATGTTCCCCTGTGGGTGCAAGTGTGTATGTGGTACATGCATATCTGTGTGTATGTGAAGAGTGTACATTAAGGCCATGAGTCTTTCTCAATTGGTTTCCGTTTTACTTTTTGAAACGTCTCTCACTGAGACCTGGAACTCAGCAGTAGGTGAGACTAGCTGATCCTCCTGTGTCTACCAGCAGGTCTAGGGATCACCTGTGTGCTCCACAGTGGCTGGTCCCCTCCCCTGCCCCCGAGCTCTGGGTTGTTTAGCTCAGGTCCTCGCATTTGTTCAGCAAGCTCTCTTAGAGTTGAGGCAGCTCTCCCAGCTCCTCCTCACTCCACCATGTAGAGTCTCATTCGCCACAGTCCTGTCCCAGACTATGGATGCTTGCAGCAGGTCTTGCTCCAAGGAGCATCCTTCCTGAAAGCATGCTTTAGTACATGGCTTCTGAAACCATACTGACCTCTTCTCCTTGAGTCCACCTCAGACTGCATCCTAGTGTACAGCTATTTCCCACACGGCAAAGAATGCCTGGGAAAGCTTCCAATCAGCCTAGTTGTACTTGTGCTTGTGACTGGATGCTGGATTGTTCTATAGCGTGTGTGTGTGTTACATATAGCTGCCTATAACATCCATATCACCCTCCTCTACAGAAAATCTGAGACTTTTTTTTTGTGGACAGTACAATTATGTCATATATAAAACGAAAGAAAGAAAGAAAGAAAGAAAGAAAGAAAGAAAGAAAGAAAGCATCATTGTGAGTATTTGAGCATCAGTTTGAATGAGTATCAAATTAAATAGCCACAGCATGGGAAACTATTTAGTAAAAAAGTCACAAGGCTTGATATTCTGGAGTTGAAAGTGTAATTTTGAGGACTTGAAGTCGGATAGACTATATTATCCAACTTAATTGCACTTTAAATTTTTTATTATTATCATTTCGTGTGTATGTATGGATGCTCTGTATACATATATGTCTGTGTACCATACAGAGGCCAGAAAAGAGCATCATAGTCCCCAGAATTAGAGTGATAGATAGTTGTGAGCCACTCTATACGGGTGCTGAGAATAAACTCGGGTCTTATGTAAGAACTGCCAGTGCTCTTAACTGCCGAATCATCTCTCAAATTCCTAATTCCATTCTGAACTGACTTTCCCTAACTCTTTTAATTTGCTTAGTAATCTGAAGAAATTCAAGTATGCCGCTACATTCACAGCATCCTGGGCCAAGCACATTAGCCATGTCCTCCAGCAGTGTTGGTACCTATGAAGACACTGCACACGTGTAACCAGAAAGCCTCCTGGGAAGGCTGTGTGCAAGAATGACAGCTGAGGAGCACACAAGCTAGGTGTTCGTGTGCCATTATCGTGGCAGCGACATCAGGAACAGACACAGTTGCAGCAAAAGAATGAATACCCACCCGAGGGAGCAAATTATTTTTTTAAAGAGACCAATGAATTTTATTTCTACTAGTTTACATAATTTGATTAGTCATATTTTTACAAGAAAAAACTGATGAGAATAGAAAATGATACAAAATAGCTTATTATCTCTTATTTCTGTTCAGTAAGATTCTGAAGCCCCGAGATGTCCACAAGGTCAAACTTTGATATTAGCATATGGAGGCCCATGACCCTTGATCACCCGGGAACAGTTAAGTCCTAATTCACTAGTAGATATGGACCTTGAGAAACTGGGCTCAACATAGGGTGGGCAAACACCTCAGAACAAATAATATGTTCTCTGGCAATAGCTGCTGGGAGGTGCAGATTTACTGAATAAGCTCCTGAGTTCCTAAAGAACGCACCGAGGGGTTGCTATCACTACCCTGAGCTCTTGGAGTCCTCAAATAACACGGAAACCCCACCCTCTGCTCTGTGCACTTGCGGTCCCCCCGGGAGGCAGTTTGTCTGCGTCAGCAGTAGCTGCTGTACAACCCACAAGTGTTGGAGGGTGAGCGGTGGAACGCAGATGGCAGGTGATCTGCATCCCGAAGACGCCTGCGTTTTAACATGATAAACAGCCATGAACCTTGCTACCTGAAACACACAGGTGACATAGTCCCATGGCGACGGAAAAGTAATGTTAGGATAATGAAGTCTCTTAATTAACCTCAGACGTGTGTCCGTAAACACAGGGAGTGAGACTCACATGCTAAATAAAAAACGCTCTATGGGGGATTTCAGGCTGAGCGAGAATTCAGTTTTTAGCTAGAGTGAGCAACGCCTTTCTCACCAGAAGGTGAATAGATGAAAATGCACAGACACTTGGGTCTGGTGAGTGTCCTGGGGCAAAAGACAAGGACTTGATCCTTTAGATCACAGATTGGCAAAAGTACTTCTCACACCGGGCAGCAGCAATAGTACAAATGCAGATATCGAGGTTCCTTCTAAAGCCAAGGGAGTCAGAAAGGGGAGCGGGTCTCCTGACCTTCATTTGTCAAACACTCCACATGATTCTCAGGCACGCTCAGGTCTCAGAGCTCTGGTGCAGATCTTAAATGAGATGGGTGATTGGACTGAGTCCGAAGTCATTGTAACACTTGAGTCTACAGCGTGAGAAACTCAGGGGGTGGGAAAGGAGTGAAAAAAGCTTCTCACTGATATCTCATTCACCACAGAGAGGCTGCACACTATAAAATAAAATAAAATAAAATAAAATAAAATAAAGTGAAAGTTCAGTCAGGCGGCGGTGGCGCACGCCCTTAATCCCAGCACTCAGGGAGGCAAAGGCAGGTGAATATCTGTGAGTTCGAGGCCAGCCTGGTCTACAGAGCGAGTTCCAGGACAGCCAGAGAAACAAAAACTAAAAAACAAATAGCAAAAACAAAAGTCCAACAGCATTTTTTGAAGACACAGTTCATAAACTGATTTTACTTCCCATGCCTGGTACAAGATGTGAAACCAGCCAGGGCTTCCATTATGCTCCTGGAACACTGAGAAGGAGCAGTGAGAGGAAGGAACCCTTCAACCAGGACGGCAACCAGCGTGAACCTGAAGAAATTAGGTTGATAGTTTACACCCCAGCTTGAGGCTCACCTTGGAGACCTTGTGACCCCACAGCATGTTGGTTTTTGTCTCCTCAACCCTCCTCAGAAGTTCAGGCTTATCCCTGAGGGCTGGACCCCCACCATGATGGAACCACAGCTTTTCTGCTGTAGGATCCACTCATAATGACGTCCACAAGCCAAAGGCCAAAGAGTACCTTTTGGTACTCTCTTCAGCAGCATCAAGGGCTAAGGTCTGCCCCAGCTCACCCGCAGAATCACTTCTCTTTTCTGCTGTTCATGGTCATTATATCTGACATTCATTTCTGAGACTGCCACAGGGATGTGTGGCACAGGGGGGCTTCAGAAAGGACAGCGTGGAACATGGAAAAAGACAGCCATGGGACAGGAAGCCAGGGAGATCTCCAGCAACTGTGCCATCTCTGAGGATGGTAGTGAGCTAATGTGTAGGAACACTATGCAAGTAAGAGCATTCTGTGGAGACATTAATCACTAACAGCTAGACCATGCAGATGGCTTGGGAGGGGGTCAAGGTGCTTGCTCCCAAGCCCAATGCCCTGGGTTCAATCCCCAAGATCAACAACCAACTCCTGCAAGTTGTCCTCTTACCTCCACATGGGAACAATGGCACACATGTTCCCTTTAAATAAATTAATTAATTAAAATATACTATTTTAACACTACTAATAACTATGGAGCCCCAGCCTTACTCCTTCTAAAACTAAATACTTTAGAGTTGATGGTTCAAAAACAATGTGATACAGATAAAGAACGTCAGTTGTGTCTATGTTTATATCTATCTATCTATCTATCTATCTATCTATCTATCTATCTATCATCTATCATCTATCTATCATCTATCTATCATCAGTCTTGTAACATGATAGCCTGCTTTAGTTCTGTCCCACCCAGTCCCCCAGCCATTTTAGTCCCAGAGAAAAATCACACAGAGATCTCTATAAGATTATAAACTGATTGGCCCATTAGCTCAGTCTTCTTATTAGCTCTTTTAGCTTATATTAACCCATTATTCTTATCTATGTTAGCCACATAGCTCGGTACCTTTTTCAGTGGGGCAGGTCACATCCTGCTTCTTTGGTGGTCTGGGCAGGAGTCTGGAGTATTCTGGGAAGACTATCTATCTATCTATCTATCTATCTATCTATCTATCTATCTATCTATCTATCATCTATCTATCTGTCATCTATGAGCTGTCATATTATCTCTCTATCATTATCATCACCATCTAGTATCTGTTTTTTATCCCTCTGTCTATAAAGAAATACTGTAATGGCTCACACAACAGTGAGGCTAGTAAATCTAAAATCAGGCTAGAGACTTAAGGTAGAGTATACAGCACAGTCTTTTTTAGTCCTCTTTGCCTTGGACCATCTCTTGGGCTTCAAGTGATTGAATCGGGCTACCATTCATTGTAATTAATCAGCCTTTTGGAAAATGTGTGGATTTAAATGTTCACCTCTTTTAAAAATACCCGAACAGAGGGATGCAGATAGCAGTGGTCCAGTCGACCATAACTGCTGTTTCAAGGGAGATACTCACCATCTCCCATATCCACAGGTTCCCAGGAGCACAGGGCTCTTGGTCCTCTTCTCTTACAAAGCCATATCTAAGCCACTGCTGTGAGCTCACATGGAACCTGCTCAGCAAGGCTTCTGTGTGTACCCAGACTCACTTGGCTGATAGGAACATGGGCCAAGTCCTGAAACAGGCTGGGAGTGCACAGGTAAAATGGGATTATTCTCAGCATGCACGCTCATTGAAATTTTCTTGTTTAGTAAGGAAAAATCCATTCACTCATGTGATTTGAAGTATTTTATTTTCATTGTTAGGCAAGCCAAAAGGTCATAGATGATATAATTACATAAAATGGGATACTGCAATGCAGAAATACAAAGTGGAAACACTAACAAATGCATGCTTTATACCCTGGTCACGGTAACCATCTCTGCTCTTTGTGGCATGGTTACCTGTGGGGTGAAATTCTCATTCAAACCAAGGCTATTTTTACAGAGGCTGTTGCATTCCTGCTCCAGGGAGTACAGTTGTTTTTATACAGGATCCTGATAGGCTACAATATTCAGAGAGGCCTGGAACTGTGAAATAGCTCATCTAGAGGAATGTTTCATTTGATTTGACAGACCCTTCTCCCACCTTGGGTGAATTTCTTATTTTATTAGGATGCTATCCTTTTGTCAAACAAAAGGAAACCTTCATATCTCACAAAAAAGGGTGACTACACTTATGACCCCTGAAAACACAGCGAAGAGGGAGGTGGGCCTGCATCTCTATTACACAACCACTCAAGCACGGCAGCTGATCTGGTCTTTCATTTTAACTGCTCTCTGCCCAGGCCTGGGGTCTGCTTGCAAAGGGTACCTTGGCTTGCAACCATTGGGGACATTGCTTCTATGACAGGAGCTTTGCAGTTTCTTCTTTTCAGCCTTAATCATTACACGCTGGTTATTTCTTTTTACAAATTGTTATTCTGTGATCACATGATTATATTTAATAATGCATGCAAGCGTATTATTTTTTTATATATTTTTAAAAATACTTCCTGTTTCTCCTCATCTAGCTTTTGTGCTCCAAGGCTTACTGCACCTGTTCTAAACTGTTCAGGTGCATATGTGTGTGTTTATGTGTCTGTCTGCCTGTGTGTGTGTCTGTATGTCCATGTGTCTGTCTGGGTCTCTGTATCTGTGCACGCATTTATTAGCCTGTGTTTGTGCATCTATCTATGGATGTGTCTAGGAATCTCTGTATCTGCATCTGTTACAATCCTTATTTTCTATTCTAGCTTTCTTTTCCTTTTTGCCTCTATATTTTCCTCTGTAGCTAAGTACATATGCCAAGCTACTCTTTTAATAACAAGGTTTTATCTCTTTGCTGCAGTTAAAATTCTGGAATGTGTGTGGGCGGCCGGGTGCCGGGGACGCAGCCCCCACACTTTCTCCACTTCATCCCAGAGATCTCCTTTTGCCCTGTCTTCTTTCCACTTCGCAGCCTATTTCAGTTTCCAGTAATCTTTCAGCCTTGGTTCGTTCTCTTCACTTGGTTATGCCTTTCTTTTTCTTTTGTGGTTAAACCAGTTTGATGATTCCTCTTTATCTTGTAAAACAAAAATTAAATTGATATTATATTACCGCAAATCACAGGCAGGAGCTTTTAAAAATTAACATTATAAAATTTATTTTAGAAAGCTTCAACTCTATTCCATTTCATTTCATGATTAGCCCTAATTTCCTTCCAGTTGGCTACATTTTGTTAATCAGAAAAAAATACATTAGTGTATTGACCAGGATCTTCGTTGGTGTAATGAGTGATTTTGAAATGTCTACAATTTGCATTCCGTAGGTCAGATCTCTATGGCTTATGCAAAAATGTTTCAGTTACCACACCATTTTCATTCTTGAAGTTCGAAGTTTTATTGCTTCCTGGAACACATTTTGTGAACGTTCTGATCTTGGCCTCAATTACTGGCTGGGGCACACAAACACATTCGAGGCCACGATTAAGCTCCCTAGAGCCGACTTCTCAGTCTATCTTAAACTAATAGGCAGCCAGGTTTAAGACTTCAGTACTTAGGTGGGTATGGGCTCCGAGGTTCATCAGTCAGGGAAGCTTGCAGATATCCAACCTGCGTGGATGTTTTCTGCACCAAACATGAACAATAACTCATTATAATGCACAGGTTCTAGGGAAACAAAGAGACTGCATTGTGGACTGCTCAGTCAGCCTCAGGGGAGCAGCAACAAGAGGCCAGCCCCCAAGTGCATCTGGACGATCTTGTAGAAACAGGTGACTGCCTTACAATCAGACCTGCATGAACATGAACCCTCTGGGGACACTTTGGTAGAGCACGGCTTTGGGACTCAAGGTCTCCTCTCCTCCATCATCCCAAGGACAGATGTGGCAATAACCAACTTGGACTGAAGTGGGAGCTGTGTCTGCGCTTTATTGACAAAGGAGAGGGGCAGCCATGGGAAACCTGCCTACAGGTGTAGAGAGAGCTGCTGCTTCCTGTGGTGTCCTCAATGAATCTTAAAGTTTCACTGGCAGAAAACATCTTTTATCCCAAATGGAGGACTCTCAGGGAGGAATTATTAGACATTTTTTATAGGCTTTTTATTGTGGTATCTATTAGTTTGGGTGCAGAAGACTAGTGTATCAGTGATACATCTTGTCAAATTAATGGGTACAGATAAAACCTCTCATAAATATTCATTATACCTCATTACTGCAAATTAATAAGATATTTTCAAATTAAGCCTAGTCACAATTGATGCTGAAGACCTCGTTTTAATATATGATACTTGAAGATAAATTATGATTGTAAAAAATGATTATGCTTATTCCAAGGAATTTCTAGAAGAACTGAGTCAGTAGCAATTGGGATGAGGACTGCTGATTTAAATAATGATACATTCTTACAGATGATTTAAATAATGATACATTCTCAGTGTTTCTAAACTTTGTAAGCAAAGCTTTATTCTCTCCTGCACCGGCAAAGCAAAGAACTCCTTGTGTAGGACTTCCAAAGATTTTGGACAGTTCAGAAAAACTGCTTCAACTTACAAGGATATGCCACACTGACTCAACAATTTAAACCAAGGAAGATTTTTTTCCCCTGAACAAATAAAGATTCAGTTTTTCATCTTCATTGGGGACTTGAATAAATCATAAGAGCATTTTCTTTTGGAAAATAAGTCTGTAGAGTCTGGAAGATCATCTGTGAGCCGATTAGATCTGGTTTCATACTCATGGTTAAGTTATTCCTCTCTCTGAAGAGCTCTGTGGCAGGAACTGGCAGCCACTAATACCTCAGGTTCTCCATCAAACTGAGACCTTGAAGACCGTCTCTGTCCTGGAGAACTTCTAGAAGGCCATAAGTCTCCTCTCTCTCTTTCCTTTCAGACAAAGGACTGCTGGGAACATTTCTTCATTTCTACGAAAACTCATGAAATAAGGCTTTCCTGAAGTGATAGCTGTCACACAAGAAAGCATTGTCTTTTTAGCTGTCCTTATGAATGACTGACAGTGAATGGGTCCTGTGGTCCCACTAGGAATAGGAGTGGCCATCCTGTGTGCATTGTTACTAATTCAAATTCAGAACCTTTGTGAAGATTAACCTACCTGCTTGGTTCATCCCACAAAAGGTGGGCTTAGCCCAATTTTAAAAGTACCCAGGGTCTTTTTCTGGATGGGCCCCATTGACAATCTCAAACAAGGGTTCTCATCTAAAAGTGAAAATTGTCTGATTGAATTATAGCTGAATGAACCTCTAGCTTTAAAATGCTATAACCAGCTTCTGTGACATGTGGCGATAATTACACAGGGTCTCTTCTCCGAAGACCTTTCTAATCAAGTGATAACGTCAGGGAATGGGCAAAGGAGGGAGGGAGGTGAGGCATGCCAGAATGTGGAGAAAGTAGACTCAATCCTGGTCCCAAGCTTCCCACCACTGCTTCCCCTTAGCATGCGGGAGTCAGCATGCAAGAAAAAAAAAAAAAAAACATTTAAAAATGTTTAAATCCAATTGTTATTTATTTACTTTACTGTGTTGTGAGACACATATGCCAAGATGCACATGTGTAGGCCAGATGACAAACCCATGGAGACCTGTTCTCCCCCTCTGCCATGTAGGTCCCCAGCCTGGACTCTCCTGCATACATACATGCAAGTGAGAATTCACCCATATGCAGAAGTTCTCACATCCACATGAACACATATACACTTGTATATCCATAGCTATATGCATATATGTTTAAGTAACACATTAATACATTTAAAAATATTAAACATAATTTAGTTGCAGGAGCATAATGCAAATGCTTTATCATAGGACAAAAAATTAAATACAAATTCTTCAATGAACTCCTGGGCCTAGTAGGAGGAAAATTGGGTTTGTAGGCCCAATTATTTCATAGACTTTTACACTATGGGAAGTGTCCTGACTTGCTCTCTGCTGCTGAGATAAACATGACCTGACCAAAAGCAACCCAGAGAGGAGACTTTACCGTTCATCATGAATGGAAGTCAAGGCAGGAATCTGAAGGCAGGAATCTGAAGGCAGGAATCTGAAAGCAGGAATCTGAAGGCAAGAACTGCAGCAGAGGTTTTGGAATAATGATAGTTACTGACTGGCTCTCCCTGGCTTATTCAGTTTATTTATTTTTTTTTTTTACATTCATAAGAGTGGTACCGCACACAGTGAGCTTTGCCTTTATACATCAATTATAATTCAAGAAGCCTGAATATAGGCTAATTTGATGAAGGCATTTTTTCAGTTAAGTTTCCTTTTTCCAAAATGATTCTAGCTTGTGTCAAGTTGACAAAAAAAAAAAAAGCCAGCCAAAGTGGCATGATACTTGATTTAGATATTTTAACAAAAAAGTGAGAAATACAAAGTTTAAAGTAGATAAGAAACACAGACAAGAAAAATGCTTTAAAGAAAGAAGGACCCGTGTGTATTTTCCCAAGATGGATGATCTGAGCAAGACCTTCTTTCTAACATGGAGCCAGTGGAATGGCACCCTGAACCCAAAAGACAGAGCCCCAATTTCTTGAAGAAAGAAGCCTGAGGGAAGGCAGTGGGCATCTACATGGCTTGCTGTGTGGTCCTTGGTTGCCTTTAGGGCATACCGATGTATATGGATGTTATGTGTGCATGCCTATGTGTGCAGGTACTCACAGAGACCAAAAGAAGGCATCAGAATCCCCAATCTTGAATTTACAGATGGTTGTGAGCTGTCTGACATGGGTGCTGGGAACTGAACGCAGGTCCTCTATAAGAGAGTAGCCACTGGGCCACTTTTCCTCCCCTGGAATATTCTTTTCTCAAGATGGTGAGTCAACTTCTCTGAAATCCTGAAGAATCCAGTAAGAATTTCATACCTGAGTGGTTCTCGCAGACTTTGTGTTTTTCATGCTGGTTCAAGAACGGAGTCCCTATAATTTCATCACTTAGTAAGCCTCATTCGATAAAGAAAAAAGTTAATTTAGCAAGAATATCAGGTTCATTGAAACGCTTGGTTTTCCTATTACACTGTAGAGGGAAATTACATGGATGAAAAATGTGTATATGGCTATAATGATGTCCCAATAGAAGCTGCTCAATTTATCCCCTCACGCCGGCACTGGCAGCATCATTTTGAGGGTCCCTACCTGTCATCTTGTCATGCTTTCTAGAAACAGAAGCTCTCACATGTCACCATGTCATGCTTTATGAACAGCAGCTAGACAATTGCAAGGCAGTGGTCCATACTCATAGGAAGATCTGGGGAATTCATGGGTTTAATAATATGATGTTTGTGGTATATTGATTCTAAAGAAAGATCATCAAGGCCTTGAACCTTTCACTGAATTGTGTTCCTATGCTCACAACATGCAAATGAGACTCTACTATGTATGTAGATTTGAAGGCAGTGTGTTTGGTAAGTTTATGTGTACATGGGTGTGCGATCATCTTTTTCCTATGCATGCGTTCTACCATCCAACAAAGGGTGTGTTTTTGCCTTCTCGGTAATTAAATTAAGTGTGAACTGAAGGACATGGACAGAGATGGATGGGAACTTTGACACTGATAGGAGAAGGAAGTGGACATGATTCATGATCTTCAGCAGAAATTGATGGTGAGAATTGTCCTCCATAGGCCTGTCTCTCATTCCTTTTACTCTCTCTTGCTTCCTGGTGAGGCCAACAGATTCAAAGTAGAACAGGAGCGGGAATGTGCTCCCTACTCCTGATCATCCCTAAATGGAGGGTCCAGCTCTCCTCATTATGCACAATGCCTCCACAAATGTTCTGTGACAGGCTGAAGTGGTCTCTCTGTACATGGTTGTCTTAGCAGCATTTTCCTTTTCGTCACAGATGGGAGGTTACAGGGAAAAAAAGTAAAGTCACCTGCTCTCTTTTCTTCATTTTACAGCCAATTGGACAAGCCGATTCTTGTACGTCTTCATGCCTGTCCAGTGGTACTGAGATTTCCTTCAGTTCTGTTTTTAAGTTATATTTTACCACGAGACTCATAGCCTACAGGCAAGGTTCCAGCTGGCAGCTCACATCTTTCCCCTCTGGTGACTACATGGCTTCTTGCTGACTCCGCCTTTTTTCCCCCAGCATTTAGTTCAGTCTTTCCTGC
Organism: Alexandromys fortis; assembly: GCF_014885135.2. NCBI lineage: Eukaryota > Metazoa > Chordata > Mammalia > Rodentia > Cricetidae > Alexandromys > Alexandromys fortis. Next base: position 1,067,451 of record NW_026068129.1, on the reverse strand, counting down.
CTAGCTCTATTCTGCCCTATCAAAGGCCGAAAAAGCAGCTTCTTTTATTCATTCACCAATAAAGGCAACACAGATGGTAGCAAATTCTACTCTAGTTTCATCCTATTGTTTTAATAAAATCCTCCCATGAAACTCAAGGTAGGGGAGTGTGGCAGTTTAAATGAAAAATGTCCCTTATGGTGTTACTGTATGGGGGCGTCATATAAATTTTAGGATATGAAACATTGCTGGAGGATGTCTAACTGGGGATAGGATCTGAGAGATTATAATCTCACCCACTTCTAGTTCTGTTCCTGTTTCTTGTGTGGCTGAAAGATCTGATCAGTCAGCCTCCTCCCCGTTACTCTGCCTTTCCTGCCATTATGAACACTAACACTCTGGAACCGTAAGCCTAAATAATCTCTTTTTCATACCCCATATCTTGATTATGATGTTTTCTTACAGCAATGAAAAAGTACATGAGGAAAAGGGTCTATTTGGTTTTAAATAATGAGTTATAATCTATTACTTCAGGGAAACCAAGGCAGGAATGCAAGCATTTAGTGACATCATATCTACATTCAGGAGCAAAGTGGGAGTAAATGCATTCTTCATGGCCTGCTTAGCCTTTTCTATTTTCCTCTTAAATGGCTTAGGATTCAGTCTGGAGAAGAGCAGCCCAGGACTGGACTGGGTCTTCCAACATCAACGAGTCATCTAGACATCCCTTCGCTTACATGCCTATAGTCGAACCTGATCTCGTCAGTCCTTCATTCAGCTGCCTGAGGTTGTGTCAGGCTGACAGTTAAAGCTGAGCAGTACAACTTACATGCCCTGAAGCATTTGTCTAATTTTTCTTTATCAATTAAAAACTCAGGAGTTGGATATCAGGGTAAGAGCCTGATTGAACAGAGAAGCAGCCAAGAAGCAACCAGGGACCTCCTCTTTCTCTCCTTCCTTAATCCAAAAAGACCAAGCATCCCTCTAAGCCTTCCCTACTACTTCCTGTGTCTCTTCATATGCCCTGGGTCCTCCAAAACCTCTATGGCTAATTTGGTCAGCTAGTAGCTAGCTCTGCCCTCTGATTCAAGGTAAACTTTGTTCTTTGTCTCAGGAGTGTCAGAGTGCCATCAAAATATGCCACCACAACGTCCCGTGAAGCAGGCCTGCTCTTGACACCTGTCCCTTCCCAACCCATAGGCTGATGTGGGAGTGGTTTCTTATTAATAAAGAAACTGCCTTGGCCCATTTTATTGGATAGAAAATTAGGTAGGCTGAGTATACAGAAGAGAATTCTGGGAGAAAGAAGCTTAGAGAGTCGCCATGATGCTCCCACTCCAGACAGACGCAGGTTAAGATCCTCTCTGGTAAGCCAGCTCATGGGCTACACAGAATATTAGAAATGGGTTAGAACAATATGTAAGAGCTAGCCAATAAGAAACTGGACCTAGCCAGGCCAGGCAGTGTTTGAAAGAATACAGTTTCCATGTAATTATTTCTGGGTATAAACTAGCCATGCGGGCGGCCGGGTGCCGGGGACGCAGCCCTGCGCTCCTAATTTCAACAATAGGCTCCAAAGACCCCTACCAGCTTCTCATCCATCTCTACAGTATCTCAAAAAGGACAAACACCCACAAACTTTCATAAAATTATTGGAGTCATATACTATATCTGATTGCTTCTTCGAGAGAGGCTCATAATTTTATTCTGCTGGTTGAGCCCAGGGCCTTGTGTATGCTGGACATGTGTTTACTAATAGGTTTTATCCTGAGATATACGCTGTTTTAAACATACTATAACCATTAAAACGTTGAAATTATCTGGTAAGTTCAAAGGGAAGATGTCTTAGACCAGTGTGCTTGCTGATATTCTTCCCTGCCGCTGGAGGCAACCACCGTCTATAGATATCCCAGTAAAAGACTGACCTCTGACCCTCAGATATTATGTTTGTAAATAAAGTGGCAAAGAATGTTATGAATATATCACAATTCTCCACTATTGACATACTCACATCATAGCCCAAGATGGAAATACAAAAGGCAACAAGAAAATTATTGACTATTTTATGTTTGTGGAAATTAAGTTTATTTTTTATTGCAAATATATTCTGTTGTCTTTCCTGGGAGAGATTAGTTTTTCAATACCAAAAGTTTAGAATTACTGATTTCTTCAGAGAGCTGGGATAATATGCTTCAAGTCTTCTGTAGGAGGGGATTTGAGTTTGTATAATTATTACCAGGATCAGAAAATCCTAGGTTTTACTCTTGAAACTATTTACTTTCATTACCTCTGTCACTGGATGTCTAACCTTGTGAGTCTGTTTCTTTTTTCCATTTGTAATTTTAATAAATTAGATTTTTCTCAAGAACACGGTGGATAGGAAAACAGCCTAACTCTGGGTCCCAGGTGTGTTTTGAAAGGACATTCCACATGACTTGTATGAACTATCAATTGGTAAAGGAAGAAAGGTTAAATAAATGAACTTTACCTAGAACACATTTTAATAGAAAAAAGATTCCCTACGTGATGGATGTCCTCTGTCTCAGAACACATCGTTCTGGATGGAATACTCAGTGTCCTGAACTGCTTGATAGACTCTGTGGACAACTTAAGACTGGAAAGTAGGGTTGGGGAGATGGCGAAGTTGGTAAAGTATTGCTTTGAAAGTGGGAGGATTTGAGGTTGATCTCCAGCACTTACTGAAAAACTAGGCATAGTGATTCAATATTCATAATCCCAAGGCTAGGGAGGTGTAGGCAGGAGGACTCTGGATCCCTGGCCAGGCAGTCTAACCCAACCAGTGAGCTTCAGGAGAAGCCCCGACTCAAAGATCAAGGGAGAGAGCGCCTAAGGAATGGCAGCTGAGGTTTACCTGTCCTAGTCACTCTCTGTTGCTGCCATAAACTGCCCGGACAAAGGCAGCTCAAGTGACAAAGGATTTATTTTGGTCTACAGTTCCGGGGGTGTTGGGGGGGAGGAGGAGTCCATCATGAAGGTTAAGATGGGAGAGATGGGTAAGGGAGTTGTGGTAAACATGAAGCAGCAGCTGGTCACATTGTATGGTGCCTAGGAAGATGAGACTGAATAGGAAGTGGGGTGAGGCTATAAAACACCTACGTCCTCCTCCAGTGATCCACTTTCTTCTGTAAGGCTCTACCTCCTGAGGTCCCACATCCTTTCCAAACAATGCCACCGAGAGTCCAAACATATGAGCCTGTGTGGTCAGTTCCCATCAAACTGTAACAACCTATGACCTATACACACGCATGAGCGCGCGCACACACACACACACAAGCACTCACAATACATAAATAAAATAACATTGGAAGGATAATATAAAAATTCTCAAAGTTTTGGATTCCTGAAAAATGTCTATGTATACGTATGACTTTTCACCTTCACCATTTTGGAACCAATTAAGATTTCTTGCTTACTTTTACTACCAGCTCTGCATTTATGAGAAATTTTCAGTTTTATTCCTAGTTTTTCAGGTTAAAAACTCTAAAATTAGCTTAGGAGGAAATAAATTTTTATCATGTTTGTGCTTAATGTAGATTTTTTATTATCTTTTTTATTTTTCTTCTTAATATGAGGAGGTACTTCTGTTTAGGAACTAAGTAAAATAAAACTTATTCTAGGATACAGATTATATCATTTGCATATCCATATATGTCATATATACATATATAAGATATATATGTGATATATATATCATATGTGATATGTAATGACAAGTACATGATAAAATTGTTTATGTGGCTCAATTTATTTCTAAATTATTATAATTTTCATAAGCTGTAATCTGGCCCAGTATGTTGAATGTTTTTGTTGTAATCCTAGAAAAACTTGAACACTGACATTTCCTGTCTACCAGGGAAGGAGCAATTTGAATTGAGAAGTCATTTGTGTGCCTTTGTCCTTATGATCTCCCACCTCAGAATTATGATATATGGATTAGTTGCCAGTTTTCAGTAGTCTTGTCACCAAATGATAAAGAGGTGATCAAACACAAAACTCCACACATTGCATGGATGAGCGCTCACAGGTGCATTGATTTCGGGAAGAGGTGAAGCAAGTGAGGTCAGCAGCACAAACTGTGCAAGGGTGGGAAGTCAAGAAACATCACCGTGATAACAAAGGGTTGACAGGACAGCTCTTGTACATCATTCGGTATCAGGAAAAGCACATCCCTTGTTGAGGATAAAGCAGCCAATAGACTCTGTTTTTGTGTCCAGACTCTAAATGTGTTAGGTGGACTACTAAAGCTCCTATTAGCATTGCTTTAAAAGATGAAGGAAATGACATCTAAAAAAATTAGGTGGATGTATAATGCAAAGTTTCTAATCAGTTGAAGATAGAAATACTACAACCCAAGAAAGTTAGTTTAGAATTAGAAACTACAGCAATTGGCATAGAAAATGCACTAGATACTGTAGATTTTAAATTATGGAGAAAAGAATCAGTAGACTTGGGGCTAGAGAAGTAGAAATGAGCCCATTTTAGGAAAACACTAAAGAAAGAAGAAGCCAAAAGGTGGGTGCATGTGATAAATCTAAAAGTGAGCATCTTACAATTATTATGAGATTCTTTATAAACATAAATATAATAAAACAGAAGTATATTTAAATAGGATGACCAATAAAATATACAGTCAAGGCCTGCTTGTGACAATCTATTTGTTATATTACACTCGACATCATGATATAATTATTGACTGATTCAATATGACGGCCACCTAATTTAGAAAGAAGGCCTTCCATTTCTCCATTTATTTATGAAATCAGATATTTGGCCAAATTAATTACCATGCTTTTCAGACAAATCTAACTTTTGTCAGCATTATCGGTGTTATCATCAAAGCGCTGCTCATGCAAATGTTTCATGCAATGCTACCAGTGTTAAAAGTCATTTTCTCTTCATGTTAAAAGTGTCGTAAATGAAGATGTGCTGAGAAGATAGAGTTTAATAATGGACTTACATATCACTACCATGAGATCTAGAATCAGTCGGAAGATAACTGCTGGGAGTGTCTGTGAGAGAGTTTCTGGTTGGGCTAATTAGTGAAGACCTGCCATAAACATGGGTGGCACCGGTCCATGGGTGGTCCCGGAAAGAATGAAAAGAGCCAGTGGGCTGAGCACCAGCCTTCCCCTCCCTCTGCTTCTCATCAGCAGATGCAGTGTGACTAGTCAGCTGCCTTGTGCTGGAACTGCTCTGCGAGGATGGGCCACACCCTAAAGGCATGAGCCAACGTTGAGTCCCTTTTCCTGCAGCTGCCTTTGTCAGGTACTCTGCTAGGGGACGGTGACAGAGGCGCCATTAGCAACCCTGCTGAAACCCCCACGGGTGTCCTCTTATGCCATTCCGTGCCAGACAGCTCACTTTCTGCTTGTTCTCAGTGTGACGGTTCTCATTCCTGAACGATCCTACAAGGCTGTTTTCTCGGGTAAAGCAAATCAAATGACAGAAATGAGAACAGCGATCCTCTGCAGAGATGTTCACACCCACTCGAGTAGAGAGGGTTAGTTCTCAGTACGTGTGTCATGTCCCGTTTTCGACAACGTGAAATAACGGAGAAAAAGAGCGTGACGTAAAATCAAAGAACACGAGAAGCAGTTGCGTGTTGCGGTGATTTGTAACAGGAATATGAAGAGGCTTGAACTGGCGGCAGATGTGGTCTCTATGCTCTGTTCTCTCATTGGTACGGGCCAGGTCTCTACGGCAGTGGCAACAAACCATAGTGTAAATATAGGAGAGCTGGGTACAGCAAGAGACTGACCGCTAGTTCTCTGGAATCTAACACCGTTGCAAGATGAACGTTTTTAGGCGGACACTGGTTCTAGCGGCTTATGTCGTGTCCCTAACTGGCTTAGACTACGGTGGAAATGCCCGTGGTTTTGGGTGACGAGAAAGATAGTGGCTGGCTGTGTTGGTTGTGCCACTCAGATCTAGGCTGGCTCACATCTTCCTCTGACAGCAAAGAGTCCAGTGACTGTTCTGAGGTGCTCAGTAGGGACTTTGCCTCCTCGGCCTGGTCCTGGCCACGATGGCCCAGGTGCATTGGACAACGTTTTGGATGTCTGTCCCACTTTGCTGTTCATTGAGGAGCTGGTGCCCTTGGTGGCGTTTAAAACACATTACTGAATGAACACACTATAAACCACAAACAAACCAGCAGCAATTCAACTCAATGATGAACGATCACACCTAACTACAGGCTAGAGAAAATCGCCCTAATGAAAATCGTTGTGTGTTTATTGTCTGTGACGCTGGGAGAGCCCCCAATGGGTTGGTCTTTCCTGTTTCTTTGGTCCTATGCATGAGCAGTTCGCAGGCGTGGACAGTGTTTTCCTTGCTGCTCAACAGCCTTCCCTTAGCCATGTCCAGCACAGCTGTGTGTTTAAGCTGGTGACATCAATGTCCTCATTTTTCAATGTCAGCATTTATTCACTTCCTTCTCAGAGTAGACTGAAAGAGCATATATATTTTTTTTTAATTTTTCGAAAACCTTTTCTCTCACGTATTACATCCCAACCACAATTTCTCCTCCCTCCTCTCCTCCCAGGTCCCCCACTGCATTGCCCCTTCTTTCTGAAAGAGTATTTTCATTTAGAATGATGTTTAATTGAAGTTGAGAAATTGTTTCATAGATGCTGTATGGGAAATAGTAAGAGGATTGAACGGGAGCCAGGCAGAGCTCTCAGACCACACCTCGGGGACCAGCGGCAGGACTGGGAGCAGAGTGCTGTTAGTTTAAGGCATCCGTCACTCTCTAGGGTCAGCAGAGTGTCCTGCTGAAAGCCCCGCCAAGGGACGATACCAAATCTTATCACACTGTTTGACACAGGGTTATCAAGTCTCAAAATAACATTTCTATTATGCTTATGAAATGCCACACTCCCCAGTAGCTGTTATGAATGTTGTAAATTGGTCAAATTTGGAGAGCATGGGGAGGCAGATATCCATCCTGGTCATAGACTTATCAACAGGCATGTGTCTCTCTATGCAAAAGAGAGAAAAGCAGGATTTTGGAGGGGAAATTGCCATGGGGATGCCTTCCAATCTCAGAGGTCTCGCATCCCATCTGAGATGCCAGACACCCCTCCTCTTGAGCTCCCATGAGCACTTTTCCAGAAGCACTGTGAAAACTCCCCCTGACCTCCTCCTCCCCCTTGTGAGAACAAGCCTGGGCTTTTCACATGAGTGCCCGGGAGACAGAGAGACACTTGCCAGTTCCATCACTCTGAGATGTTCTATCAGGGATCTGGGCTCGAGAATGACCTGGAGAATTCCTGATGTTCAGTGGCTTCTTAACCAATGTCAACATCTGGGTTAGGAAGTGTTCCTTCTCCATTCTGCCTGGGCCTTGCAGGTAGAGTCAAAGGAGAGGTCAGGCCCACACAGCAATGAAAGGTCTTCGACATATATTAAATGCCACCATTGAGATGCACGCATTTGCTCTGCGTGTTGTTGACTGGATAGTAACACTCTCAGCAATCCATAAGCTGAGTGTCTCAAAAATTTTATAAATTTTCTGAGCTTGTGAACGAGGCCTCTTTTAGAATAATTCATATCTGTTACTAAACTTGTAAATTATTCATCTTTTGATTAATATGCTAATTAAAGATTTGCTGTTAAAAGGTATAAATATCTTTCATTGCCTAAAGTAATTAGAATAAGTAATTACTTAAACACCATGATTCTGCTGTTAAATACTACAAAAAAGGAAAGAGGAGATGCAGAAATATGTTCGATACAGTTTCAACTGTTGAACCAGATGACAATATTTTACACTGTTTATGTAAATATATACATATGTCTTCACAGGACTTCAGTATTCGCTTCTTTTTGGGCGAGCCGTTCAGCTTTCATTTCACTGACAACCTGATTCTCTAGTTTTTATCTTCACAAGTTTCTTTCTGTTAATTGTAAAAAAAAAAAAAAAACCCAAAACGTATAAACTCACTTATTGTGTAATGGCTTTTATTTAGAAAATTCTTGAAGTTATTTCTAAATGACTGTAATCGGAAGATGTGCTGTGAAATCCTCATGAGGTCTAGTTAGACAAAGCCTGTAAGCAGGTCCAGCCTATAGCCCTTGAGCCTTTAGCATACAGGGTCACTGGTGTAGGAGGTCCTTCTGTATTTGTGTTGCTTTCATAGGTTATTAGAGAAACTGCCTCGGTCTAGTTGATAGGTCTAGTTGATAGGACAGATCTCAGGTAGGTGGGGAAGACAGAACAGAATGCTGGGAAGAAGGGCAGAGTGGCAGATGCCATGAATCTCTGGCCTGAGATGGACGTAGGTTAGAATCTTGCTAGTAAGCCACAGTCACGTGGTGATACACTGATTTAATAGAAATGGGTTAATCAAGATGTGAGAGTTAGCCAATAAAAGGCTAGAGCTAATGGGCCAGGCAGTAATTTAATTAATACAATTTCTGTGTGATTATTTCGGGTGTAAGCTAGCCGGGCAGGATGGAACAAGGGGCCCACACTCCCTACAACAGGTCACTATGAGCACAACCTAAAACATTTGTGCTGACAGCTTCATGCACGCATGCTGGAAAGCTGGACAGCCCTGTTCGAGCCACCTGTACCTGAAGAAGATGAGTCCAGTTTGTTTCCAAGCCTCCTGCATTTTAGAATCCTTCCTCTCCTTTAGTTCATCATGTCAACCTAAGGTTTAAAGAATCTTGGGTGAATATTACATGCTGTGTGTGCATTTCGTTTAAAAACAAATCTATATGTTATGATGATGAACTCTTATTTTGAGATTTATTTTGTTTTGTATATGAATGTTTGCTTCATGTCTATGTGTGTACCACATGCGCGTCTGGTGCATGGGGTGACCAGAAAAGGGCATCAGATCAGCCGAACCTGGAGTTATAGGTACTTGTGAGCCACCATGTGGGTGCTGGAGATAAATCCAGGACCTCTATAAAAGTAGCCAGTGCTCTTAACCACAAAACCATCTCTCTGGCTCCACGAACCAATCAATGTTTTGAATTATTTTTTGTAGGAAGACTTAAGCCTTAACATTCCCAAGTATGCACTTTGATAATACATACAATTTCAAGACTCATACCTTTATCTTTACCCTTTCTTGATCTACTTATCTGAGATACTTATTGATTAGACTTCACTTGATTTGACTTCTAAGTAGCTCAGTTTCTATGTTTGATTTGTCTTTTCACCCATCTCTCTGTGCATCATTTGTATATTTATTCATGTTAAAGACACACAGGCAAAACACAGCCAAAGGGTGATGTATGGGATTGATAATGGCAGATTAACAAGCCCGCCAATGAACACACTGATCCTTTGTTTTTAGGCTGTCATTGGGTGGAATATAACTGTCATTGCGCTTGTACACTGCCCAGGAAATGAATTCTTGACACATTCTCACTGGTGAACAGTGGATCTTAATTCCACAGCCTCCAAGTAAGCATCTCCAATCCCCTTGTGCATTCTCCTGTGTGCTGCTTAAATTAAGAATAATCCAGACTGCACATTCAATTGACCTGGCCCTCTTCTTTGTGTCGCACCAGAACAAACAAACTTGCTGGGGTCCTCTGTGTCGGGGACCCCAGCTGAGGCACTAGCATTGTGTGTGAACCTATTTGTGGATGAAACTACATTCTTACAGGCAAGAGGTCACAACTGTCCCCAGGCCATATGCTTTAGAGGTCCTTTTCCTGTAACTGGCCTTGCCAACTCTCTGCTGTGCTCCAGAGAACTAGTAACAAACTCCTCCATTGTGGTTAGCGGTTCTAAGAAGCAATGCTGTCCATCCAGGGCATGCCCAGCAAAGGGAGGACATTACAGCTCTCAGTCTGAATGTGGACTTGCTGGTCATAGTAGACAGAAGGGCTAAAGCAGCTTCGTTCTGTCTTAAGGCTTGCAGCTGCTGAACTCCACAAAGCCCAATATTGCTTTCTACAGTCTAAAGGGGGATGAGCCCCTCAAAGTGCCTTTTCCTCAAAACAAACAAAAACATTTGCATTTTTCCTAAAGAGCAGTCATATTAAAAATTAGCCAGTCTACATTGTGAGAATACACCCAGGAAAATACTGTATGTTGATCCTCTCTTTGCTTCGTTTTGTTTTATAACAAATTTGTGAATAGAATAAAACACTCGTTTATTTCCATTTTTCTCCAGAGATTTACACTGTGTATCTCCAATGGATGTTTGCTAGATTTTTTAAAATCTGGTAACATAATGAATGGATCTATCCGTGTATCTCAGCTCTCTGCTGTGGCCGAGTATCAGTGGGTAAACACGCGCCTTAGGGCACCACCTGACTTGAATATTATTGAGTGGCCCAGCTCCACTCAACACAGGCTTCTGAGAAAATAAAGGACATCCTGGATCACAAATGCAATGAAATTAATATTCAGGAGGCACTAAAATAATCCAAAGAGGTGAAAATTATTTTTCCAAGGAGGTCAAGAAACTCTTGAAGGGGACTCTAATAATTGAAGCTGAGACAGAAACCAGGGGTGTGGAGTGCAGCATGAATAATAAAAACCCAGAGACAGATGTTGGGGTTCAATCTGAGGATCAGAAAAGCAAAACAACCAGTCACTAGACAAGCCTTACCTCTCCTGGAGTCTCGGTCTCTTCCCATTTTACTTTTCCCTTTAGTGCTGGGATTGAAGACATGTGAGACTCCCTAGTGCTGGGATTAAAGGTGTGTTCCACCACTGCCTGGCCTCTAGTGGCTTAGTTTTACCTTCTGATCTTCAGGCAAGCTTTATTTATTAAAACATAAATAAAATATCACTATAGTGAAGGGACAGAGGGCAAGCAGCAAAGCCAGAAGCGGGCACCTTGCCTCCACCCTGCTAAGCTTGTAGAATCAACTGTAGCATACCTATTCCTGGCTCATTGTAATTATATGTTTGAGAGAAGGTGCCACAGATTTATCCCAAGCCATTCTGAGAATGTTTCCTTAGACTTCCAGTGTGGATGACTAGTAAGAAGCCAGTGTCTGTGAGAACCAGTCAAGTACTTATCCGTCTCTTCCTGCCATCCTTTTCTATAATTTGACCCTCTCAGCGCCATTGGCACTTTGTTCTGGAACTACACCAAACACATGGGTCTTAGGAATGCCTTTTGCTGTGTGCTTATTGTGGAAGAAGTAAAATTTTGCACACATGTGCAAACTGTAAGATTTTAATCTCTACGTGTGTATTGAATCAGATGAATGTGGTTCAGGTCCAGCCCTGGTCTGTGGTGATATTTAGTTTGTGCTGTAACAACTAAAGCTTGCCTGAAGGTCAGAGTGTGGAGCTAGCTACATTAGTTAGCCACAGAGGTCAGGTAGTGGTGGCACACACCTTTAAAATTCCAGCATTCGGGAGACAGACACCAGACGGAGCTCTGTGAGTTCAAGGTCACCCTGGGCTATGTGAGGTTGAATCAGTGTAAAAGAGAACCAGAGCCAAGGTGTGGTGGCTCCTGCCTTTAATCTCAGCACCTGGGAGGTGAAGATGGGAAGTGATGTGGTTGGGTGGAGAGAGGAATATAAGGCGGAAGGAGACAGGAGCTCAGAGTTCAGTCTGAGCTTGCATAGAGATAGCATTTAGTCTGAGGACTTGTAGAGACAGGATACTCCTTGGTTCTGATGATTCTGTAGCGGTAGGAACTAGTGGCTGACTGCTCTGCTTCTCTGATCTTTCAGCTTTCACCTGCCTAATATCTGACTCTGGGTTTTTATTATTAAGGTCAATTAGAAATGGCGCTACTCTGGTCAAACCGGCTAACTCTGAAGTCGCCTGGCTGCAGGTATATCTTCAGTGGAACAGCAGCATCCTGGAGGTGAAATGTGCTTCTGAAATATGAAATGCACAGTCATCTCACAATGCATACGACCTGCCATTGGAAACAGAGGAAAACACCTCTCACGTGACCTGCAGCCTGCATGTCTTGCAATAGAGCCAATGTGGAAGGATTTAGTTACAGTTAGGATTTGGGGAGGTATTTCAAAACACACAGGTATGTGAATATGAACCAGAAGCTTTGCTCAGAGGGTGGGGAGGGTGTGCAAGTGCAAGACACTCAATTACTGTCCCGGGATGCACCCAGGACTAGGAAATCCTGAGTGAGCAGTAGCTGATAGACAAAGCCTCCTTTGAAGTGAACACCGTTTCTCCGTTTTAATGGGGAACTCTGGGAACAGGGAAGGTGTATTACTTGTAGAAATTCTGGTTCATTAGGGAGAGAGCAATGATTGCAGGTCACTGCTCTGCTGCTTGGTTGTGTTTTTTTCTGTCCTCCCTCAAGTCAGGGGATGCGCTCTGCTTACACTCACTGGGCTCTCGCCACAAGGAGTGACCAGAGCCCTGTGTAACCTGCTGTGAGCCCCAGCTTCCTCACTCTGAAAAGTGGCCTGGTTCTCCCCTCCCAGCACTCCTCGGTGGGACCTGCAGAGCTACTCACAGGCTGCGCACCATTTCTGCAGTGTTCCTGCCTCCCAGGAATGCCGCCAGCCCAAGGGCCCCATTGCAAGGGGATGTCTTCAAAAGGACTGTCCAACTGTCCTAGTGTTTATGATTATTAAGCTCCAGTGTCTTCCTGAGTTGGGCGTCAAGGTGATAAACAGGAAGCAGATGGTCCCTTCAGTATGTGAATAAACTGGTATGTAAAATCTCTCATTCTCCATGCCTTGAATCCCAGCACTTGGGAGGCAGAGGCAGGAGGACCTCTGAGTTCGAGGCCAGCCTGATTTACACAGTAATTCCCAGGAAAGTCAGGATTACAATAGCAACAACAGCATCATCCCACAAAACAAACACACAAAAACCCAAACGAAACCAAAAGCAAAACAAATGAAACACACACACACACACACACACACACACACAAACCATCATTCTCATCCACAAAAGAGGTGAGATAAGAACTGGATTCTAAAGAGAAGCACAGGTCCTTGGGCACGTGAGCTGTGGGGGTGTGACTCTGTCTGCCCAGCCACTGTCTTAAGGCTGTTATTCAACTCACACCTCATCCTGTAGACACCAGTAAGGATCGGTGCTGATGAGAGCTGAAGGGGCGCTAAACTACTTCAACCCTTCGTATCTAACTAACCTTTACAGCACTGCACTGGCTACAGCGTACTGTGATCACACCCCCTGCCCACCCTCTCACTTGTCTCAACCCTGCTGGTCCCTTCTTCCCAACTATTTTCCCTCTCACTCTCATGCCTCTTCCTTTTTCTTTATTAAATTATTAAAAATGTACTGCTTTTAAAGATGTGTTTTACCTGCAGGCTTGGATGTGTCCCACGTATGTGCCTGAGTGTTAGGTCGCCCAAACTGGGAGCCTCCCTTGTGGTGCTGGGTTTCAAACCCAGGTCCTCTGCAAGAACAACAGATGCTCTTAATCTTTGAGCCAACTCCTCATAGTTGTGAGCTGCTTTTTTTTTTTTTGCAAAGTATGGGAGCAGGCAGAGGCCAGCAGTTCTCAACCTGTGGGTCATGACCCCTTTGGATGTGCAGATATCCTGCATATCAAATATTTACATTGCAACCCATAACAGTAGCAAAATTACAGTTATGAAGTAGCAATAAAATAATTTTATGGTTGGAGGTCACCACAACATGAGGAACTGTACTAAAGGATCTCAGCGCTGGGAAGGTTGAGAACCAGGGACACAGGCAAAGTTGTTTTCTCTTGCCCATCCTCATTTCCTACATAAATTTATAGCAAATACCACTGTGCAATTACCCTGGTTTTATGACTTTTAAATGAGCCCAATCCCCCAGAATTGTTGAGTTTTCCCAGTGCATAAAGTAAGATCTCCCCCACACGTGCCTTTCACCTGTTTCTTCCCTTGGCCCCTACCACATTATTACAACCTTATTTTCTGTGTGGCACCGAAGCTGGGGCATTGCTCAGTGAGCGAGCCCCAAAAGCTTCAGTACGGATGCTGACAAACACCAGCCCTGCAGCTGTCTGACCTCTTGATAGCCCTGCTCTTCCAGATGGGAGTCACCCCGCATGGGACCACTCCAAAGCAGCCCATCTCTCAGCCCCAGGGGAGAAAGATTATGCCGAGCAAGATAACAGAGTTGATGTTGGGGCAGTAAAAGCCCTCAAAAGTAAACATTCCGCAGCCTTGTATATGTGTGTCTATTTTTCTTTAACCTTGGATTGCAACAGGCAAACATTTCCTGAGAAGTCTTGATAGCTCAAGGGTGGCTGGCAAAGGAGATTTTCAGGTTACCATGGGGACACCTGAGTGTGAGAAAACATAACCTGCCCTCTCCTTAGCTCTTAAGATAAGCGCAGAGCTCAGCCTTTTATCTGTGGTCATTTATTTATTTATTTTTCTGCTGCCCCCACGTCCTTTCTTTAACAGCTTATGAAAGGTGGTGTCTGTGTTGGGCAGGAGGCAAAGTGCTTTGAGAGTCCTCCCTGGCCTTGGCTGGCTCTTCAGGTATCCAGATCTGTCCCATACCTTCTGTAGCTATGAAGCCTCAGGAAGTTGGCAGGGGTGATGCTGCCAGGACTTGGGGCACAGGGGGATGAATCTGCTTCCATTACCCATGTTGCTGTCTAGGAGTAAGGGAATGATAGTCCCATTGTTTAAGCTATGAAAATGCTTGCAAAGAATGTATCCGCAGACAAAGGCTTAGGAATACCGGTTACCACAATGAAAGCAACTTTAGCCTCAACATAACCTAAGGTGCATTAGTCATTTCCCATGTTCCTGTTCCTAAACTCTGTAAGATGAACTTCCAGCACAGGGGGAGAATCCACACATTGGGGGAGGTGACAATCTGCCTTCTGTGAAGACCAGGCATCCCTCTCCTTTTCAACAAAAGCTATCACTTTCTCAGGAAAGAGCCTACTATAGCACAGATTCAGATCCCGCATGAAAAGTTTTATCAAAAACTATGTAAGATAAGGCCATCTGCCAGGAGCTGAAGAGGGTCAGAGGTGGAAAATCCAAGGTCTTGTCCAACACCAGAGACCAGGTGGCAGTGTGTGGCCGGAGGAATCACACAACAGGCAAGAGCCTGGTGCATAGGCAGGGGACAGCTGAGGTCCAAAATGGAGCAGGCGCTCGTGGCTGAGGGCACCCTGATCCATGTCTCCCCATCACTCTGAGTATTCTGGAGTTTCCTTTCAGTTTTCAACATTTCTTCTTTTCAATTCTGCTTTTTATTTTATTTTTGATAAAACTAGACAGAAATGTTTTTATCACTTTTCCCTTAAATTTGGAGCTCCTCCTCTGGGCCCACTGAGTCCTTGACTCTTCTTCCCATAGTCTGTGTTGTGCTATGCACACAGATCAGCTTCTGATGTGGGATTCCCCTCTGTATGTTGTGATTATCATCCACAAATAAAGGAACTGCTGTGGGCCTATAGCAGAGCGATAGGGGAACAGAACTAGGTGGGGAAGACTAAGCTGAATGTTGGGAGAAAGGAGGTAGAGTCAGAGAGAAGCCATGTAGCTCCCAGAGCCGGGCGCCAGAACTTTAGCCGGTAAGTCACAACCATGTGGTGATACACAGAATAATATAAATGGGTTAAATTAAGATGTAAGAGTTAGCCAATAAGAAGCTAGAGCTAATGGTCCAAGCAGTGATTTAAGTCATACAGTTTATATGTGATTATTTTGGGGCTGGGCAGCAAGGACGAACAGGGAGCCCCCTCCTTACAACAAGCTTTGGCATTGAGAGAAGAGACTTTTAATTAGTTTTTGAATTGGATTAACTTTACTCTAAATTTATTTCATTTTTGTCAGACTATAACTGATGATATAGATAGATAGATAGATAGATGATAGATAGATAGATAGATAGATAGATAGATAGATAGATAGATAGATAGATAGATGATAGATGATGGCAGGTAGATGAAAGATAGATGGTAACACACGATAGATGATTTATATAAGATGGATGTGAGAGAGAAGGCAGGAATGTAAATGACATACGGGACATAAATGCAAGTGCAGACTGTGCCCTCATTGACAGTATATTAGACGCAGGCATGGTGGGTGCCGCTCCACCACTCCGCTGACCCTAGCCAGCACGGCAGTGCTCAGGAGTGTGCTTCACAAGAACATTAGGTTAGATGACTTAAAGCCTGCTGTACCGTAAAATTTATGCAGCCGACTGTCTGCTTTTGAGAGATGTCTCTGCTCAAATCACTTAATCATTCTCTTTTAATGGCTGCCTTCCACCTGTCATTTTTGCATGAAGAGCTGGTTCTCCCTGGCCACTGCATTCTGTTACATCTCTCGCTGTGTTTCTCTCATCTCTCTGTCTTTTTTAGATTGACAACTTAAAGGTGTTTCTCCTCCTTGGAATACGGCAGGCAGATCCTCTTCATGTGGGAATGGCAGACAGACAAGCGCTCGTCTTACCTGCCAGAAGATAAAACTTGGGATCAAGTTTATCCTCCTTCCAGAAGTAAATAAAGTGAGCTCAAGGCTTCTTCAGCTCCTCGGCCTCTTCCCAGCCCTGCATCTGTGTGTTTCACCAACACTAGCTTTCAACCCCAGGATGTGATCTTGCTGTTTTCCTAGCACAGGGTTGTTTAGTTTTATTCTTCCTCGTTTAGGTCCTACACCAGGGATGCTTTTTCTTCTACTTTGATGTTTGTTCTCAATCAGATATTCTGGTAGCAATTTTTCTGTGGTTTGTCTGGAAATGTTTCTTTGTCTGTCCTGATTTTTGTCTTAGGTCATCGGTACAGGTGAAGGCACACTCTCGCTAACATACTGAGGTTATCCCCCTGCAGTAGAGCCTCTGCTGGCCAGACTAAACGTTCGGTCATGTATGCCTGAGGATCTTTCTGCAGATACACGGTTTATGTGTTTTGACATCCATTTTTAAGTTGTCAGGACATTGATAAGTAAGTGAAGTCCATTTTCCCTCTGGGAATAGAGTGGGCTAGAGGTGGGGGGGGGTTGGTCTTAAACTTTTCTCACATGGAGAGGTGGGCTGTGTCACTCCAGGCATAAGTTCCTGTGAGTGTGCTGAGGCCAGGCTGTGCTAGTGAGCCCTCACAGATCTGGTTCTGACTGTCTCAGGCTTGTATCATAGAGATCCCAAGTGGCCTCACACCCTACCCCAATGCCACTAACTCCTACAGTCTGCTAGATTTTCCACACTCATTTCTTAGTAGATTTTAGGGGGTATGTTTTCACACTTAGCCATTATCTTAACCTCTTCAATTCTTTTTGACCTCTGTGGGATGGTCAGTTAGGGGCCACAGCCTGTCATGTACCCAGAGACAAACAGACGTGATGGTGGCGACTTAACTCTTCTCAGGCCCAGCTTCTCTTCTTACAGAGTAGATTTCTCCTTTTATTGCAATTGACCCCCTGAAACTCCAAAGTCATGTTTCTGAGTGACATATAAAAGTTCCACACTTAGTTCCATGTATGAGTCATGGCCAAAACTCAGGTGCACTGCAATGACTGTATACATAAATTTATCTTCAGGATATCTGTATGAGGAGCCTTAGAATCACAAATGAATTTTGTGTTTACATCGTGTGGTTTAGACCTTAAAAGCACCCAAAGGCCTATGTGCAGGAGGTGTGTTTCCCAGGAGACCTTCTTGGGGGGCAGTGAAACCTTTCAAATATCGGATCTAATTGGAGGTCTCTATACTCTTGGGGCATCTGCTGACTGTGTAGGGAGGTGTTACTCTACGGAGGTGTGGTGGGCAGTGTCCCTGTTCCACGAGCTCTCATCGGGATGCACTGACTTAGACAATCTGTTGCCCTCGAGCCCCCAAACCAGACTCACAATATACTCTCTGTGCTGCTGTGGCCATTTATTTAAACAACAGCAAGCTACTTAACAGAGGACGAATCCCCAGGGTGTCGTCTTATGTATATGCAAATGAACCCAGATCTAGAAGGATCTGGAATCTGAAATGCTATATGGTCCCCAGAAATTCCTTTTTTGTAGTAGGAATTTATTTATTTTGTTTCATGTATCTATACACACATCCCTCCATGTGTATGTATGCATCATGTACTCTCCCGGTGCCATCAGAGACCAGAAGAAGGAGTCAGATCTCCTGGAACCAGATTCTAGGCAATTGTGAGCCACCATCTGGGTTTGTGGTCCTCTATAAGAGAAAGTGCTCTTAGCCACTGAGCCATCTCTCCAGTACCAGTGCCTCGCATTTCCAAAGGGGATGCTCAGTCTCTGCTATGTGCTGGTGTCTTTTCTTGGCACTACCATTTAGAGTGTGGGTTTGTTTTGGTTCTATTCTGGACCACTATTGATTGGCTTTAGGTATAAGTGTGTGTGTGTATGTGTGTGTGTGTGTGTGTGTGTGTGTGTTGACAAATGTATAGCTGTATGGTTGGCAGAGATCCTGGATTGGGGAAAAGCAGAGAGCGTGAGCTGAACGCTAGCTTGTGTTCCTTACCCTGTCCTGACTGTGGGTGGACGGCAAGGCAAGCTACACTGTGGGAATCAGTCTCACGCTCTGTGGCCCAGGATGGCCTCTAACCCTTTGCTATCCTCCTAGCTCAGCCTCGTGAGAGCTGAGATTGCCTATGGGGACGATGACACCCGAGTTTATTTTGAAGTAATATCGAATCCGTGTCCTGAGGCCTGCATTTCAAGATATAAAGCTGCTTTTAGTTGATAGTATTAGCCTACTTCTAACTGGACCACATAGTGTTTGTGCTGTCATTTTTATCTATTTACTTCTCCATCTTTCTTAGCTTGGATTGTTTTGTGATATCACTTCTAGATACCGCAAATCTGTTTTAATATGTAATCTGTCAATATTTTCTCATTTCCACTCGACTCCACAGTGTGCATAAGGCTGGCAAATGGGGACAGTGTGTAAATAGAAAAATCTAGATAACGGCTTCACAGATCATTCCCTAACTTCAGTCCTTGGTTTGGAAAGTTCGTGTATATGTAGGTGCATATCTTAGACCTTAACACACCCTTTATGTATTTGAATAACACTTGATCATTTTTACTTGCTCTGCTTACTTAAGGAAGATACTGTCTATTTCCATAGTTTCCTGATAATCTTGCTTGTTGTTGCTCCATCATGATGGCTGTTGCTTTCAAGACTTCACATGCTCAGAATCTCTCTCCGTCATACACAAAACTTTGGAGACAGAAGTAGGAGGGTAAGAATTTCAAGACCAGCCTGGGCTACATAGTTAATTCAGATCAGTCTGAGGTAGGGATTACCCTTCAACATTAAAAACAAACAAACAAAAAACCAAGCACAAGCCCCATTCCCGGCGATTCTTATCTAACAGGACAGATAACATCCATTTGCTTCTCTCTGCTTCTTTTCTCAACTCTGTATTTTTTAAGCAGAGTTAATCTTAGTTATTCAAGCTCCTCCGATAATCTTGAACTGGATGTATACACTTTACATCCCACCCTGGAACCTGACCTTTGAGTGACTGACGGACACTGGTGTTGGCAGCAGGCTCGCCAGCTCTGCTTTGTTTCCACAGGAAGGATTTTTCTTTATGAAGCTTTTATTTTTGGGACATGACTCGCACAGACAGTTTCAGCTTTTCTCAGATATTTTCTCCTCTGCAGAGACCACAGCCCAGTGGACGTTTGTTAATGGCTTTTATTATCAGGCCATGATGTATCGTACACAAGCGGAATTAGCTAACCCCACTGCTTCCCTAGTCACCGGGGGACAGTCATCTATTATATTTTCTTTACATTAGCCAAATACAGTCGCAATGGCTTTGCGTGAATCACCACTAACTAGATGTCCTAAGGCAAACCCAGCTGACTTATAATCAATGAGGAATAAAGAATAAAGGCATCGGAGTCATAAAAAGGCTTCGTTTCTATAAATTATGTCAGGGGAAGTCAAAGTGTGTGCAAGTTCAATTTTGGATATTGCACAGAGAAAGGCTGCTAAGTATAGCAGGGTGTGATTGAACCCTCGCTGGTTCAGACAGTTAATGGGGGTTTGGCCTTCTCGGAGTAAGTTATGCACCGTTGCCACCGTCTCCGTTATTGGTTAAAAAATGAAATCAGAGTGCTACGTAGTCCCTCTAAAGGGAAATTTGAAAATATGGTTTAATTTTAACTAAGGCTTTTAAGGGGGATTAAAAGAGAGGAAAGCTTGGTCTGAAGTCACGAGATAAATGCCCTCTTTGGGTGTGTTTCAATCAGCACTGTAGTTTTAGATTACGTCTTTAAATTATTTTCATGCCAATTTTCAAAAGGAAGAGTATGATCACACACACACACACAAATGCACACATGCACGCACGCACCCACACACAAACACGCACACACACGTCACATATTTATGTAGGGAAGTTTGGCCTTTTGTCTTTGCAAAGAACACATGTGCATCAAGGAAAGAATGGATAATAAGACTGAACCCTTATCAGTTCCCCTTCTGAGTCCTTGGAACAGTGAAACCCGAGGGATTCTTTTCCTTTGCTGCTTGCCACACGTTTCCCTGCTAATAGCTACCTTACCGTTTTCCCTTATGATGTAAACATCTGTATCATTCTGAGGGGTTGCCAAAATGAAGGTCATCCGTGGAGCAGTATCAGACCAAAGCAGCTGAGCGCCCTCCCTCCCCGCAGGCTATCAGGAGTTCTGAGGTGCAAGTCTCTGGGAAAATCCCCTTTCTATGGTGGGAAACAGCCTGCAGCCCAGAGCAGTTCCCACCTTGTCATGTGCAGTAACAGTAAATACCTCGGAGGTACCGCCTCTTGCACACACATCTGTGCATGTGTGGCATCCCCACGGGTGGTGGATGGGCAGCAAGCAGTTCTGAGTCACACATGACTTGGGCTGTCCCAGAAGCAGCTTGCAGATGTCAGATTCCAACATAGCAGGAAACTGTTCTCTTGCCAACTCCTCGTAAAGCTGACATGATCACGTGTGCACACACACACAGTGTGTGTGTGTGTGTGTGTGTGTGTAACATGCTATCCAATGCTTTAGGAATTGTGTGTTAAGGACAAGCAGAAAATAAATATATTTTTAAAAATTTATGAAAATTTGGTCAGATAGGAAGAATTGCAGGCTATGATCCAAGATGTCTCTCTCTCCTTCCTAGCTTAAAACAGAACTGTACCATTGCAACTGAGATCGTGGTGTGGCTTCCATTTCGCTTTCCTCAGATCTTATATAGAGGGTTTTCTCCCATGAAGACTTATGCAGGTTGTCTCCAGATCCCAGCAAGTTTTTGCTGTACTGAGCTCAGAGCTAACTCTGATAGAGGTAGGGGCTTCTATCTAATCTTGGTTTCTACTCACCAACATGACCACTCCATTTTTGAGAGAAGACTGGAGTCCCAACAGCCACCGCCACTCTCTCTCTCTCTCTCTCTCTCTCTCTCTCTCTCTCTCTCTCTCTCTCTCTCACACACACACACACACACACACACTTGAGAATGCCAGGACAGGCTAGCAGAAGGGACAGACTCCCTTAAATCGTATATCAGAGTGTTGCTGGACAGATAATAGTCATTGTCTCCAATGTAACTTCAGAGCTTGAGAGGGAATTTACCTGCATTGAGGGAAAAGCTTTGAATAAGGGAAAGCGTCCTAATGTCTCTACAAGGGAATGACTGAGCAGAGCAGGTGACAGTTAAAGCTTAGGATTCTCTCAAGAGCAGCTGAAAGGTAACGTCCTGGCTAGAGCCTCAGAAAGATCTGTAAAGGAATAATATAATCCTAGGAACCCTGATACTCTAACAATGGTAGAAATAAAATAATAATGTGTGTAACACTTAGAAAACTGGGAAGGGGCAGGAAAATAGCAAAGGCTGTGCTGCAGTGAGCGTCCCAGACAGAAAGTAACAGATCTGAGAACAGTTGACAATGAGAGCAAGTGGCTGATTGACAGGGAACTTCAAAGAACCTGTCACTGTGAGCAAAAAGTGTAAAAATGTCATGCTTTGTTAGAATAGGCAACTGGCTCCCATCAAGTGTATTTGAGGGTCCCCAGAGGTGGAAGTCCACCAGGGGTCTCTGGGTCAGACTCTTGATTGGTTCCTGGGTATCCTTTTTTCTCTTGGGCTCCCCTTCCTCCCTGATTGGCCAGTCCAGGGTATCTGTCTTCCCTTAGATGGGCTCTTCTCTGTCTAGAACCTTCTGTCTAGATACCTCTATACAACCACACTCACCCAAGACCCCTCTATCAGTTCATCCTTCCAGAACCGCCAGCCGAAATAAGCCCATTAATCCTCTAATTTTCTCACTCAAAGTTTTACTGTTTTGGAATTTCTGCATTGCTGAATTATGGCTTTCTGGATTGTGTCCTTGGGGATTATGAAACAACTTAAGTTCAAAGACATTAAAGACAACACAGGCAGTTGGAAAATCTTTGCACGATTTACACTCAAGGGACTGGGTAGTGATGTGATCATGGTTCTCTCCAGCTCGTCTGTGGACTTAGCATCGTCTCCACTGGAGGCCTGGTGGCTTGTGTGTAATTCAACAAGTTGATTCCAGGGTTAGCTTAACTCCTGGGCACCCACAATAGTCAAAGCAATCTTTAAGAGAAAGAAAAAAGTGGGTGAACAGTAACCCCTGATTTAAAATGCACTACAAATCCAAACCAATCCTAAGAAGGTGACGGTGGCTTAGAGACCATTACACAATATAACTAGCAAGTAAATCAACAAGTCGGTGACCAAATTACCCCTGTGAGGACTCCAATGTCTGCCCAGTGTAGAAAACACAGCCTTTTTCAGAACAGCGTTTGGAGAAATGTGCCATAGCTGAAGTCTAACCAGACCACAAAAGTCAATTCAATGTTTAAAATACACACAAAAGTCAAATGCCAAAAATTCTTAGACTAAGACATGCAGGTAAGTCAATGCAACCTTAAATTTGGCAAAGAAGTCCTTGATGTATTAACAGGATCATTAGTGCTAAAATAATCTCGGAATTTCAGAATGCGCCACAAAGCACGGTACAGTTCAGGGCACAGTAACTCACTTGGAACTGATTCCTGAACGTTCTGGGAGACAAGAAAACTGCCATATCCAGGGGACGTGGGGACTCCCAGGAGCTCCTATCAGAGGGTGTCTGTCCATCATGGTGCTCAGATCCCGGTCTGGGGAACCTGCCGGGCAAGTTTGCGTCTGACTGTCAGGATACAGCTCTGAGTTTCTGAGCAAAGAATGACTTATACTCTGTGATAGTCATCTGTGAAATAGGGATTATACATATCTTTGTGGGCTCTTGGGTAAATTAGCTTAGATCCTCTCTGAAAATGTTTGCCTTAGCTAAGACCCATTCAGGAAAACTGATATTATCTCTCTCTTTAATGGAAAGTATGCAATGTAACAGACCATAATCTTAACAAGAAACTAAGCAGATTCTTTTAAAGAATTCAGTAGCTAGCTGGGAAGATTAAAAATCACATGAAACTAGCCAATACAGCACCTACCACCTCTCAACACTGGCAGAGACAGACAAACACTAAAGGCCTAAAAGAGGGAAATTTGGGAAGAAGTAAAAAGTCAGAGAGACTGGGAGGAGGTGTGTGGGGGGGGTGATGGGAGTATATAACTACGCCGTGTTTGTCTGAAATTCTCAAAGAATAAAGTTTAAAAACCAACGAAAGTGGGAACATGGGGAGGTTGTACTAGGAGCATGGAGGCACTTGAGGGAGGTGTCTCATGCAGCAGAGAGTTAAATGCTGGAGGACAGGCCTTGTGGCTCTGAGCAGACATGCCAGCACTGTCTCCAGAGTATTGCCAACCTTAGGAAGCTACTGCCACAGATGGTAGTCCAGGGTGATGACTCGTCGTACAGGGGAAGAAGTAGTCAAGAAAAGAGGGAATATTAAATCCTTACCTCTTTTTAACACTAAATAAAAACAAAGCAATGAATTTGTCAGGTAAATTAATGATGCTGGAAAACACCATACTGAATGAGGAACCCAGTCCAAGAAAGACAAATGCCACGTGTTTCTCTTGTTTGTGGATATTAATTCAGGGTATTCATATCTGAGTTTATAAGCTGAAATATTGAAAGAAGTCAGGGGAATAGAGAGAGACCACGAGGAAATGGGAGTAGGCGAAGAAGGATCTCTTGAGAGGGGGTTTAGGAGAAATGGATCATGAAAGGGGTAGTGGGGAAAGTGGAAGCGACTTTAACTGTGGATAGTGGAGGAAGGGTAATACAGAGAAAGCTCTGGCTTAGGGGAAGGACCCCTCATACAATAGCTGTAGATTGACAGGTGTCCAGTTCACAACCAATAGGCCGCACGTGGCCAAGGATGGCTCTCAATAGAGCCCAGTACAAACTTACAACGTTATGTAAAAATGGAGGATTCCCTATGATGACTTTCCGTAACATGATTGTGGAGTTCTGAAGAATGAACTTTGAAGCCGATGACATCCTGTTTCACGCATCAAAAAGGCTAGACATGCCGGTGTGCAGAGGGAGGTGAAACTCAAGGCCAGACTCTTGCTCTCCAGGAGTTTGAGGAAGTAAAGATACTTTCAAATAGTGGAACTATAAGGTCATTTAGGGGTCGCATGGTACAATGTCCTGGTTTTATAAACAAGAAAGTGCATACTCAAAGTCACTTTGGAAAGAGTGCTTTGGTAGACACGATCTAATCTGAAGACAGACCTGACTTTTCCTGGTGCTCTTTCCAGTAGTCATTATCTGGAGTGGCTATCTGAGATAGAGATCCCTAAGTAATTACTCTGAGAGTCAAGGCAGGAACCCCCACCGTGGGGTGATAGGGAGAACTGTGATGTCAGCGCAGATGAAATCTGAGATGTTTTTCGTTCGTCTATACAAAGACGCAGCCTGGTCAGAAATCTCACCGCCCCAGCATCACTACAACGTCAGCACTTTGCGGTCCCCCTAAGGTGCCTTGGTGGGAGGAGCAGGGTGAAGGAGGATGCAGGGAGGGCATCGGCAATCCTTTAAGAAAGATACTCCAAGGGCAACTGCTCAATACAGAGCAATAAATATGTCCAATGTTGGAAAGAATAGGAGAGTTTATAAACATATGTACTATTAAATAAAGCAAGATTCCCTTTGCACTTTGTCAACTTCATTTATACCAGTTAAAAGAAAGACTCTGTGTTTCAGGAGCAGGAGGGGGTTAAGGAGTGTGTTAGCAGATGAACACGCAGACGTCAGAGCCACTGGCAACCTCTGCCACCAGCAGGCACGATGGTTGAACTTTCTGGGTTTGCTGACTAGTTTGGTGCCAACATGGAAACAAGTCAGGGTCTTATGGGGAAAGGGAGCCGCGGTTGAGAACATGCTCCTGCCGGGTGGTCCCATGGGCAAGTCTGCGGTGCATTTTCGTGATTGACGATCGAAGTGGGAGAGCCCAGCTTACTTTGGATGACTCCATTCATGATGTGGTGGTTTGGGGGTGCTATTAGAAATCAGGTTGAAAAAGCCATGAGGGGAAACCAGTAGACGACAGCTCCCACCTCCAGGCTCCTGCCTTGAGTTCCTACTCTGACTTCACAGTATCATGAACCTGAGACCTGTGAGATTAAATAACACCCTTTTCTCTCCAAGTTAATTTTGGCCATGGCAATAGAAATCCTAAGACACTTGTTCTTCAAACAAATTGGGTGCTTGCCGCTAGGAGTGTTTTTACCATTCTCTGTGGGAATTTCTCTGCTCTCAGGCTCCAGAGTTAGCATTGGACATTTTGATAGAAAAGCAATTAAGGCAATAAAACCAGGACTTGAGTGTGTACTGAACTTTCCAGGAGCACTTGATCCTCACAATTACCGTTTCTAGTTCAGAAGTGACTGTAACCTAAGGAGTCAAACGACATAGTGTTGTGCGATAGGTTTTTCCTCAAGAGACACAACACAAACACAGAGACAGACAGACAGACAGAGAGACACAGAAAGAGAGAGAGAGAGAGAGAGAGAGAGAGAGAGAGAGAGCACAGAAAACCAAAATAAAAACTGCACAAGAGTCCAACTTGGCGAGGCAATCAATGATTTATTATTTTTTTTAAATCAGGGTTATTACAGGAGTGTAGGTGAGGGGTGCCTTATAGGATGAGGGATGGGGATTACTCAAGCAGCTAACTACCCAAAAGCTCAACATGAGTGATGCCTTGCAGGAGCCGCATCCCTGGATGTCTCTGTCTCATCTGCAGACAGCTCCGCAGATCCGGGAGCCCTCCTCCCTGCAGCTCCGCTACTCAGCTCACTCACCTTTGTAAAGCTGGGGGAGATTTTTCTAGACTCTCATGCATTTCAGCTTTTCCAGAATATGACCTTCGTTTACCTTCACAATCTCACAAGTCAGAAATGTTTAATTCAGAGAAAACGGCCCTATACCATGTGGCACTCAGAGTCGCTAGCCAAGCAAGTTAACAGTCTGCCTGTGATGGGATCCTCTTCTAGTTTTTTTTGTGTTGCTGTGATAAAACACTGGCAAAAAACAACTTGTGGAGGATTGGGCTTATTTGGCTTATAGACTCCTTTCCGTCATCAGGCATGAACTCAAGGCAGAATCCTGGAGCAGAAGAAGCTTGGGAAGTGAGGCCTTCAGGGACACTGTCTCCTTGATGTGGGATTCCCCTCTGTATGCTGTGAATATGTCTTATTACCATTGGATAACAAAGAAGATGTTTTGGCCTATGGCAGTGCAGAATAAAGCAAGGCGGGAATTCCAAACAGAGACAGAGGAGAAAAGTAGGCAGAGTCAGAGAGATGCTTATTTGGTATTTCTATGAAGCAATACTTAACGGCCCAAAACTTTGACTATTATTATTTCCACTGTAACCATCCAGGGGGTGCTGATGATTTCATCCATGGGACGGACAAAGAATTGCATGCCCTGGAAAGAAGAGTCACTCAAATAAGGGTACTGACTGTGGGAGGGTGACAGCTAGAGACATACATCATCTCTCTATGTTACCTTCAGCTTTCCAGAGTGACTGTGGCAAATTCTTGAGCATCTCAGACAAAAATAAACAGTCCCAGATCCCAGAGGGCAGCTGGAAGAGTGAGAGCAACAGTTTACAGATATAAACAATTAACAGATACACTAGCTACAAAGACGGGGTAAAAACCCTAAACTACAAACTTTATTAGAGCAGAAAAACAGCTCTTAGGAAGAGGACGGAAATGGCTTCAGAGGTGGGATTCTGATGGGGGCTCTGGTCAGACAGACTCTAGAGGCTCTGGGGGCCCCTTCTCCCTCCAGATTTCCTCTGCTCCTGAATTCCACCTACCCCAGGTATCCCCCCTTGGATAGGCTCTTTCCCCTTGCCAGTTGTTTCTATTGCTATGACGAAACACCATGTCTAAAAAGCAAGTTGGGGAAGAAAAGGGCTTTATTTGACTCCAGATCATAGTCCTTCATTGAAGGAGGGTCAGAGCAGGAACTCAAGCAGGGCTGGAACCTGAAGACAGGAGCTGACACAGAGGCAAAAGACCAGTGTTGTTACTGGCTTGCACCTCACGGCTTGCTCAACCTTCTTTCTTATAGAACCCAGGACCACCAGCCCAGGCATGGTGCCATCCACAATGAGGTGGACTCTCCTCATTGGTCACTAATTGAGAAAATGCCTTACAGCTGGATCCCTCAACAGAGGCTCCTTCCTCTCTAAAGACTCGAGATTGTGTTAAGTTGACACAAAATCAGCCAGTATTCAAACGTTTGTAATGGTTGAACTCTCCCAGAGCAAGGATCAGCCCTTCTGAAAGGAGTTACCCCCAGTACCGAGGTAAGCCCGAGCCCTGCTGACCACCTGCCAATAGGAAATAGCTGGCTTAAGGTGACAGACACTGTCCAATGTGCCATCACTACCTATGCTATGGTTGGCATTGTAACATGCTGAGATTCCTCCTGACTCCCTGGCTGTTTCTGCTTCCAGCTGTAGATGTTCTGACCTTTATCCTCTGCCAGCTCCACCCCACATCAACACCGTCTCTCCCCAAGCCACAACACACTTGTGCTGCTTTCCTGGACTTCCCCCCCCCCATGTTTTCTAAGGCCCGGGGTAGTGTGGTGTCAATAGCAGAAACAGCGTTGGAGGTAGGACACTTTGTCCTTGTCCAGGCCTCAGCTCCGGCAGTGGACTCTCCTTCCTCTTTCTGTGTTTGACCTCAATTAGCTCTGCAGTATTAGTGTTCTCTGGACATCTGCCAGGTCAGCAGGTAGTGAGGTTTTCAAAGGATTAAGTTATTCAATGCAGGCCACTGCAGACTATAGCACACTCAGTTCTATGCTCTTCTCCCATCAGAAAGGCCTCAGAATTGCCTCTGCCGTGTGTGAATAGAAAGCCTCACTCCAACAACCCCAGGTATTATTTTCGTATGTGCTAGTGTTTTCTGTGAACTCAGCATCGGGGTGTCTTGTTTACCCTCCAAAAATTTATTTTATTTTATTAATGTGTGTATATATATATATGTATGTATGTATCTATGCTCATGTATGTGCATGGCTTGAAACTGGAATTACATTACAGGTGTTCGTGAACATCCTGATGTGACTGGGTAGGAACCCCAGTCTCCTTACAGAGCAGTAAGCACTCTTAATTTCTGAGCCGTTCCTCCGGTCACAGTAGATCTGTGTTTTGTTTTGTGTTTTTTGTTGTTGCTTGTTGTTTTTTTTTTTTTTTTAACCACAGGTAATTATAGATAAACTACAAGACACCCCTAATCACAGTCATCTGGTTTAGTACGTGTCTTTTAAATTTTCTAATAAAATTTTTTAAAGCTGGTATAATCTCAGCAGTAAGGAGGCAAGAGAGTAGCCACTGGGCCAGCCTGGGCTACATATAATGAGATTGTCTCAAAACACCAGCAAAAACTTAAAACTTTATAACGTATATGATGAAGGCACATGTTTTTGATATATGAACACAATCAAAAGAGCTTCTCTAGGCAAATACTGAGAGTTGCTGATGGCTGGCTAGTCACCTCGGACTGTGCAATTGCTTAACATCAATGATTCCGGCTAAGTATAAAACCCTTTCCCTTTCTCCTGTATTTACCACCCTTAGGTTCACAGCCCCTGCAGCCAAGCGGAGTCTTTCCATCTATAACACAGCAGGCAGCCACAGCCAGCATCTCCTGAAAGCCTGGGGCAGACACAGACCCCAAGGAAAATGCCACCCACCCGTGAGATCCTCCCAGTTTATTTCCAAGTCCAGTTTGGATGCTGGAGGGTAATTTTGCTCAGCGCCCTTTGGAGGAAGCTCTGTGCAGAGAGCACTCTGCTGCTTTTCAGTAGGATTTCCCTCTATGTTTGCTAAGTTCTGTGCCCACGTCACTGGCAAGCTTTTAGTTTGCAATAATAAAACAATTTTTAAATTTATTTTAAATGTAAGAAGTTAAAAATTAAATTAAATTTAAAAAATTTAAGTTAAATCACACTAGAGTAAGACTTGAGGTCATTTCCTGGAAATGCACTTGACAGGTCCTAGTCAGATTTCTGTTGCTGTGATAGAACTCTGAGAGAAAGCAACATGGGGAGGAAAGGATTTCTTCCATTGCACAGCTTGTAGGCTACTATGAAGAAAAGTCAGTGCAGGAACTTGGAGATGGGAACTGGAGCAGCATGGATGAGCCTGCTTCCTCCAGCCACTCAGGACCTCCTGCTAGGGATGGCACCATCTACAGTGGGCTGCGCCGTCCCCTTGAACATAAACGGTTAATCAAGGAAATGTCATACAGGACTTGCCTACAGGCAAACCTGATGGAGTCATTTTCTCAACTGAGGTTCCCTCTTCCAAGCTAACTCTAGTCAGTGTCAAGCCGACTTAAAACCTAGGCGGCACAATTGGCCTTGACCCCATTTAACAATCATCACCTTTCTTTTCTCGTTTGTCCCCAAGATGCATGTTAATGTAATATCACATTATAGAACATAAATAACTATTGAAGTCAGATAATATTTTAAATGTTCAGTACCTTAACGGTCTACACATCTGGGCACCACAGCTGCCTGCCTCATGTCTCCAAACTTGATCGCTCTTACACCTTAGTTTGCTGTACTCAGGAGAACTATTCATCCCTTTTATTGTGAATCAGTGGCCCATTCTTTTAAAAAGACAGTCAGACAATCTACGAGGGTGACCCTAGCTAGCACTCCTAGCAATGGGGGATACAGAACCTGAACTGGCCATCTCCTGTGAGACCTACAGTCTAGTCTTACTACAAGATAGGCTGTGGTGAAGGCTGCACAGACATTGTGGGAGAGGCCAACCAGCGATAGGTCCAGCTTGTGACCCAGGTCAGAAGAGGGAGCCCACCCCCTGACACTGCCTAGAAGCTAGAAACCAGAAGCAGGATAGTCCAGAGACCTAGGATAGACCCAACATGACTGGCAAAAAAGCCAATAATTTTATTTAGTCTGTCTCTGGCAAGTTCTTAGCATGTAATTATAAATTTGGTTCTGTCTGACTGGCTGAGCTAGTTTATGTTTACAAATTAGAGACTTATAATGTCTGTTTCTATTTGCCTTTGGGCTTGGACTCCATTTTAACATGTGTATTGGTAAGGTGTTTCTGTTTGCTTTGTTTTGAGGTCTAGTGCTGTTGGCTTCACTTTAGAGCTGTGCCTGCTGTTGGGAGAGGGCATCCATATTATCAGTATCAACCGTTTGGTAAGTGGTATGACTATCACTCCAGCTGAGGCAAGATGAAGTTAGATATCTAGAAAGTCCTTCAACCATGGATGATTGAAAGCCTAGCCATATATCAGAACTCTCTCTGAAGAGAAGCAACCGTTGAGTGAGGTGGAACGGGCCTTCCATAGACTGGAGTCATAGGAGAGCAAACAGAGCTCATCTGAATAACCGAGAGATGCCAACAAGGCAGGAAGAGAAGACCACAAAGGCCAGGTTGACTTAAGAAAACTACATCATGCATGAACACAATCTTTGTTTTCTTAGTATGCTTTCCATCCACTAAAGAAGCTGTCCTTAACTGAACAGGGGTGGTAACCCTTTGGTGACACACAGGACTAACACTGTTCTACTTAGTTCAGGTAGAGGATCCCCCAAAGCTGCCCATGACACACTGCCTCACCAGCTCCCTTTCCCACTATAACAGTGACTATGGGTACACTCTGGTTCAAATGCTTAACTGTCTTTTTAGCAGGTCATCCATTCTCTGAGGATAGGAATTGTTTGCCTTTATGGCATATACACCACTGGCAATCGACCAAACAACTGGTTTGAGGAATATTGGAAAAGGTGCAGTGGGTGAATGTGCCATTGCAGGCCAGGGCTCATTCGTCACGTTTGTGGGCATTATGGAGGTGGTCTCGAGCCCACCCAGGGCACGGTGTCGACCTGTCGCTCCTCTGATGGGCATGGGCATCTAATTAGTTCCCCAGTGCCAGATGCAGGACTGCTGGGTAAATCACGTGCCAAACTTTCTCTGATCTGACCAATGCAAACTAGGAATAGAAAGGATGCAAGGCTCAGAGGACTGCTTGACTCTGATCTTTAGGGATTTTCATATTTAAAAAGAATGAAAACAGTCTTTTTAATTTTATTCTTATCTTTTATTACCCTGCTTTGTAGTAGATAGTTGTAAGGTAAATTGCAAATAGCTAACATAGTTAAAATACATTTAAAATGAGACTCTTAAAATCTGTTGTTACTTTCCATATTAGGAAAACCGAATTTATAAAATGTCTATTTTACGACTTCAAGTGAATTATGGAACCCATAAAAACTAAATATTATAGAAAAAGCTGTATTCCTTTGTATATATATGAATTCTTCATAAACATAGCTCACCTCACTGTTCATTCAATAAGATTTTTCCTATTGTTTTATGTTTCAAGATTTATATTTAGCAGTTTTAGTTGTGGGGGGGATGCATGCTTGTAAGGGAGTGCAGAAGTCTGCTGAGGCCACAGTTATCGGACCCCCAGGACCTGCAGACACAGGCGTTTCTGAGCTTTTCAACACGGGTGTTAGGAATCCAACTCTGGTCCTCTGCGAGAGTTGTAAATGCTCCTGACTGTGGAGCAATCTCCTCTGCCTTCATCTTAAACCTCAAAGTTTCCCTCAGAAGTGCATCTCACAAAGTCCTTTGGGATTTATTTGAACTATAGAATTACAACTTTGGTTAACAGAGAATACCATTTGCAATATTAAATGTTTTTTGTTTGGTTTCCAATTTACTTTTTGAACAACTCTCAAGGAGGTAGATGGGGGTCTCGTCCACCTCCAGGTATGAAGTGAGTTGTGCAGTGGTACACTAGTGAAGTGCGCACTTGGGTTCACAACTCTGAACTCTTCTGTTCTCTCGAGAAAAGGATTTTATGTGGTACCCCAGTGTCTGTCTTTCCTTGAAGCATCATTTTGAATACATTTTCAGGGATGAAGCCTAGACCCGGCATGTCCCACAGCTCTTCCTGGTTCTAATATATGTTAAGGCCTTCTGAAACAAACCCTGAGCAGTGGAAGCACCTGCTGGGAAACACATAAACACAAAGGACTCTCTTTAAAGGACACTCCCCATCCCAGTGTATTTTGAAAATGTCTGAGAGTGTGATAGAGATGGCGGAGAATGTCTGACCTTTCTATTTGTCATCCTCTGAACACAAATCCCTCCTGATTTGTGTGTCAATAGCAAAAAAAAAAAATCCACCAGGAAAAATGACATCAATCACAAGACACAGATATCCCGATATCCCTCTTGTGTCTGCTTTACCCTCTCCTGTCAAATACTTGTAACCCTCGTTGAAATTAAGAAAATTATTCTGTAGCACATATTCTTCCAGTCTAGATCAGGTTTAAAGCTCTGAATTGATAGTGTCAAAGGAGGACAGCCGGCTTTGAAGACGAGCTAGACTTGGGGCTAATTGGTTCGTGCAGCTGGCCATCCTGACCGGTGAAGGAGTCAAGCTGAGGACACAGGCTACCAGTCAATATTCGTGATTTACACGCCGTAACTGGGTCAGTGCTGTTCTTCTAGAGCTTTCCCAGAGTCTTCAGCTTCTGACAGAGTATATTGCAGGGTGGGCCTGTAAGTCTCCGGGAACAGAATGAGGCTGGCTTTAGGTTAGCAAGTGTGTGCAGGAGGAGATTAGAATATAGGTGTTGAGACACAAAAGCCAGCCTTCTACTCTGCTAAGTAAGAAAATTCTGTTAGCACCACCTGATCGTCTGATTGTTGTAGACATTGGAATTAAAAAAAAATTGGCTACTTTTTTGTGAAGAAATCATGGAATCCTGCAGAGATCATCACCAATACACACACACACACACACACACACACACACAGAACCGTGAGAACACAGAGAAGGTGTCAGCTTAGAGCGAGGTGTAATGTGTGGTGGTCACAGGCGGGAAAGGACAAGGTAAGCTGCATAGCAAGATGAGGAGGGAGGGGCAGCTGGACAGTGAGGGAGGGCAGGCGTGTCATACAGAGGGGACAGACTGTGCACAGCTAAGATGGAGTGAATAATCCAGAAATGTAGGAGAGGAAAACATGGAGTTCTGTGAGCCTGTGCATGAGGGAGGAGCACATGGCAGGGGGTGTCTGGGCACCTAAGAGACACACTGGGGTGACACAGAAGCCTGGGAGGGTGGCCACGGGTCACAGGTGTAGACATTAGCTTCCATGGCGCTAGTCATAAACACTCAGGATTCACCCCCTTCGGGGAGGGGTCTCAGATTTCCTCCTTCTTACAGCTGTCATCTCTCCGTCCCCACTTCTTCCTCCCTTCCTCTTGGGATGCTCTGTGGGGATGACAGGTGTGTTGACAACATGAGAAAGGTGAAAATGTTGCGAAGACGGATTTTTAACTAATCACTCATTTTACAACTGGTTGCACAAAGCTTCAAGTGGCTTGTCCCAGCGATAAAACTGCATGCCTTTTAGTGCCCAGTGCCACTGTGTCTCCATCACACCTGCAACTGGGCAGGCAGTAGAGCTTCAGTCTCCACTGGCACACACCAGGATTGCATCCAGACAGAGTTCAATCCAGGTAGTTATCTAATTAAAAGAAGAAATTCTACATGTGATTTAAGAGCAGCTCATTTTCACTTTTAACCAGCTCGAATGGAGTAGGGTAACAGCAGTCACCATGATCAGGAGTTGGACTAGCCTTTCTGACCACTAAGGCCATGATGGTGAACAAGTTTTTTTTTTTCTAAATGCCTGTTCACTTTCCTGCTGGTGAAATAGTTTAGAAAGACCTAAAAATTTCTAACAGATAAACACTAGTTAACTCATCCGACATCATAATTGATAAATGTACATGTTTTTCTTTAAATGTTTTAAGGTGTTGGGAAACGTGCACAATTTCATTTTGAGCTAATTTACCTCTTGCTGATATGTAAAGTGGTTCATTTTTATAGTCAAATGTTTTCAATTAAATGTTAACTTCAAGACATTTTGCAGATTCACGTATGGTGGTAAGAAATGCCATGTAAGGTTTCCTTTACCCTTTGCCCACTTTTCTCTAATGGAAATACCTTAAAATGTATAATCCAGTATCAGATACTCAGGTTCCCTCTCTACCCTTCCAGGGCCACGCCTACTACCTTTCTGTCTCCACTCCTCTAACTCCTGTGTGCTTGTAAGGTTTTCTCAGAAATGGAGTCATCTGGATGCATGGTGACAACAGACTGTTAATCTGTGCAGAATTCTGTCAGACCAGTAGGAGCGTCCTCATTGACGGGGTGGGAATGAATCTGAGCTGTAACTACAACCTGTCTAAGGCCCTGGCATCTTGGGGTCAGCTGGCCAGGGCAGGTGGACCATGCTTGTCTGTAGTGTTGTAGCTCAAGAGAGAGATGGGAGGCAGGTGAGAAGCTAGGTCACCTGCTAGAGAGTTGAGAGCCCCTGTTATCCCACAAGAAAGAAAGCAGTATGGGAAGCCGGCATTCCAGGGGGGTTCATTGCAACTGCAGAAGTCCAGTGATCCCCTGAGACTCCAGGTCCAGGTCTGGGAAACACTGCAGGCAGTCTTCTCTCTCCACGGTCAGGGACATGAGAGGAGAAAGCTCATGAGAAGTCAATTCTAACTCCAAGTCACCTGCCCTTGCCCGGTTTTATCTTGCTATTTGTTTGTTTGCTTTGTTATCTTTTTCTGAGACAGGGTTTCTCTGTGGGCCCTGGCTGTCCTGGAATCCCCCTTAGAACAGGCTGATCTTGAACTCACAGAGATCTGCCTGCCTCTGTCTCCCAAGGGCTGGGATTAAAGACCTGAGCCACCACCGCCCAAGCCATTCTTTAGCAATGCAGAGAGCACACAGAAAACTTCCCATCACTGATGTTGTCAGATAGCCCATTCAACTCAATGTAGTATTCTGTTGTGGTCAAAGTTCGGCCTATTTACTTTTGCACAGCCTTTGGTGAATTATAATCACAAAGTTAGAATTGTTATATACTTTATTTCACTACATACCCTTTATAAAATTGTGTTTCATCAGATTCTATAATTAAGAGATGAGTTCCCTATAACTGAATTTCACAACTGTACCCTGAAATAAAATTTACTTAGTATATGGGAAGTTCATTTGAAAACACTTATAATTATTTTATGAAACTATTAATTGGATTCTTCACAACAAACACCATTTTTATTATAAAGGGCTACAGGAGACACATAGAAAGCAGTTGGGGGTCATAAAGAGAAAATTAAATACCTTTATCTTTTATTTCATTACATTTTACACTAACCTGACTCATTTTTTTTTATGCCTGAATCTGTGTGGTTGTGAATAGGTCTGGATAGGTGTGAGATCCATCAAACTAAGGGGTTTTGGTCTTGGCTTAGGGGCACCTAGGGGTGCTGGTATCCTCTGCAAGGCTGTCAAAGGCTCTCCTTTCTCTTCCAGCTGTCCCTGTGGCTTGTGCACATTCCACTAACTCAGTTCTCCCTATTCATTTCAGGTCTGCCATACAATCATGATAATGAACCAGGAAGTGCTGATATTTGAGAAAAACACACTAGACAGAGCCAATTTATCATGCTCTATTTTGTGAGGGAATAACATTAAAAACAAAATTGCCCGTGGCAGTGGAAGCCTTCCAAAGGGATTTTTGATGGACAGAGGGCAACACCACTAGCTGGCTAGCAGCGGCCTCTGCCCAGGGAACTCTAGAAAAGACACATCCTCTCTTAGTGGCACTGAACAACCTGCACTTGAGGCATGCCATTATTCGCAGATGCACAGACACCCTGTTGAGCTCTGGGCACTAAAGAATCTTAGGAGTTGGAGCCTTGAGAGATGAGCTAGATGAAGGAGAGTTGGTGCACCATGGACAGAGGTCTGGCAAAATTTACTTGAAAGTGCAGATTCACAGGAGGCCAAGGTACAGCTGGAAATGTTAAGATGTCCTCATCCCCAGAAATGCATTCATGGAGACCTGACAAGTCCGTCTTCCGATACTTACAAGAATTTCCCCAGAAACGCACTCACGGAGGCTTGACCAGTCCATCTTGGGATACTTACAAGAATTAGTTCTTTTGTGTGTCAGGAGAGGCTTCCCTCGAATTTTCAAATGTTGATATTACTTTTACTTTCTGGAATAAAACTGATAAGTTCCATACTCTCCTCAATATCTACGGATGGGGAAATAATTTGTTTGTGTTGTTTGGTTTTTCCCAGTTACCTGTTTTTTGTTTCGTTTTGTTTTGTTGTTCCTTTATCGCTGTGACAAGTTTGCATTCGCTTTCTCTCCCCTACCACAGGCCTCTGACCTGATTGCTTTGTTAAGGGTCATCTGGAAGATCCTCAGAGGACAGAGGAAGATGGACAACATCCTGTTTGCCGTACTTGGGAGGCTTAAGGCCAGCGATTCCAGCCATCTGGCTTCAAAATGATGCCATCAAACACGGCTTGTATGGGGGTGCAGTGGGGGTAAGACAATGAGAGATATCACCTGCAAAGTTGAAATATCTATGCGGCCAAAGACTTCTGAGGCTAGGTAGAATGTGCCGTGGAGACAACGGAAACTTTGGCTCCATCATCCTTTCAGGCTGGGACACCCTTATCTCTAAGCATTTCTTGTCCAGCTGGGACCCAAAGATTGGAAAAAATAAAATCCCAGTAAGATTTCTGCATAGCTGTTCTCACAGTATACCACGAATGCTGGTGGTAGATGGATTGGTTTTGAGGCCTCTCCTTTTTGGATGTCTAGGGCAGAGCTCCCATTGTTGGACAGGTAACACATTCCATTAGGTAAGCATAGAGGAACAACATGATCTGAGAATTCTGGTTACATAGATTGTAATCTCCAGCTTTGTTTTGCACATAATATTAGTAGTTTTCCCTCTAAAAACTGTACAAAGTGGTCAAATATGATGTGGGAGTGATTTCTTATTAATAAAGACACTGCCTAGACCCCTTGATAGGCCAACCCTTAGGTGGATGGAGTAAACAGAACAGAATGCTGGGAGAAAGAAGCTTAGTCAAGGAGTCGCCATGTTTCTCCCACTCTGGACAGATGCAGGTTAAGATCTTCCCTGGTAAGCCACCTCGTGGGCTACACAGATTATTAGAAATGGGTTAGATTAATGTGTAAGAGCTAGCCAATAAGAGGCTACAGATAACGGGCCAGGCAGTGTTTAAAAGAATACAGTTTCCATGTAATTATTTCGAGGCATAAGCTAGAGCTAGCGGGCGGCCAGGAGCTGGGGCGGCAGTGGACGCAGCCCCGCCACTCCTTCAACACAAA
Organism: Alexandromys fortis; assembly: GCF_014885135.2. Lineage (NCBI taxonomy): Eukaryota > Metazoa > Chordata > Mammalia > Rodentia > Cricetidae > Alexandromys > Alexandromys fortis. The sequence goes on along the minus strand of NW_026068129.1, from coordinate 1,029,861 downwards.
TATCATTGAAAAAAAAACACCAAATTAAAAGGAAATGCCATGTATTTCATACAGTATCTTATAAATAGGCTATCTAGCATGCTATGCACTGAAGGTTGTTGTTCTCTCTTTGCTAAAAACTATAAAACATATTAAATGAAGAAAAGGAAATAGAATAGGGTTAATAGACAACTATACACATCCAAGATTAAAATATTGTGAATAGTTTTGAATTATATACTCCAAATAAGTGACTTTTTTAAAAGACAAAAATGTATTTGGCATATACCCTAATCCCAACAGTCATCACTTGCCCAGATTACAGTGCAGGCTTCCCTGTTGGATTGTCATTCACCCAATCTTTATCTCAGGCCAAGTTCTAGTGAATAAACTGAGAGCAAGGTGTACAGAGCAGTTTATGATTCACAAACATCATCTAGAAGACAGACAAGTGGGAACAGACAGAGGATCGAGCATAAGAGAGCACAGTGAATAGCCTACCAAGCAGTGAGGATGCCCTGAAGGAAATAAAGCCAGGAAAGAAGTGGGATCCAAGGGAATCCACCCTAAAAGAAGAATACCCTATTCAAGATTACCCTTCCATTTTGGGGTAAAGTGCTGGGTGTGATTCATCAACCTGAGGCAAAGTCAAGCTCACTCAGCTCATGGCAGGTGTTTTTTTTGTTTTTGTTTTTTGTTTGTTTGTTTGTTTTGTTGTTTTTTTATTAGTATGACATAGTACCCAACATGTTTTTCTGAATGTGATCCATCGTGATGAGGAAAGCATGGGGGGGAGTGAGCATGAAGCAGCTTGGCACATCGCATCTGACGGGGAGCAGAGAGAAATAGATGCTGCTACTCAGCTCACTTCCTTAGTCCTTAGTACCACCCCCAGTGGTATAGACCTTCCTACTTCACTAACCCAATCTGGGAATCCACACAATAACTTTTGTCTCCTGTATAATTCGAGATCGCATTAATTAACAGGATCACCCATTACAATGGAGATGGGGACATGGAGGGACTTCCCTGAAATCCTCCAAACACAGCAAAGGGCTTCTGGGAGCAAAGAAGGAAATGAGGGCGCGCCCACGCGACAGTGAGCCTGAAACATCAGCCAACCAGGCACACACAACTGTGTGATCTACTTGGGTGAATCAATAAAAACATCCCACTCTGACACGCAGATAGGGCACTCTGCAGATCTGTGGTTCTGGGACTTCACTTGTTCCTGCAGAGCTCAGCTCCAGGAACATTGTGGTGTGGTGGATTAACTGTTCCTCAACCTTGCTGTGTAAAGTGGATACTATTAGGGGCAATTCTACCTCCATTCTATAATGAGTGTTTTCTCAGCTCAAATACCTTTTAAGAACACCCATCAGAACGTTGCTGGCACTGCCCTGGTTCACACGGGAAAGAGCTGGGCTAGGGGAGTCATAGAGTCAGGCCTGGCTACTCCCAGGTGCGCATATACTCAAGTTTCATTGGACAATGCTCATGGTGGCAAAATTACATTTCCCCGGTAGTATCTGTGCTCCAGCAGCAAAGCGGTCGCCTCTCCGGATTTAAATGTCCACAGGAAGGTTCCCCCTGCCTACCTATGGATTTCCATAACCACAAGAGAGTGCTTGTCTCTCATACACTTAAAAGGTAGTCAAATAATTGACTCTGAAAGCCGGCTCCGAGCCACACAGGTAAGTTTTCTGTGGACTGAATGCGAGTTTGCTACCTCTGCGGTTTGTCAAGACTTTTCCCATTTCTGTACCTGTCTCTTCATTTTCCTGCTAAATTCTTTTAATTTAAAAAGCTAATTTTTATGAATTCTTTTCGAACTACCTTCTTTAATGCTTAGGAGTTTCATTCCCCTTCCTCTTTTATTTAAAGCTTTATTTTTTTCCACCATGCTCTACACTTTTATCAAGGAAGAATCAGCAGCATGGTATGTAGTATGAAATCGGAGCTCTATTTCATTTTTAAGCACACAGTTGTTCCAGGGAAGTTTATTGAAAACACAGTCTGGCGCCCTCTGCTCTGGATGCCACAAACGGCAACTGTTGAAAATAATGCACAAGGTATTTCAAAAGAAAATTAAAAACCATAACTTTTTGGCCTATACAAAATATGTCAATGAGACCGTCTTGAAAATTCAGCTTAGCGTAACTAGCCCAACAAGGGAAACCTAAATATTCCTAACTGCCGTCAAGTCAGTGGCCCAGTTCGTCATCCCTCACCTCGGGAATGAGAGCATAAATTAACTGTTGAAAGTCAGTAAGTAAAGTGAAGATAACTGATGGGTTACAAGTCACAGGCAGAAAAACATCCCAATGCTACCGGCCACCAGGAACCACTAGCAAAATGTGTAAAGAAATAAAAAATATATATCAACCACCATTCAAAGGGTAAAAAATGTGGAAATGTGAACAAATAAACTCTTGGGACAAATAACACAAAAGAAGAAGTCAGGCGTTGTATGGGTGAGAAAGAAGAGAGCCTCTGCAGATGCTCAGAGCAGAGGAGCTCCAACTGCGGTCGGGAAGTCTGCTGCATGGGTGCAACGCAGTCAGGGGTGTGAGTGAGAATCACCAGAGAGAAGCTGCGTCTGCCAAAGCTGATTGGTTAGAGCCCCAGTGACTTGAGTGGCTGGGATGTAGCAGGACCTGCCAAAGCTGATTGGTTAGAGCCGCAGTGATGTGTGAGGCTGGGATGTAGTGGGGCCACACCCTAGTTATCAAGGACCATCTTAGAGCCTAGTCATCACGGACCGCTTAGTCTCCTTATAAACCATGTATACATGTACCAATCATCTGCACCACACCGAACATTTTTACATAAGCATTCGGTCAACCCTATGGAATGCATGCACACACCCTTGTTCCCACTAATTCAAGGGACCAAGACAGTGGCTGAAGAGCATCTGAGGCCCAGGGCAGGGTTCTCTCAGCTTTGCTGCAGCTCACCTGCTAGAGGCTCCCACCAATGGATTTGAAAAGTGTGGTGTTCTATGACGTTCTTTTACTATAAAAACTTGGTGAAACTACCAGCTCATTGGAACATGGTGTTTGAGGAGACCTAAATATGTTCTCCAGAGTCATGGCCATTTGTATTTGACTCCGGGGAGGAAAAAAAATCTTTTTTTCTTTCTTTGGAGCGAGGGCTGTGTCTTCTGCAGACAGTCTCCGTGACGATGGCATAGGAGAAAACTCTGGTGAAGGTTACCTATAAAAATACACAGGAGGGATCCCTCTTCCCTCAGCCTTCCCCTCTGGCCGCCCTTCTTTTTCCCTCCGACTCTGCTCCCTCCTGGCCCTCCTCTTCTTCTCTCCACTTCCATCTTTCTTCCTTTCTCTGTAGAAATAATCCTCTAGAGAGCTCCCCCAGGTGGGCGCTGGAAGAGGGTGCTGGCAAGAGCTTGGGAAGACGTCATTCTGGAAGGTGGCCTGGAGTGAGGTATAGAGCAGGAGTCAAGGCTGACCATGCAGGGAAAGAGGGTCTCTCGGATGCTGTGGGAAGGACAGAGTAGACACAGCAGCTTTATGTTCGGGGTGCAGGAGCCCGCATACTACAGGAGAAGCTACAGCCCTGTGACGACTTAACAAGGGTTTGAAAGGAGGGGAGTGCCCTGCCTGGAAGGGCGTAATAAAATGTTGGGGTTGACTTTCTCACCCCTGAGGAAGGAAGCTACCAAGGTAGGAACTACAAATGAAGGAAACTGGATCAAATGTTGCACGCCGAGTGCTGAGTTGGAATGAAATTGGGAAGGAGAGATGAAGATACACACGATTTTAATTCCTGATGCTCTAAATTGGGCACGCATTTTGAGAGTTGATACACCTCTCTTCTCACGTTGCAGCACAGTGGATCCCTTTAGGCTTAATTCTGCACACCATCTGTACGCGCTGGCTGGCTCAGCCGGAAAGGGAGGCTGCTCACACAATGTATACAGAGGCAGACTACACAGTCGTATGTTTTGGGTGCCTTCAAGGCTTGTGATCTGGGACCCAAAATGCTCACTGTACTTCCTCAGGGTGACATGGCCAAGTCAGCAGCCACCTGTGTGACTCTGAGCCGGCTTTCACAGTCAGGCTCGGACCCAGAGTCTTCACTTTTTCTTTTTCAAAATGAAGTCCAACGCATAGCTCTCTCTCTAGGGCATGATGGAATGCTTGCGGCCTTCCTTGAACTTCTCTTCTGTCTCACACGTGTAGAAGCTGCCGTGACCTTGCAAAAGAAGAAGCACACATGTGGGAAAGCGCTCCACACTCTGAAACCTTTCCAGATGGCCATGTCCTGCTGGGTGGGTTGTCTGTGTGCAGTGCTGCTTAGCTCCTGCCCTTGGCTGAGAAAATCTCTCAGACCTGCTTTGTTCTCAGTGGGAGGTGCTGGGAGCCATCAGGGCCCCCCCTGCCTGCGGTTCTCAGTACTCAGGAGACTCACACAGAAAGACTCCAGAGAAGAAAATCTAAGCTGAGTTGCTTCATTTTCTGCTAACCTTCCTTCCACAGACTAGAAAGCCCTGGACATGGCTCCTATAAAATTTCTGCGTTTATATTTCTTAATCACACAGATTTTGCCTAAGTCATGTTTTTGTTCTGTGTTCAAATAGTGATCATCTCTGTCCATACCCAGAGCTGGCTGTGTCCTCCAAACAGATTCTTTGGTTATTAGCTAGCAACAGTTATGTACGGCACCTGAGCAAGTCTCTGCCCAGTGGTGTTTTATCTTTGTAACTAAATGTGTGAGCAAACGAACACTCAATTAATTAAGGACTAAGCAAGCCAATGGTATCTTCAAATATGGGGGAAATTATAGACCCATCTGGTAAATTATCGTCTATTTTTCTCTGCATGCAACTGATTCTCTCAGCTGAAGGTGGACAAGAAACTGAGGAGCCAGGAAATGTGCATTTTCTTTCTCACTTATTTTTCACAATACTTATAGTAACCCATATACTTTTCACCATATGTTTTTAGCATTTTCTTAGTTTATTTATATATTAGTTTGCCATCAGTCACCAATGACAGAAAGTCCTGACCTTCCCACATCCCCACATCTTTGGTTTTCAGGATAGAATCAATATGGTGGTTTTAGTTCTGCTGAGTCACAGTTGGGTTTATGTTGGAGCTTAGAGTGCTTGAAGGGTAAATGGTTCTGTGAATCTCCTATGACTAATAGGGCATAAGTTTAATATATAATTAAATCTTAATTCGCCAGGAGTAGTTGGTCCATTTGAACTCAGCTGTGGAGAAAACAATTGAGAAATGGACATAGGGGTTTTGGGCCTGTCCTTTTGTTTTGGTGAGTCAGCCAGATTTTATTCAGTTGAATCCGATACTGCGAATCCCACAAAATTCACTTCATAATTTTTATTTTCTATTTAAGAAATTTACTCAGGAGGCAGTGTTTTGCACAGTGAGTGTCTTTAGAATTAGGAGATCTATATTCATAGCTGGATAGGAACCTTTGTTCTCCAAAATCATGAAGTGGGCCTTGCCTTGAAAAGTCTCATTATAATTTGGGTTCAGTGAGTTATTTCAAATCTTAAATTATAGTCTCTTTTCATTTTATGAGGAAAAAAATATCTCTGAGCATCTCTTTGACTATCTGCTTCCCACCCACAGATGAGGGAGTTCAGCATCTTGAAGGAAGGGCAACTAGAAACAGAAAGACTGAGAGCAATAGCAAACACAGCTTACGGTTGCCAATGAAGGAGACAAATAATGAGATCCTGGGCAGCGCTAGCAATTTTACCAGCTTGGGAAACAGGGAGATATTTTGCACAACAAGGACAGAGGAGACCATGCCACACAATGCCATCTCCACAATCACTACCCTTTGTGACCACTTGTTGATCGGTGATTGCTTTGCATAATGTTTGGTGGTAAAGACTTGGGAATGGAATTGACTTTCTATAGTTGTGGCTCTGCTGCTAGCCGGATGTGTGCTCTTAGGCAGTCAATGATTTCAAGGTACACAAATGTGTTGAAAATACTGACATGGCTGTTGATCACTCTGCTGTTATTCACATGACGCCTCTAACAACGTGGAGTAGACAGAGCTATTGCTATTGTGGAATGCAACAATTGGAAGCTCAGATATCAATTTGTACTGCATTGGGTAATGAAGACGGGGGAGCCTGACCCAAGGCTTGTGGTTCTCCACTCATTTCTATCACATATGTGTCCTTTGTTTCTAATTACAGTCTTTTTTGTCTAAGATCTGTCTCGGTCCTCCTGATTAAAAGGTTAATCACACTTAGGGCCTTTGTACCAAGAGATGATTTAAAGTCTTAAAGACTTAAACATCAAGAGTTTTCCCTTGTAATCACTGTCAAAGATTGGATGCTGATGGCTGAAGTCACTGTAGTAGGGTGAGTGCCAAAAAGTATAAGAGAAAGCTTGTAGGGGTGGAGGGGATACTGGGCTTCCTATCAAGTTTGTGGGGATTGGGGAGTACTAAGATGTCCATGAAATGTCAAGAAAAAGTACTAGGGAACATCTAGAAAACCTTCACTTAGGGTCCTCTTCTCCTTCCAACTTCTTTTTCCTTTGTTTCTCGTGTCCTCCTTCCTCTTCTTCTCATTCAGATGAGAAGTACCAGTGTAGGATTTACTACTTAACATAACATAATCAATATTTACATTGATTATTGGGATGATCAAAGAGGGCAAGAGATACAAAACACAGACCCTTGTTCCTCTGTAGCACAAATTCTAATTGGCTTTATTAGCAAAAACTCAGAGTCAGCTATCAGGGGATGAAAGGTGAAGGATCAGAGAAGCAGAGTAGCCAGCCACTACCAGTGCTCAGACCAAAGGGGTGATCCTGTCCATACGAATCCTCAGACTGAATCCTCAGACTGTATCCATCTCTACAGATCCTCAGAATGCCTTGAGCTCCTGTCTCCTCCTGCCTTATATTCCTCTTCCTCTTTCTGCCCAGCCATTTCACTCCTGTCTCCACATCTGTAGTGCTGGGATTAAAGGCACGATCTCAAGTGCTGGGATCATGGTTTTCTGAACTCTGTTTCTCTTTTAGACAGATCCAGTCTCATGTAGCCCAGGATGACCCTGAATTCACAGAGATTCATCTGTCTCCTGAGTGCTGGGATTAAAAGTGTGTGCCACCATTGCGTAGCCTCTAGTGGCTAACTAGTGGCTTAGCTCTGCACTCTGATCTTCAGGCAAGCTTCATTTGTTACATCATAAACAAAGCATCACCACATTTCTCTTCCCTAACATTTAATCCATAATAGAGTAAGCGAGAGCAGCAGCAACAGATCCCAATGGAAGAAACAGTGAGGAACAGAACGAGTGGGCTTGTGCTGGAGCTGATGGCCGTGTCATCTAACAAGTGTTCTGGGCACTAGATTTGTGGAAAGATGTTCTCTTTGTGTCTCTGTCTTATACCTGTCCTGTCAGACCAGAGATGGCAGTGATGTGTGGAATCACACTCTGCGAATGCACAAGAGACAGCCCACTCTGTTGGGTCATTGGTCCAGCATCAGTAGCACGAACAGACCTCACTTCCAGCTCTTCTCAGGCTCCCATTCCCTCCCATGCTTTGAGCTGGTTGGTGCAGTGCTGAGCATACCTGCTTCTGAAGCTGGTTTCCAACCAGATTTCCTCCTCATTCTGCTTTTCGGAATGTGGCTTCCAGTTCCATTGTTTTGTAGGGTCTAAATCCTTAACCCACAGCTTATATGATTTTATTCTGCCCTGTTCCTGTAGCTACTGATACTTGATGTTGTTCCTGGTCTGAACAAGGTGAAGAATGTGAATCAAGATGGCTGTCACCTATTCTTGTTAGGTCACGGTTGAAGAGTCCAGTGGTCCTGCCGCAGACAGACAGTTACCTAAATATCACCTGTGCTTCCGTGGACAGGTTGACTAAAGATGGCTAAAGACATTGAAGTCCTGAATTCTGTTGGACCTCAGAGGTCTGCCCACAGGATTCATGACCCTTTTCTGTGTGAGGAAGGTGAGGTGGCTTTCTGTGCAAAATCTTTCTTAGGCCCAACCCCTACCAAACCCCATTGTTTCTAGTCCCAAGTTTTCCCAATTTTCTAAATTCTTGAAAGTTCAGCAATTCAGTAATACAGGCCAAAGAATTATACAGCAATTGAGTGTATTTGGGGATATCAAAAAAGGTTTATCTATTTTGTTTATTGTATAAAAGTTTTGCCTTTTTGTGTGTTTGAGTACCATATGCATGCAGTTTTGAAGGACACCAGAAGAGTGGGCTGAATTCTATCTGGATCTGGAAGTCCACTTCCACGTGGGTACTGGGAATCAGACCTGGGTCCTCCCGGAAAACATGCTTAAGATGCTCTTAAGCCCTGAACCATCTCTCTGTCTCCTATTCAGGAATTTAACCCTTAGAGTTGTTTGTCTGTGTCTTTTCTTTCAATTTCCTAGTTACTTTGAAAAGAACAGTATACATTAAATAGGTGTGGTTACTCAGGAAGGACATAGTCCAAGTAACACACTTGGGACACTGTACAACTTCTCAAACCTTGGAACCATTTCACAGAGCAAGCTGATTTCCACAGATAACTGCTCTTCCCCGAGGTAATTCCATAGACTCTGCCCTAAAAGGTACATCACTGTAGGAACAAATGAGAGTGACAAATACCAGCAAAGGAGAGAGTATGACAGACATCGAGTGTCTGCGATTCTCTTAACACATCCCCTGCTACTTGTGAACTGAGTGTGGTCTCCATAGCACTACCACACCTCTGTAGCACTATCGCACACACTTCTGAAAATGGAGTTTTATATCCAGAGTCACAATCAAGTCCAGGCAGATGCCAGGGAGACGGGAACAAGAAATTGTTCAAGAGGAAAAAGGAGCATATGACCTAAGGACAGCCAGGCAAGGGGCTTTAGCTGACAATGCCTTAGTAGGGAAGCATAGTTGATTTTGGATGAGTTGAATTACACCCTACCACAGCAGCAGGCTCCTACAGAAAATGGACCCTTGTTATTGCAAATGACTTTCTGAGTATGATCATATCTTAATAGAGTTACACTATGTATTGAAATACAAGTGTTTTTTTTTTTAGAAATGAGACATTTTTTAATATGGGAATTACAATGGAGTAAGAGAGAAAGCCACATGGCTAGCAGGTGAGTCCCCAACAGACACAATCCAGGATTTACTGATGAAACACTCAGCGGCTACTCACCATGGCACCTCGCTACTTCTGAAAGAAAAACAAACAAACAAACAAACAAACAAAAACAAAATACCTGAGGTCCTTAGTCCTTTGAGTAGCTGAGACCTGAAGGCAGTTAAAGTACCAACAAGAGATGTGTATTTCTCTAAGTTCTGAATGTTCCAAAGTCCAAAAGGAAGGCCATAGTAGATTTAGTCGCCACAGATGGTAGCTTCTAGACTTGCTCACATTAGGAGAAGAGACAAACGGAAGTTTGGTTGCGTCACTAATCTCATTCTTAAGAACAGAGTTTTCATGGCCTGAGCACCCTGCCTCTTCCTATTCCTCTTCACCTGGGACTTTCTGTTTCCAGACATTCTGATTCTGGACCTCAGGCATCTGGGAGGCACAGAGCAGCGACTGCTCTGAGTATCCATCAATGGCAGGCAAGAAGGCAATTCATATGGAAGAGGCTGTTGTTGTGGAAAATACAGGGCTGGGAGCAGAACTATTCTAGAATATAGTCTGAGGGTAAATTATGATTTGTCTTGAGAACTGACATTCAATCTGGGAATACAAGCATTTGAAAACTGTCTAATGAAACCCATGTGCAGATGTGGGAGACAAAGATGGCCCTTCCTTCTCAGAAGAGTTTATGGCTTAGGTTTGAGTGCATGACGTAGCTACATCATATTCCAAACTACAGGGAAAGAGTGTGGCTCCAGTTCCAAAACCACACTTGTCAAACGCGACAGAACTCTGAAAGTTACAATTCCAGTCGCTTATCCTTGATGTGAAATGCCATTTGCCACACACAGCTAGTGATTTCTGGAATGAGGTTATCATTGGCTCCCCCTCCCCCATCTAAATGAGCACAGGAATATTCTATGTGTCCTTGCCCATATGCCTCCTTGTCATATTAAAAACACCGGCAGTCATTTGTGCAAATCATTGGTCTCCCCCATTAATTCACTCGGTACTGGTGCTAGACAGCAGATGGGCCAAAACATGCTCACACCAGCCTGCCTCTCCCTGAAGATGGGAGCAGCCTTCATCCCCCAATTGCATGCTGGGAGCCTTCTGGGGAGGCTACTAGATTAGAGCTTGTTTCAGTGGTAGGGGTTTCTCAATGGCAGCCCATGCCAGGGGTGAGGGCAGCGAGAGGCTCCCTGGACATCTCCTGATCCACAGGCTCTGTGCTCTGTTCCTTTCACACTGGTGTCTTTGCCTGCATTGATAACAGCTCATCTAAGGGTTAATCCACCAGATTGTAGGCACAGCCAACTCTTTAAAAAGACTGAGAACCTGTGCCCTCGTCCTGCAGCTAAACAAGTGACGTGGTAACAGGACAGATTCCCTGTCTTCTCCGTCTGGACTTGGAAAGTTGTAACCGGACATGAATTAGTATCACCTCAAACTAATAAATGATGCAGAGTATGTCATGTGTGTACTGTGGGACAGCAATTGGGGTGCTCCTGGGAAGAACTGATGGGCTGCTCTTGAGGAGAGAAGGGAGACCCTCCTGGGTAGAACAAGTAGAATGTCTCTGGTGAGAGCAAGGCAGATGCTCCACACACAGCATCATGTTATTATACATGACCAGGAGACAGCTGGCATGAACGTGAGTGTGGTTCTGGTTGTTTAGCATCTAGTCAGAACTTATAAGGGCTGCCACTATAAAACAGTGTCCCCAGTTTTGTCCCCAGCCTTATATACACCCCTCTAGTCCTATCAGGGCCAAGGATGATGCTGAATGGAGCCTGCTAAACACGAGGGATCACTGCGGAGAGGCTGAGGAGGGTCCAGTCAGTTCCCATGTTCCAGCCTGTGTTCATATAAGGCTCCCTTACCACTCAGTGACTCTGGTTTGGCTGCTAAGGGTACAACAATAAACCAAACAGCCAGAGGATTGAGGATTGATCACACGCACACACATACACACACACACACACACAGAGAGAGAGAGAGAGAGAGAGAGAGAGAGAGAGAGAGAGAGAGAGAGACGGCCTGTGAGTGCAACTACTGCCCTCAGGTCAGCTCTGAGGTTACTGAGAAAACCATGCATCTAGACCAGGGTGAGAGTGTGGCCCAATGCCAGAGAGACCTCCAGGGAGCCTGGTGAGGAGCTGACCCTGGAGGGGTGTAAGCAAGGTGCCAGTGAGGAAGAGAAGTTTCATAAAAGACTCCAATATGTAAAGAGCCATTCCTGCTGCAGAATGTCATACTTTCTTCTGAAACGAGGGTCTTGGTTAGATGGGAAAGGGCTAGAAGTTGTGAGTGGAAGTGATGTGGTTTCTGGTCAGGTTTAAGGCCATGAAACACCGAAGACACCATGCCCTTTCCTGTAGGCAGAAAAGGGTCTGTCGCGGTGTTAATCAATGGAAACATGACTAACGCATCCTTGTGGACATAGGGACAATTCTCACCTGAGACCAGAGCCTACATGATTCTGTCATAGGCCTCAGATGTGTTGAGGTGTTGAAGATTTTCAGACCAGGGAGCAGTGGGCTTATGCTATCTAAAGAAAGGGCTCGAGATGCTCCCCAAATCCTACAAGGAACTGAGACTTAACTCACAAGCCAAGGAATGGATCTAAACTAGGGACAGGCACTAAATGTTCCTCCTTCCTTCTTCTGCTGCAGAGGGGAGCTAACACGGCACTTGGAGACTTGGAACACACAGTGAAGGGGCTTCCGGGCTGACCATGCGCAGTGAAAACCGCTGACATCCGCTGGCAGCACTCTGGCCAAACGGAGGCAAGCGGAGCACAGTCGCATCGCAGGGTAAGCCTCACTCCACCTGGGAACCAGCCAGGTTTTCACACTGTTCTGCAAGGCACAAGATAACCTCCATGAGCAGGTCTCAGCACCCGATCCCAGAGACTGGCACTCACTGTGCACTCAGGGAGAAGTGCAAGAGTTGGCAAACCCACAAATGACTTGTGTTGAAATAGGACGCGGCGGGGCTGTGTCCCCAACACCCCAGCCGCTTGGCTAGCTCATGCCCGAAATAACAACACACAAACTGTATTCATTTAAGAACTGCTTAACCCATGAACTCTAGCCCTTACAGGCTATTTCTCGCACCTGGACTAGCCCATTTCTAATGATGTGTGTAAGCACCCCAAGGTGCGCTTACCGGGAAGATTCTAGCCTACATCCATCCTGGTGTCTCTGCTCCAGAGAGCAGAGTTGTTTAGTCTCTCTGGGAGAGCTGAGCATGGCGTCTCTGCTCCCGAGCTGTCGGCTCTCTCTGGGAGCAGAGCAGAGTCTGACCTCACTTCCTCTTCTGCCCAGAATTCTATTCTGTTTATTCCGCCCACCTATCTTTTAACCTATCAGGGCCAGCAGTTTCTTTATTGCTCAGCCAATGAAATCAACAGATTGATATGACACTCCCACATCAGACTTGCAAGTGCACAGTACCTTTAAAAGGAGGCATTGGAAGAACACACTGGCCATGCTAGTCTCCAGGTACTCCCTCAGGACTGTGATCAAGGAAGAATCAAGAATTTGCTGTAAGGAACTAGGCATTCCCTCACAGCCAGCAAAGAAGGTAAATGTCTGCGAAGAAAGCAGAGCCTGTGGGGCCTGTGTTCTTGCTATTTCTTTTTAAAATATTTAATATTTATTTATTGAATGTATGTATGTATGTATGTTGCATGTATGTATGTGTACTTTGCATATACCTGATGCCCATAGAGTCCAGAAATGGGTGTTGGATGCTCTAGGACTGGATCTATAGGTGGTCATGAGCAGAGATATGAGTGCTGGGAACCTGAACTCTGCTCCTCTCCAAGAGCAGCCAAGGCTCTTAACCGCTGAGGCACAGCTCTAGGCAAAAAGGGGTGTTCTCTCTTTCCATCCTTTCCTTCATTATTTTTTTCTCAGTCATCCTTTGCTTTCCCTTCTCTCTCCCTTCTATCCTATGACTCTCAAGGCTTATCCAGACACATCCAGGGGTTGCTTGGCCGTCCCCTTAGCTGGTGTGCCTTGTTCACAGTAACTCCACAGTTACTGGCTTGCATCTCCAGTAGTGGCCTGGATGCTCAGGTTGAAGCCTGGTGGGAATTCTGCTCCTCCAGGAACTGGCTCTGTCACTGTCACCTCTATAGGTAGCTTTAACTAAATCTCTCTTGTTCTATTTATGAATAAGCCTCTAGATTCAAAGGCTGGGGTAAAAACCTGTTGTCTTAGAGAGGCTGGATCTCAACTAGCCAACCTTCTCGCCTTGCTGGCATCTCCCAAAGACCCATATTTCCAGGTCATAAATCCAGAACAAGGTGGCCACTTCAAATCCCTCCCTGCTACTTTCTGGGTCTCTCCTGGATGCTCTTTGAGGCTCTATGATTACTCTCTGTCAACTAGTTGCTAACACAGCCTCCTGACCCCAGGTTAATTTTGTTTAGTTAAACACAAATGCAAACTCGGGGTTCACAGTGTGATCAAATATCCTGCAACAGGCAAGTGGAGGGCTTGTTGAGTTTCCCTTTTCACATTAGGTTGGGGCTTTCCCTGGCTGTGTTTCTGGCTGTAAGTCACCCTTTAGATGGCAAGTATCCTGTGTGCATTCTCACCCACAGTAAAGTTTACAAGAACAAATAACTCAAACAAAACAAACAAAAATAGCCGTAAACATTCACAGCCTCAGGTTACAGGAGTGCTGGAATGTTCTTATTGCGGCAAAGAGCTTGTCTGAGATCACCACACATGGAATAAGCACTCACGCAGAGGGGGAGCGTTAAGTCTCAGTCACGCAGGAAGACAAATGCAGGCCTGGTCTTTAGAGCAGGTCAGGCTCACCTCAAAATGATGTTCAAGCTCCCTCGGGCGTCCCTGAGAAGGGAACCAGCTCTGCCTCCAGGAAGCAAGCCTCAGCTAGACTTCCCCTGTGAAAAAATCTGCGGGTGGACAGATGGTTTTCCAAGCAGTGATGCACATACTCAAAGGGATGAAACTGTTCCACTGGCTTCTCCAGTTTTGACTCCCAACATTGATTTGAGTCCTCGGTGCTTTAGTTTTCCTCAGAAATTATTTTTTTTTAAATGTGACTTTATACCTCTGGTGAAATCAATAGACCGTGGGGAACCTGAGTGACTTGTACATGTTTATCACGACAATGAAGTAATAGTCGACATGTGGGGACCAGTGAAACCTAAGTATGAACCAATCAGAAAAGAGCGTGGTTGGATGCTACCTATGTTGGGTAACTGATTGGCTCATGTAAGTTCACAGATACCTGAGTACAAACTGATGGACAGGTAAGGGTTAGGATGTGGAACCGCTGAGATGACTCAGCTGGCGAAGGCACTTGCGCATGTCCTGATGACCTGAGCTCCATTTTCCAGGACTCGCACGGTGGAAGGAGAGACCTGACTCCCCAAGGCTGTCCTTTGCCCTCTAGCCGTACATACACCGCCATACATACATGCATACATACATACATACATACATACGGGCAGTCATCGCCCACATGGACACAAAACAAATAAATAAAAGAAAATATAAGGATGAAGATGAAAAACAAAAGAAGTAGAATAAAAGGATAATATTCATAATTTTACAGGTAAGATCTCGGTCAACGGTTTGTAACCCCAAGACAAACCTGACTTTTCAAGATTGTTGATTTTGTTGCCTTATGATATAAATGTTGGGTAAGAATTTCTCGTTTTCTTCAGTCCAAACATAGCTGCAAACGTGTGTAGTATGCTTGACAGCTGAAATGTCTGGATTTCTGCTTTTTTATCAGATTTACCATTTAAGGCAAAGCCAGAAAACATTGTGATTTCTCTTAAACATATTGCCTGTTTTAAGGAAAAGTTTTAACTTCTTGGGTTAAATGCATGGACAAACTTCAGTATGTATGTGTGTTTGTGTGTCTGCATGCATGCAATAATTTTGGACTCAGAAAGCTTATAACGTAAGATCCTTGTAACAGCATCATTATTTTCCCATGGCTCATTCAGGATCCTCTTTAATTTGTCACTTTTAAAGAAAAAGCTCCAGACCCTTCTCTGTGGAAAACAGTTCTCCCCTCTCTCATGAAGAGCACATAACCAGAAATGTCTTTAGAATATGCTAGTGATTAACCCCGTGACCTTGGCTGTACCCTGTAAGTCTGGCAAGGATATTTAGCCTGGCAGGTGGCAAAGGTTGGGCATCATTATCTCTGTGAACCCGATGCTCACTGGGGAGGCTGAAGGGAGCCTGGCTCGCAATGTGGCTGGATCATGTTACGTAAACAGACTTTGACTGCCTCCTTCTAGAAAAGCTTCTGCCCCGAGGCTGGTCCCTGGCGGACACATTTTGTTTTGTCCAAGACAGTGATCATGAGTAATGTGTCAGGCTGAGCCCTGCTAATGCATGATGTAATTAGCAGAGGGATTTAATTATCGGCATATTTCATGTGGGATTTACTGAGTCTGCTGCCCGCCCCCTCCCCCACTCACTCTCAGGCCAGCCAGAAATGGTGTCGCTGGAGGAGTGGAATCCTCCACAAGGCACTGAGATGATACTGGCTCCTCTCTCACCTGAGGACAGAGAATAATAATGTGGCTTGGTGTACTTATCACACTTACTCCAATATCAGATCTATAATGGATTACGGATCCGTGTGCATTATTCTCTTCTTAGTGCTCAAAAGCCAACCCCAGATCAGGCAAGGCGTTTTGAAAGAAAGACACTAGGCATCCAGGACACCCATTCACTGAGTGCTAAAGACGTAAGCACGACATCCACAAAGGGACGAGAAACCAAAGGCATTTTCATTGCTCCATCAACAGACCCAGCACGAGCTGAAGCATGGCTCTCTGGCTTTATTGTGTATTAGAGAAAGACATACGCTCAGATTGTATGCTTGGCCTAACTGAAGTGATTGCCAAGTGCAGTTGCTGGTGTATTTATATACATTTACTTGGGAGGAAAAGGAGGTCCATGCTACTTTGGTTGGAGGTACTTTCTACTCGAATGCTATCTACTGAGCTGGCTGAAGCAAAAGTGTTGACATGGGTATTGCCCTTAAAACTTTGAAGTGACTCTCGTGGATGAGGGGACAGATTCTGAACACTAGGTAAGGTGTTAAGGGCGAGCGATGGCAGAACTGGTGTTACAGAGGTGAATACACAACTCAGGGATTGACAATAATGAATACAGAGTCAAGATGACATTCAGAATCATAATTCATAATTGTTACCTGGATAACAATTATGGGTCAAGTTTGGTTCAAAATTTCTGCTTTAGGGTTGGTATAGGGGCAAATGCCTAGAATCCCAGCACTCAGAGGCTGGACAATTCCAAGTTGGAGGCCAACTTATGTGTCATAGTAAGAACCTGTTTCAAAAGAAAAAAGTCTATGCTGCCTGATGTGTAGGTTTTTCAACCACATTTCCGCAACGGGGCATTTCCAGGTACCTGTCTCCAAGTGTCCACACTCTACCCTATCTTTGTACCTCTTTCCACGGTGTCCTCCCCAATCTGCCTTCTGTCTAGTTTAAGATCCGTTCACATCCTTTCGGCCCCCTTTGACTGAATGAGAAGCTTTGTGATATCTCCGTTGATTATCAGGAGATCATTACAGGTCAAGGTTGCTGCATAAGTCATGAAAGTTGTTTTCAGAAGAATGTGGAAATGCAGGATCAAGTCAGTAGTGACCTAAGCCTAGCCACTAATTGGCAGATGAGAGACTCAAGATGCAGCTTTGCGTCTTGTGTGGCCTGGGTCCCACCCTTGCTTTGTTCTATTTTCTATACCTGTGATCGACTGAAGCTTAGAGCCCTCATCTCTTGCTAATGTTTAAAGGCTTCTTATTACTATAGTATACTGCCTTGCCTCAGTGTGTGTGAGTGTGTATGTGTGTGTGCTCACGTGCGTGCACACGCGTTGACTTAATTGAGTCCTGATGCAACAGGGCTAGACTTTCTGGAACTAACTCATCATCTCAGTACCTCCCTGGAGGTTTGGGTGTCTCCCTGCTGCTGCTCCGACACAGCATGGACAAGAGCAACTAACTAATTTCCCACATGAGAGCACCACAGACTGTGTCGGGTACCCCGGGGTTCCCTGTGCCTATGACTGTATTTGTATTTCTGATTTTAGATCTAGGAACCACTATTTTAACACTAAAATCCCAGAACACATTTCACAGGAAATAAATGATTGGGGTAGTTTGCAAACCTGGCAACTTTGCAGAAATCTTGAAATCCTTCTCTTTTAGCCAAATCTTGCTGTCCATAGACCTTCTGGGTCCTGTTTCTTTTCCCCTAAGTATCCCATTAGCATACCGAAAGCCAAAAAATCTTACACAGCATGGCCACTCATGCCTGTAATCCTAGAACTGAGGAGGTTGAGGCAGGAGGATTAGAAGTTGGAGGTTAGCCTAGGATACACAGACATTGTCTTAAATCCCTCTCAAAAAAAAAAAAAGGAAAAAGAAAAAGAAAAAAATCTGATGGGGAGGGAGACCTCCTCCAAGTAGCTGGCAGCATGGGGGGTGTATTTGCTCATTTCATAAACTCTGGAGAAAACTTGGTTGTATTTCTCCTACTCCCTTCTAGTCTCAGCTGCTGATCGTGACATTCTCCTAACAGGACTGATCTTGTGCTCACAACGTGTTTCCAAAGACGAATTAATTTTTATTTCACTTTCTTTCTTTGAGTATCCAAACTGCATAATTAAAATAAGTCTTTTTCAATTTTATGTGCATGCGTCTGTGGGTGAGACCAGGGGAGAGGATCAGATTCTCTGGAGCTGGAGGTGCCGGTGGCTGCGAGCATCCTGACATTGGTGCCTGGAACTAAACTCCTGTCCTTCAGGAGAGCAGCAAGCACTCCTTATCATCTGCTTGGTCCCGTGCCCCCAAGCTTCAGTGGTTTAGTAGGTAATTGTCTACAGTATTTGAATATGTGGAGAAAATGAAAGTTCAATTTATAGACTTTATATAAATCGAATTTCTAAATTCTGGCCTCAGATGCTCCTGCTGATGGAGAAGCTATTGGTTTTCAGCTCCTATCCCCTACCTGGGGATTATAAATCTCCTTCAACTTAAACAGTGCTGTGTTAAGTGACCAGTGTCTTGATGGTTGAGATCTGCTGGGGATGGAGAGCAGGTCCTGAACATGGAGGCTTAGGAGGCAGCAGAAAGCAGGGATTCAGGGTTCACAGACCTTGCTCTCAGTTTGCTCCACCCCCTCTGCCACAAATTCACCTTTCACACCTTGCAAAGGCAACGTCTTAAAACAGGTTGGTAGGGAAATCATTTCATAGACCCTGGCACAAGATTAAAGCAGTCAGTTCACAAGAGGCAGGGAGAGCATCCTCTCTTGGGTCAGTCGTGAAATAGCCTGGCCTCATTGGGTCAGCACAGACACCCTGCTCTGAAGAGTCGAAAGCAGGGTCCTCACCACAAGCTTGAGCTGCTCGCTGGCACTGACATCTCCTGTCTCTCACGGATGTGCTGTGAGGCAGTGTTCACAGCTTGCTGTACCAAAACAATCCCCTGATAATCTGGACTTATGTCTGCTTTTCTCTTGGACTCTTGAGGCCTCAAGAAGCCTATACCAAGGAGAAGCATACACCCGCAGTGCGGGTCCCTGAATTTCTTCGTTGGTGTGAAATTCCCTCCTGTGACCTTCATTTGAACACCCATAGGCATCCTGCTGGCTCAGAGCACCCTTTGCTCCAGGGCTCCTCTCAGCCCTATTGCATGGGCCACATGAGGTGAGGCTTCTTTGTGCAGATAGCTCACACTGGTCAGAGCCTTTCTGACTCCTGGAGATCCCATGCTGTCTTTTAGGTAAGGGCAATGCCACCTCCTCATTATCGAAGGAGATGCTATCCTTGACATTCAAGACTGAGCCCACCCATTAGAGGACAATGGCTGCCAGACTTTCTGAGATCAAACAGAAGACTCCTCCCACCCCTGGTGCTCAATCACCAAGCCAGGTGCCAGACCGAGGACCTACTTACTTTTAATTGTTCCTATTGCTCTGACCTCACGTCCTGTGAAGGTTGAAAGAGACAGTCATGGATGAGTGGGCATGAGGTTTCTTAGACAGCCAGCATGACAGAGGTCATTCACCCTCTGCAGGCTCCCGAGATCCCCCGCTGGCTCCTGGTACCAATGTGGCTGAACCTAGCTGGTCCTAGGAGGCCACACTTCCTCCACTGTCTCTGCAGGGTGGCAGAAGACATGGGGTGTGGATTCTAGACAGCAAGAGATGTTCCAGAAAAGCTTTGGTGGCCTTAAATGAAAAATGCCTGTGAGTGAGTTCTCTGAAAGTCAGAGTCAGGGAAGAGAATGGGGTCCAGGTACGGCCAGGGTCAGGAGTGTGATACAAGTTACAAGGAAGAAAGTCAAGATGCCGTCATCTACATGGCAAGCAGCCCCACCCCAACCCCCAGGTCACCATCCCCCCGTCTCACTAGGTCTGGTTGGTTCTGTGCATTTAAGGATGCTCAGAAATATTCAGGCCTCCACCCACCATGTAGGAACAGCAAGCACCAATGTAGGTGACCAGACAGCAATACAAGTGCCAACCACCCCTCCAGATGAGCTCCCCTCAGATCACAGCAGCAAGGCTGACCTCCATCAGGACCATGGCTTTAAAAATCAAACTTCCTCCTTAGGCTCTCCCATTCTGTTATCCCTATTTTTTCTAAATTCTGAGTTGAGATGCAATAACAGTGGCCTAGCAACTGTAAAACAAGTCCAATCAGGGAAGAACAGGGCATGTTGGTGCAACCGATTCAGACAGGGACTCAACATCATGGGCCAGGTGAGGATCTGAGAAGTGAGGGGACCCATGGTTCTGTCCCCATGCTGGACCTTTCTGTGGCGCTGAACAGAGGGACCAGATGAGTGAGAGCCATGGCTGTCTCCCAACCAAGCTGGAACCACTGGCAGGCTAGTGATGATTCTTCAGAGAAGGTGTTCTTACATCTCCACCTCCCTGTTCACTTACTGACTGGGAGCTATGTGGTTACAAAAGAGGGAATGGTTAGAGATGCCAACCCCAGCACCTTCACTCACGTGCCCCTGGTTTTCAAGATGGATGGACCTGGTGTTTAGGGGTGGTCCCTGTCATTTGGATGCTCTTTGGTGCCCTTGTCTTTACTGCTGGGCACCAGTGGCACCTTCTCTCCACTCTTCAAATTCTATCAACCTAAAGTGTGTCACTCGGGGCCCTAGGCTGCTGTTTGTGGACAGTTCCAGCCACATGACTTCAGTCTAGGGGGAGCTGCTGGCAGATCTGCGCGGTAGATGTGCACACGATGTCCTGTCCAGGATGTCCTCCATCAGGCTCCATCAGGTATAAAGCAGTGGAAAATGATGGACAGAGAAGCAAGCTTAGTTCCCTCCCACTCTGGGCCTCCCAGTTCCTTCTTTCCCAGTTCTCAAGGGAGGGGGATTTGACTGTGTGTCTTTTAAAAGGGTCAAAACAAAACAAATTTCAGCTGGCCAAAGGCCCTGCTGGCTTATGGGATTCAGTCTTCATTGTCATTGAGAACATCAAGAGGACGTGATGAGAGGCAAACACACAGGGAAAGCACGCGCAGGGAAAGCAGGAGCTGGCTGTGAAAAATCAGATGAGCACAATGCACCAATGGAGCTAGATCTGAACATGGCAGTGCAGTCTGTAATCTCAGGCTGGGGAGGTAGAGGCAGAGTACACAAGTTCAAGGCCATCCCCAGCTATATGGGGAGTTTTATTTTAAACAATAATTTCTATAAAATTGCATGACTTATCTTACATGTATTCTCTTTATATATTTCTCTAAAACAATTGCTCAGACACTTTAAAGCCACGTGACAGATTATCTAATACAAATTATAAACATGCCTGGGCAAGAGACTGCCCATAACAGAGGCAGGCTGCCTACGCGGCATAATGTATAGTTTCCACAAGGTCAAGAAGGCAGCTTCATGACGCTCTCCACCTTCTCTGGTGGGAAGTCAATGTTCTGGGCTCGGTCACTGTGGATGTTCCCCAGAACCCAGGAATATAGCTCAGTCCTCGATAATTTATCAAGCAGCACATGTTCACCAGTTCCAAATTCTGACACCCCTGGCACCACACTGTGGTGACATCACTGGTTGGCCACTGCTGGGTAAATGGCTGCAGGTATAAAGCAAGGCAGTCCCCTGGCCTTGACTGCAGGAAGACACAGTCACAGGGGAAGATGAACTTGTCTGCAATTGAGTAGCCCTAGCTTGGGTCAAATTGACATAAAACTAGTGAGGACTGGAACTAGGCTCTCTGGTTGTCACCTGCATTTCTTTCCCACCATGAAATCTAGATACAGTGGACGTCCACAACAAGTGTTCTTGAACCATCACTTACCTAATAGATGAGACATTCTGAAAATGAATGGCCAGCTAAACAATTCAAAATATACAGTCCCGAGTTCCTTGCTCGTGCTCTCTCTCCTTCTGCTCCTGATTTGGACCTTGAGATTTCAGTCCAGTGCTCCAATGTGGGTCTCTGTCTCTGTCTCTGTCTCTGTCTCCTTTCCTCGCCTGATGAAGGTTAATATTCAGGAGGATGCCTATATGTTTTTCTTTGGGTTCTCCTTCTTATTTAGCTTCTCTAAGATCACGAATTATAGGCTCAATGCCCTTTATTTATGGCTAGAAACCAAATATCAGTGAGTACATCCCATGTTCCTCTTTTTTGGGTCTGGACCGACCGCAAGGGGTACACCCACACACTGAGACAATGGGGTTGTTCTATCAGGAACTCACAAAGGCCAGCTGGCCTGGGTCTGAAAAAAGCCCGGGATAAAACCGGTCTCGCTGAACATAGATGACAAGGAGGACTACTGAGAACTCAAGAACAATGGCAATGGGTTTTTGATCCTACTGCACATATTGGCTTTGTGAGAGCCAAGGCAGTTTGGATGCTCACCTTACTAGACCTGGATGGAGGTGGGTGGTCCTTGGACTTCCCACAGGGCAGGGAACCCTGATTGCTCTTTGGGCTGACGAGGGAGGGGGACTTGGCCGGGGGAGGGGGAGGGAAATGGGAGGCAATGGTGGGGAAGAGACAGAAATCTTTAATAAATAAATAAATAAATATACAGTCCCTTAAAAGGATTCCTTCTGACATTTTATTTTTATATTTGGTGGAGCTTCATGTCTAAATGGACAAAGAAAGCTAAATTAATGTTTGTGAACAACACATGTTTGTCACCAAAATCACTAATTGAGTCTGTGTGGTCTCCAAAATGAAGGTTTATTTCTCTTTCAGCTTAGGATTCTGAGCTCACTAAAATTCTGTCACTGTGTGAAAATATCATGTTAAAGATTGTAGTCCTCTGGGAAGTCATAGGTACTTGTGAAATACAAGGACCAACACCTTGGCTGCCTAGCCACCATGACGGCAAGAGGTAAAGAACTCAGTGGGGACGCATGATCAAACTGAAGTCAGAGGTGTTTGATAAAGTGTTTCTAAACCTGGCGTGTCCATGTGTGTCACAGCTTTTTGGATGCAGGTGAGCATTAGGTGCCTGTCTAGTGAGAATACCAACAGTCTACGGCCACTACAGCCTTTTTTTTTTTTTTTATTTAACTAGCTCTTCTCTGTATGAGATGTACCTTGTGATGGTGCCCATCTCCTGTGGCCACAGAGTGCCTACTCAGTCCTTGATGTTGTGTTTTGACATTTGACGAATTCTCTGAATCCTACTGTTTAAAATAAAACAGTATCATCCGAAATGTATGTGCAGAAGTAAAGATGCATTTTCAGGGTCTACGTTTTGGTGACCTAGGTGTTAGTAGACCCCTCTCCTCTGGGTAAACCAACAACCTAGCAGCAGAGTGGAATGCACTAGTGGTCCCAGAAAATGTGGACGGGCAAGTGAAAGGAGATACAAGATCAATGAGATCTTGGGTGTTCGATAAGTCCTAGATTGGTTGCAACGATCTCTGACATGTTTCCCAATAACTGAAAGAGTGAAAAATTCCCAGCATGGGAAAATGGAGTGATATTTTCTGTTGCACATATATTCAGATATAAATATAGATGCATTTGTTTCAACTTCTCATTTCTCTTCCCCCAAATGAAAAGAAGTATATTGATTCAATATGAAAGATATTGGATGTTAAAAAGTGATAGAGGTACTTCTTATTCTCATTTGATTATCATATATTATATATGCATCGTAATGCCCTATTACCCCCATACAGATGTACATATATTATGTCTCAGTAAAAAATGCTAACGAGGAAAAACCACCTAGGAAAATGACCTTGAATCGCAAAGACTAGCAGTGTGGAAAGTCACTGAGTTTGGAGATGGGCAGATCCTAATTTGAGGCCCTGGGAGAGGAGATGTGCAGCCATCTATGATGCCACAGGAAGGGGGAGCTATAGAGTTAGGCTGTTCAGAAGGTGGGCAGAAGATCTGGTCCTCAACTCAGGGCTATGCGCCACAGACATAACCCACGGTTTGAAGTTAGCTGATGATAATCAGCTCAAAAGAAATTCTGGAAACCCAACAGCCATGCAGGGAAAGACTGAAACATGTGTAGAAGACCCCGTGGCCAATCAGTTGGTGTACAAAAGAGGAGAAGCGCCACAGAAGACAGGCAGGGCTACCCTGTGGGAGACAGGGCTGCTCTCACCCCCTAGGCCAGTGTCAGCTTCCACCAAACAAACATTCTGTCCAAACTGTAAAGGGAACACTGGGATCAACTCAGAGTTGGCTTGCCAGATTCAGGAGGGAAGAAACGCAAGGTGTCTAGGTAAATTTTCCCTCGAGATTAATATGAGATTTTAATACGAGATTTTTATTTGACTGGTCTGTCTCAAAGAGGGAGATGCTTGAAAACAGAAAAAAAAACAACAAACAAACAAACAAAGGAAAAAGAAATCTGATTAAGTAAAACATTACAACCAAAACTCAGAAGCCTGAAAGAAAACAGCTCAAGGAGAGATGGGAGTGGAGACTAGACACTAACCCAACACAGCCCTCCGGTGCAGCAGGCGCTATGACAGAAACATTGTTTTCTTACATCGTTCTTTCCACTGGTTTTGCCAGGACAGGGTTAAACCCATTTACTGCTAAGGAAAATGAAATTCAAAGGGTGAAATGTCTTATCTCAGTTTACACAACCAAATATGAGTTCTCTCCAAAGACAAAAGGCCCACTCTCCCAGTGGGCCACGCATTCCTTCCCACGTTGATAGGAAGATGGGGTTTGTAGTCAGTTTTACGAAGCATCTAAAAGGAATTCTATCTGATTTGGCGCACGACTTGTTTCTGCTGCAACAGAAACCCATCGTCACCTGCCGCTTCTCGGGGCTCTGAATCCAGCTTTTCCTCCATAGTTCTGGGTAAGTATGCTTCAAGCTCCATTCACCAGCACAGACAGCCCATAGAGGTCCAGCCCTTCTGAATCCAATTCTCACCTCTACACAGGTGCTAACTTCCAAATCCCTGATCAAACACAGCTGTTAATTAAGAATACTCAATATAATTCTCACCTCCAGCACATGCTGTCTTCAAACTCCCTGATCAAACTGAAATCTGGTTTGACCCCTAATACCTGCTTGGCTTGATAAGACTGCGCTCTCACGGGATGTGGAGAGGCTCTTCCCTGGCTCCTTCCAAGGGGTAATTGTATTAGTTGTGAAATTTGCTGTAACAGTCTTGGCCAAGATCAATTTTATGGAAAATATAACATCAGAAAGCTGTGGAGAATAGATTTCGGCAGAATTACAGCAGGAGGAGATTGCCCGTTCCCTCAACTGCTCCTCCGATATTGCCAACAGCTCATCTAAAACAACGGCCCGGGAGCCTCAGCTGCGCTGAGCTGGATCCTAGTGTGGAAACAAGAAATCAATAATTATGAGATTGCTGAAGGTGGTTTGCTGTTTTAAAGTTCAGAGAAGTGGACATGGCAAAAAAAAAAAAAAAAAAAAAAAAAAAAAAAAAAAAAAAAAAAAAAAAAAAAAAAAACAGAACAGAAAACCAAAGAGGAACAGGTATTTCGCAGAAACTGCACATGGGAATGATTGCCGCCTGTCTTGGGACTCCATTCTAGCTGCTGGGAGCAGGTATGGAGAACAGCGGAGTGTGGGGATGGTGAGCAAACCGTGGGAGGTTTCTGGCAGATGCTGAGAATGCACAATGGAAGGAGATAGACACAGAAGGCCGGCAGAGCAACCTGGGCCCCAAGGACTGCTTGTCTGTGCACTCATTCTCCGTCACCTCGGCTTCTCTTCTAGGTGTGAACACACAGAGGGCCACGTATACAGGTGTCTCATGACTCCCTTTTTTTCGTATCAAAAATATTCGTTAAGGCCCAGGAAGTAAACAAAACTTTGTAAGTCTCAGAAAGTTCTTGAAACTTTGTGATCCTCAGCCTCCTCCGCAAAATTTTACAGTCACCCCTGCTGTGGTGTGGAGAGTACCCCTCAGCCTGAGAGTTTTCCAAGTTATGCAAGAGCCACAGGGGTGAGCTTTCCAGCCATGCGGTTGCTTTTGGGTCATTCCTGCTCCTGTAAGTTACCCCTTACCACATTCCTGTATGGAAGGGGCATGATGTACTTACTAGTTGATTAGCTAGACTCGGGTGGAATCGTTTTTGATTGATTCACTGGTCTGTCATTGGTGCCCTCTTTGGAGTGAACACTGTTCACATCTTCTCTGCAAAACCTCACAGCAGGAGGCAATTATCAAATCTTAGTAGTAATATCCTATACCACTTTCTTTTTTCCTGACTCGTGGACATGCCTTACTCCAGTACTGTAATATTTGCCACAGAGCGCTGTAACCCATAAACCATCACGTGAGGTATAAACCTTGAAATGTGCAGATTCTGTGCACACAGTGAGCCACCCAGAACCTGTTTCTGCTTTGGTCATAAGGAGGATACCGGTGATACAGATGACAAGAACTGACATGGAGACCGTGAAAATGAGTCTCCCCATGGAGAACCAGATGTCGCACCTCTGAAATCTACCAGACCTCTGAAGATTCTTCTAAGTCCTCCCTTAGAAGGCAAGAAAGGAGAAGATGCTTTAGAAGCAAGCCTCTCGGGAGACCCAGCATTACCCCCGATTCCCCTAAGATCTGTGTGAGACCAATCCAGCCTGGCTTCTGGGGCTGATATAGTCCTAAGGGGCAAGCAGAAGGATGGACTCAGGATGGGCCTTTTCGCCTCACGCCATTGGCGGGAATTTTGTTTATTATACTTAATCTTTCTCTACATCCTTTTCATTTTCCCATCTTCATTCCATTTCAAATCACATGGAACAAAAATATTATCTTAGGTTTGTCAACCTCTCTCCCCTCTCTCCTCTTACCTCCGTTTTTTTTTTTCCCTAACAGAGGGAGGAAAGACTGTATTAATATGCAAAGCTGTTCTCTGTGGAGGATAAAGGAAATGCATGCATTTGCGGGTATCACGGTGTATGTGGATTTCCCAGTTATCTCATGTTTCTATCAATCAGCTAAGATGAGGACATAGAAGATGGACATTAAGATCCACCCACAGGAGACTCTGGGACACTCCCAGCTGCTCTCTACAAATGCTGGGTCGCAGCTATGCATTGTCTGCTAAGTCAGTGTCATCGCCAGGAATAGAGCTTTCTGCTGCTCATTTTTCCTCCTTGAAATGTGAGCTGCTTCTTCCTCCTTCCCCTGATACTCTCGAAAGCTCTAGGCCTGGGTCTTGGGGACTTAAGAGCGAAACCTCAGAGGCATCCTGCCTTTCTATTTGTAAACTCTATAGCACTCTTCCTTCTTCCCAGATCTTAGACCTCCCTGTGTTCATTGAGACATTGCTCTGAGATGTGAGTTCCTACTAAAAGCCTGGGAGTTCTCTCAAGCTTCCTCCATTCCTCCACCTTGGCTGGCAGTGACTACTTAGTGTCCTTTTCTTTGCTGAGATGTTTGAGCAGGAGTCACCCTTAGCACTCATTACACTGGTGTCTCTCATCCATGTGCAGGAAAACCTTCGTATTACAGACTGACAAGGTCCTGAGGCTACTTAATTATGCAAGAGAGGACAATGCACAGCAGATCTCATCAGCTGTACTCTGACAAGCCCGAGCCAGGACTCCAGTAGTCGTCAGAGGCAAAACATAGTGAAGAACATGTGCAGTCAGAGATTTGTAGGACATGGAAGCCACCTGTGTGGTCACGTTGCCAAGGCATGTCTAGAGACTGGACACCGAGAATGTCACATTTTCCAGTGGGTACAAAGCTGGACTGGGAATGATGATGCCATTTGTGGGAGCCCCGCAGGGACCCCATTCCATCTTGACCTCAGGTCAGAGAGTTCAAGCTTGTTCTTGCCCCTCAAGGCCAAATAACAGGATGTTTGCATAAAGACATGGTTACTAGATGTTTTGAGAATTAAAAAGGTTTTGCTCTTCAAACCATGGTAAGGAAGTCTTTTGCCCTCCCCTTTTTGCTTTGGGTATAAAAAGAGTATGAGAAATAAATTCGGGCCTGCTGCAATATTCACTGAGAGTCCTTCCGACTGTATTTTCTGTCTTTTGTCTCTTTCTTCCTTAATCCTCACTCCCCTATTTAGCTACTGTTTGACAGGTCATCTGGCCCTGACGGCCATCTAGGGTGGGCTCTCATCCCAAGTGAACGTAGACAAGTTGTTTGACTTCTCTATGTCAGTTTCCACATGAGCAATGAAGTCATGGAGGGCTTCAGGCATTCTGATGTCATATTCTACTCAATTCTGTGCTCTAAATTTGAATATTGCACATTCAGTGATTTCATTGGAATCAACATCAACTTAACTGCCCAGAAACTGACGTAATCTCACTCTCTTGTCATTTAGAATAAACTTTTGACCTTAGAATAGATTTTGTGATATACAGGAAAAAGAAAACTGCATAGACAGCAGAGTTCCAGTAAATTCTCCTGGTAAACTTCCTTGTTATTACGACTTTCAATGAATAAGGTGAAGTTTTCATAAATTGAATAATCAATATTCACACATTCTTATTAGCTGAAGCGAAAACGTTACTAGCCTGAGATTGCTCTAGTTTTTACTGCAGATTTCAGATTTCTCTTTTTCTGTTGTAGGGTTAATCCGAGACCACACACCACTCAGACATCGCTGTCTCCATGCGTCACTGGGCTATGGCAACCCCCACCCCCTTGCCTTGATCTTAAATACCTTGATGGGTCTTTGGTTGCTGACTAGGTGTTCAGGTGTTCTGTAGAGGGTTTCTCACTCAACATGCATCTAATGCTTCTCTCATAATTATACCAGGCATGCAGGATTCTGGGAGAAAAACTGCAGGGTTAAAGTAGCACTCTGACCTCATGCTGACAAGGCAAGATCCTCCCAGCATGCTTCAGAACTGATGATGTTGACCTTAGCCTCATGGTTATGACTGGGTTTGTCTTTTCACACTGATTGTTCATCACACCCATTGGAAGGAAGCCACAGCATGCTGCCCAGACCTAGGGAAAAGACATCTCCACCCTACTTGTGTATAGACAAAGCCTCCACAAAAATAATCCAGAGATTCTCTTCATAGGAGTCATTCATCTCTTATTGTCTCATCTAATAATGTATTTAGTATAGTACAATAGCTAATATTGGATGTCGATTTGACAGACTCTGGAGTCACCTAGGAGATGCAATATATGACTGTGTCTGTGAGAGAGTTTCTAGTTTAGTTTGATGATGGACGATCCACTGTCTCATGGGCTAGAATCCAAGACCCAGCATAAAGGAGACAGTGAGATGAGGGCCAGAATCAATCTCTCCCTGACTCCTGGCTGTAGATGGGCTGTGACCAGCTGCCTTGTCCTTCTGCAACAATGACTTTTTGTCTGTAATGGACTGCACCTTTGCACAGTGAACAAGACAAATGCATCCTTGCCAATTGTTTTATCACAGCAATAAGAAAAAGAGCCTGCACAATTGAGTTGGACTGGAGAGTACTTTACGACCTTGTTCAAATGCCTCCAGCTTTGACAATAGCAACATATGATATAGTTGTGTTGTTTCTTCATACCTTCCTAAGCATGTGTGAATATTTCCTTTGGATTTCACATACAGCTGTTCTAACCCACTTGTATTCGTGGAACTCAATATCCCAGACTGGTGATCACAATGAACAGAAATACTTTCCCAGGGCTTCTGCAAATAGGAAGTGTGAATTCAAGGCATCAGCTGATGGGCAGCTGGTCTGATGTACCTTCTCTCCTCCAAAGGGTCTGAGCCCTGAGACAGTGCAAGGCACGCTGAAAGGTGGGTGTGACCATGTGGACTTGCATGCATGTGTGTATGGGGGAGACCTGGAAGACTAACAAAGTACACGAGCCAACAACAAGGCCCCACCCCTCTTTGAAGATTATATAAATGAGACCTTTCGTCAGTAACATGGCTGTCTGTAAATTGTCTATGCCTCTACATCATTCATCTGAGTCAACCTCCTCGGTTCACCAAGCTAGACAAGGCAAGAATAGTTTCTTCAGGTTGCCATTGGTGCCCTACATGGAAAAACAGACACTTGTTTGCTCTCCCTCCAGGAAAAGTTCCCATAGCCTTCTTTTTTTATATGACAGCCATATCGACTGGCAGTGTATTGACTGATCACTGTTTATCTGTCCTCTTTAGAAGGGGACCTTGGTTGCACCCAGAGTTTTGTGATATGACAAAAATTGCTACACACATACACTCATCCAGGTGTTGATGTCACTTTGGTATAAGTACTCAAGCAGCTGTGCTGTCTTGTGCTGTCTGTGCACTGGGACTGTCTTCAACATGGAAGGAAAGGGCTACACTGCATTCTAAAGTGTTGAAGTGTGAGCGGCGGGGCTGTGTTCCCGCCACCTGGCCGCCTGCATGGCTAGCTTTATACCCAAAATAATTACATGGAAACTGTATGCTTTTAAACACTGCTTGGCCCATTAGTTCCAGCCTCTTATTGGCTAGCTCTTGCATATTGATCTAATCCATTTCTAATAATCTGTGTAGCCCACTAGGTGGCTTACCAGGGAAGATCTTAACCTGCGTCTGTCTAGAGTGGGAGAACCATGGCAACTGACCTGACTCAGCTTCTTTCTCCCAGCATTCACTTCTGTTTACTCCACCTACCTAATTTTCTGTCCTATTAGAGGCCAAGCAGTTTCTTTATTACTTAACCAATGAAACAACAGATAGAAAGATGACCCTCCTCCATCACTAAAGTAGCCTTGCTGGTGTGTGTGCTCCAAAGGATCATTCCAGTTACTCCATCCTGACCTCACTGGTATTGCCAGTGTTTGGATGCTCAGAAAAAAAAAATGACATTATTTTTAAAAATTTGATTACTTATTATATAATCTGGCATTGAGTTTTTATTATTCATGCATCCAAAGGGAATTAACTTGCATATTAACTTGTACCCTCTAGCAGTGCTAGGCTTCCTTACTTTCTGAAAGCCGACTTTCAATTCTTTGAAGTTTCTACGTGACAGTCATATTGCCTGTGTATATACAGCCTCATTGTCACTTTTCTTTCCTCTTTCTTTTATTCCCTTCTCTTGCTGTTCTGCACCACAAGTGTCCTGCCAGATGTTTATTGACTCCCTACAGAGCTTCTTTCTCTCCTTTGTAAGTTTTTTCTTTCTATTTGTGTACACGTGTGTATATGCTTGTGTGTGTGCATGTGTGCATGCAAGAGTGTGTGTGACTATGTTTGTGTGTGTGTGTGTGTGTGCTCCATATCACTGGACATACCCACAGAGACAAGAAGAGGGCATCAGATCCCCTGGAGCTGGCATTATAGGAGATTGTGAGTCACTTGACCCAGAAGCTGGGAATTGAACTCAGGTACTCTGCAAGAGCAGCCAGTGAACTGCTGAGCCATCTCTCAATCCGATCTGCCCAGCATCTTTGGTGATGTCTTAGTTTATGTCAGCAGCACATTTTAAATTAGATAGCTTATTATTCTTACATTTTAATTGGACTTATATATTATAATATGTATAATTAACAGATTTAATAGATCATTATCTCTGCTGGTCTTCTGATTTTCTTCACAATATATCTCCAAGAGCTGAAATTAAACTTGAAAGAATTTAATAAAAATTTCATCTAATTTTCCCTTGTGACTCATAGATATGTATTCATATCTAAACTGTCATTACCGACTTATATTTATATAGATTCTTTCTACTGCTTTTCTTCAAGTGTTTAGTACTTTTGTGTCATGATGACTTCGTAACAGGAAGCAAGGTGATATTGGGGTGACTGTTATTTTTGAGTAGACACCCACTGACTCCAGCACTGCATTCTCTGCTGATGATATCCCTTTCCTCCTACACGATCCGCACTACACTAGTATGGATCTAATCCCAGGCTTTCTTGTCTGCTCCGCTGATCTATGGGCCTCTCTCTTTCCTCCAGCATGCCCTGTGCTGCCTTGAGTGCTGGTGTGTCGCAATGCACCTTGGAAGCAGGTTGCTCAGGTTCCCTGGCTTTGCTCTCTTTTATTGCTATGTCAGATAATGTGTGTCTTTCAGTTTCATTATAAGCCTTAGAATCAATTAGCAAACATCTGCCAGTAGCTTACTATGATTTTTTTTTTTTTACTGAAAAGACATTGAATCCCCAAGCAAAGCCAGTAAAGCTGATTTCTTGATAGCCCTGAGCCCTTTAATCCATGGAATATGCTCCCATTTATTCAAGTACTTGATTCATCTTCATGTTTTTCATGCACGTATTTTGTTACATTTCTACCAAGTTAATTTATTTTGTATTATTATAAACCTCTTTTCTCATCGTGTTAAAACCTGCAATTTTACACTGTATTTTATTATCCATATGTTAAAAAAATAAATAATGAACATCTACAGTGACATCATAGCCTACATCAATGTCCCCTTCACTTATGGGTCATAGAAACTTGTTGTTTGGTCCCTAGAGATTTCTCTAAGACAGTCACATCACCATGAGTATACACAGTCTTTGTTTCCATGTCTCCAGCATGAAGAGCACTTGGTTTGCCATGTGTCTTCACTGTGGTGAACTACAACACTCTATGTAAGTCTGAAGGGCCACCATAAGAGGATGCACCATAAGGGGATGTGTAGCCTTTCCCAGGGCTAGGAGCATCATGTTGAGTAAACATGGTGAAACATGGAGGCACGGCTTTCCCTGCCTTCTCAAAAGGACCTCTTCCTGACTTCTCACCACTGACTATGATGCTCTAGGTCTCTGTAGAATTTTTTGAAAGAAAACTATAATCCCCGCCTTGTTGTAATCTTTGATCAGAGATAAGTACAATATTATATGAAATGCTTCCCATATTTTTGAATCCTTACAAATGTGTGAGTTTCAGTATGTCTTTGGCCAACTATCGGGAACTATAGAGACATGAAGGTTGATATTCAGCATGCTTTCTGATATACCCTTTTTCATTCTCCCCAGGGCTTAACTACATGGCTGATGCTGTTCACACTCAGGGTCTGCCATACCTCCTCAATAAATTCTCTCTGGGAACACTGACCTAGACACACTCAGAAGTGTGTCTCCTAGGTGATGCTAAGTGCAGTCAGGTTGACAGTGAAGACTGTGTTTTTCAGTGTGTGCACTGTGGGAATGCCCCAACTGTAACCCAGTTTTTAAGTACCATAATAAAGTACACACAGATGTGTTTTCTAAGAGTGTAAATGTATCAAAACTTACACACACATCATAGACCATGCCTGGCGCTCTTCACAGGCAAGAGCCATGTAATTGAATGTGATGGTGTCTCATGAAGAGGTCACTCTGTAAGGCCAATGCAGGGGTGCTGCTTTGCACCACCAACTTTCTGGTCACCACTGACTGCTGCTGCATGGTGTTCAAATGTTGTGAGCATATCATAAAAATGCTGCGACACTTGTCATCTTTCTTGTCCAGCCTAGGCAAAGTAATCACTCGCATTTTCCAACTCTGGGGGTTACCTACTTCATAACAGACTGTAGGGGAGAGAAAGAGACCACATGCCACACAAGAGCTCAGAGACCTCATGATCCACGCACTTCTGCAGCCCATCCTCACGGCAGTGCAAGGTTCTCATAGCAGCTGTATCATGCCATCCATGGGCAGCTCTCCCAGTGATAGAAGCACCTCCCAAGAGCTAACTGGGACAAAGACACGGCCATATGAGGGGACCAAGTCCTCAACAAATGAACGCTTGCAGAAAACTACCAGATCATACACAAACTATAATTTCTGTTCATACAACTTAGGACATGCCACTAAAAGGTAAACTGGAAAACTGGTGAGATACCCGAAAGTGTGCACTGCAGATTTCCTAGGAGACACTCCACATTAAAGAAGCCGCAGCCCACGCAGCCATCAGGCCAGAGCTATGCACCACTGCCAGCCCTTGAGAAGGGGAAGATGACTCTCTCAGACAACCTGTGGGATTCTGAGCAAGAACACCATTTTTGACCTAATCTTATTTACTAGTTTCAGTGCTTGAATCTTGTGATGGATGTAGCTCCTCATTGCCAATTACTTGACAATATTTGAAGTTGGTGGGCTCTTGTCCCCTCGGTCTCCAGCTTCTACAATCTTCAGCCATCCCCCTCTTCAGAAAAGTTCCCTGAACCCCGTGTGGAGGGCTGTGATATAGATGTCTCTTTTATGGCTGAGAACCATAGTTAGTCCTCCATGTTCTGACATTCTGCAGGTCTCTATATTAATTCCCATCCTGTACACAAGAGGTTTCCCTGCCAGAGCTGAAGGGAACAGTGGCTTCTTCCAGAGCACACCCCCAGAGCTGTTCTCTCACACTGCTAACAGTATAGAAATGGGGATACTACACCAGGCACGTCCCTCCTTTGGACATTAGAATATTTATCAACATTCCTGGTAGTACTCACTACAAGCCAGGTGCACCTCATGCCTGCAATTGCAAAGTCAAAAATGTCTCTAGCAGCTTTTGCCAGATGTCTACTCAAACACAGGAGTGACAATTATTTCTGCAGTCTAAAATTTATGTATAATTTTTGACTGTCCAAAAACTTAACATATAAAACTATTATCCCAATAACAGCTTAAAGCCACACCTATAGCATTCAGTAGAAAGATATGTGTCTCTCTCTCTCACACACACAGACATACACACAAACACACACATATGTTTGTGTTTGTGTGTATGTGCTGCCTGTTGGAAATGTCAGAATCATGAGTGTCCAGAAATATGAATTAAGTAACGATCTTTTTTACCTCAAGTTTCTCATTATTATAGTAACAGCCACTAGTATAGTAATTTTGATATAATAATTAAGTCAAAACCTATTAGTGCTTTTCTTCTCTCTTATCATTTTTAATGTGTGTGCCAAGGTTAGTTACCTAGTAAGGGATGACAGGGAGATAATCCAGGGAAGGAGAAATAGAATATGTTGTTATGGAGAGACAAAGGGAAAACTAGAATAGGAGGATTAGAGAAAGAGATGGCAGAGAAGGGTAAAGGAGGGATGTGAGGAGAGACAACTAACCCTAAAGGCCATTTGAAAGACCACATAGAAACCTATGACTGTAGAAGCTTCCTAAAACATATACATATATGAAATGAATCTAAACAGAGACACCATATTATAGGGGAGAAAATTCCCCAACTAGATATCTTATGCCACCAAATAAAACCTCTGAACTAGTAATGGGTTACATCCTGTTAAGTTGTTGGCCAAAAGAGCCCCGTTCAGGCTCTAAAATATCACACACTACTGGCAACACTATTGGTTATGCTTTGTAACCTAATGGTAAGGCCCTATTGTTGACGACAAAACTTTCATGTCATTGAAGACGAAGAAGTTGAGCTGGTGCCCAACTAGCAACTTTGCCTCTACTGACTAGCATTTATCGTAGTTGAAGTTACCCTGCATATTATGGGGATATAAAGCTAATTATAAACATTAATGTTAATATTAATACAATAATTAATATTAATTTAATAGTAGTATTTAATATTAATTTAATATTAATGTTGATTGATATAAAATATTAATTATAAATAATAAACTCTACAACCTACAACAGCAGTCTTCCTGGAAGATCTACTGATGCAGTAGTGGCATAAATGTTATGGAAGTAACAAACTACATGGTGATTGGATTTAAGATGCATGACATGAATGGAATTCTTACCTGCCTCTGCTAAAGTGGCCGAGAACCTGAGATTAGATAGGTTGTGGGAATAGAAGAAAACCTAATACTATTGTTCTGCTAAAGAAACATTGAGATGAAATGACCCCTGGTGACATTCAGTAGATTGGTCGGTACCTAGCTCAACCCTCATGAGGTAAGCTTCTTCTTGACATGGATGAGAATTATCTCAGAGACCCACAATGGGACAATATGAAGAGAGGGACTTTGGACCACTTGGTTCTAAATGTAATGTCTCTACCATTCCTTCCTATCAAGGCTCGAGGACCCATGTGGAGGAAGAGGCGGAAAGATTACAAGAACAGGAAGTGATAGGTGATTACAGGAAAACAGGGTCTTCTAGACACAGCCAGACTGATGAATATAGGAACTCATGAGGACTGGAGCAGCATTTACTAGAGCTGCATGGGTTAAAACCAGACAGGATAGCAGCACTGAAGTTGGGAGATGGACACAGGCTCCCATCCCTAACCAAGAAGCTATCAATACTCCTTGAAAAGAAAAAAAATAGCTTCCTTCAATAGAATCTCACTGGGTATATTAAATACCCCTCAGACTGAGCCCCATCTCGAAGAGTAGTTGTCTAGTAAAGAATAAACTCAGCTGTGTTTTTGTAGACATTTTGTCTGATTTTGATTTGTTTGGCAGGTTTTTGTCTTACTGATCTTTGGTTTGTTTAGTTTGGTTTTCTTTTTTATGTTTTATTTGTGTGTGTGTGTGTGTGTGTGTGTGTGTGTTGTATTGCTTGTAATTTTTTGTTTGTTCATTTTATTTGAAAGAGAGATAAAATGAACACAAAGTTGCCTGTCAGAGAGTAGGGAGGATCTGGTAGGAATTGAGGGTAGGAAAAATATGACAAAAATATTTTGTGGAGAATTTTCTAGTAAAAACTAAAAGTATATGTTCTATCTGTTTCTCTTTTCCTGACAATTAAGCATGTGGGAAGAATGACTAGATCAAACAAGGCATTCTTGTGTGGATCTATACTGCTCCCTAGCCATATTTTACTAAAATGAATATGTATAATATTTATAATAATGAACAAATAGAAACATTTATGACTGTGGTGGGTCAGGCTGGTCCCTCCCTGGATGTCTTCCTTCAGTGGCTGCTGTTCAAATTGTCTCTGTTCTTCAAGGGAGAGCATGTGTTAACCAAAGCTGACTTTGTCATTCCTCTTTCTCCTTGGAGGGTTTTGTGCAGAGCGCTACAGATAACAGAAAGGCTTTAGTTGTGTGCTTCCCTATCTGCTGTGATGAAGCTCAGACCTCTTCTTTGTAGGATATAATGGTAACATGAGAGCAGAAGAAAAGAAAAGTTCAGAGACATTGCTTAGAATGGGAGAGCTGAGTAGATTGTGAGAGAAAACCAGCCCAGGTTCAAGGGTCATTCAGGGAATCGCAGAGGCCCTGCCAGGAAAATGTCCACGGGGCTCTTATTACATAGATATCAACTGGTTGTGTGAGACAGAAACTCAGGCTGAGGAAAGGAGCTGCGAGTCTTTCCAGGTTCACTTTAACGAGAGGTGAGTTGGGTGGGTGGGAGAAAGCTGGGCATTAGAGAGAGAGCCACAGGTCAGGGGGGCCCGTGACGACTCTCACTTTCCCTCACAAAGAAAGTCACTGTGTAGTAGGAGCTGCGGGCAGCGTTCCTGCCTCCCAGCTCCTGGCCACCAGCTAGCTTATGCCCCGAAATAATTACACAGAAATTGTATTCTTTTAAACATTGCCTGGCCCATTAGTTCCAGCCTCTTATTGGCTAGCTCTTACATATTGATCTAACCTATTTCTAATAATCTTACCAGGAAAGATCTTAACCTGCATCTGTCTGGAGTGGGAGAATCATGGCTACTGCCTGACTTGGCTTCTTTCTCCCAGCATTCTGTTCTGTCTACTCCGCCTACTTAATTTTCAGTCCTATCAGAGGCCAAGCAGTTTCTTTATTTAACCAATGAAATTAACACAAAACAGAAGACTCTCCCCCATCATCACTGCTTGGCGAGAGTGATTCTAAATTCACTCTCATTGTTAGAAAAAGTGAACACTAGCAAGTGAATAAAAATGGAAGCTTTCCAAGCTGTAAAGGAGAGGGCTCCCAATGCTTAACTTCCTATCTCTCCTCACACCATCTGAAGCATTCATACATGACACATGCATGTGTACCCAAGCAAACAGGCTAAAGGCAAACACTTCATGCTACCATGAATGTATCAGATGTGGTCATTCATGGATTCTTAGCGTATCATATGAGTGGATACCTGCACCAAACTGAAGGAGCAGTCCCCGGGAGTCTGCACGGCTGCCTGAAGGAGCAGTCACCCGGAGTCTGCACTGCTGCCTGAACAAGTGATTTCAGGGGTGTGGTGCAGTGCGGCCTTCCTGAAGCTAAATGAGCTGCTGGCTTTTCTCGTGAGCCATACTAATTGATAAAAGCTGATTTCTATAAATACGTCTGAAAAATCCGTAATCTGCTGCCATTTGTTTAGTTATCATTAGCAGATTATAAAACAAATGAACAAGCTGTAAATGAACTTCAAAGGAAAATATGAAAATATTATTTTTAAATATTTCACTCTATTTTCTCCTCTCCTCTTCTGCCAACAGGCATTCTAACTTGAGTGGCAGGAGAAAATGCATCCAATTATGACAGAATTTCAGTAAAGAAAATCTTTACTGCCCTTCAAATGAGCAAGCATGAGCTGTTATTTGGAAGGATCAGAGAGTCCCAAAATGCTTGTCTTGGACAAAGCAATGCTCAGGTATGTGAGATGGATTTGAAGTAGGTGCAGCTTGGTGTGAGGAACCAGGCATCTGTGACAGTGGAGGTTAGCATGAAGTGTGTTTCAGCGGCCACCAGGCAAGGGGAGTATGGTACTTCATAGTGGGGACAAGGGTCTCCCAAGAGAGTGAAGCTAGAGTAAACTTACTTGTGTCAAAGAGTACCAGGACAGTAACAGAATCAATCAAAATCGGTGGATAAATCCGATTTTGGGTTCAACAGGAAGTGGGTCTTGCTTTTTCTAGTAAAATAGTGATATAAATGTCTGGAAATGATTTGATCTATCATTCATTTGTTTTATTTTCTGCGGTAGAGAAACAATGAATGATATAAGGTTGATAGATGAACAAATAGAAAGATGATAAATATATAGATGATAGAAAAGGATGATAGGTGTTAGATTAATAAGTAAATAAATGATGAGATAGATAGATAGATAGATAGATAGATAGATAGATAGATAGATAGATAGATGATAGAACTATAGATTACAGATACTTGATAGGTAGGTGATAGACAGATGATCAAAAGAAGATAAATGGGTAGGGCATAGAAAGATCTCTAGACAGATGGTAGAGATTGATGAAGATTTCCTGAGGAATGCAGAGTCCCTACTCTCCTGAAGGAGCATTGATGGACTGCTGGAATAAGCTGTATAGTGTACTAGGAACAGATCAATGCTTTTCAAAAAAAATAGATGAAAATGATGGGGTTGAGAACATGACTTTTCAATGGAGGGAATTGCACATTAGTGAAATGACAGAGTGGGATTCACTGAATTTTTGACTGGTAGCTAAAGCCAGAGGGAGACATGACAGCGAGCCCCGACGATATGATGGGGTCACATGACAAAGCAACCAAGCTCCACAGGCAGAGACTATGGAGAAGGAGGCAGAGTGTGGCCCTGGTAAAGAACAGACTCGCAGGTGGAGAGGTGGAATAATCCCCATCTTGTGAAATTTTGCAGATTAGACAAGAATTATGGGTTTAGCTGTCAAGGAGACAAGAAGACAGAATCATCACCAAGTTCAGGACAGCCTGACACACCTCAGCCATTATGGTTGTGCATAGTATGTTGAACTCAAAGCAAGGATGGAAGACAGAGCCTGTCTGGGAGAGGAAGAGAGGTGTCCCGGGGGAAAGTGATGCCAGCATGGGCTGGCATTAGGGAAAGACGAGGCAATAGATGGCCATTTGTAAA
This sequence comes from Alexandromys fortis, assembly GCF_014885135.2. Classification (NCBI taxonomy): domain Eukaryota; kingdom Metazoa; phylum Chordata; class Mammalia; order Rodentia; family Cricetidae; genus Alexandromys; species Alexandromys fortis. Next base: position 990,630 of record NW_026068129.1, on the reverse strand, counting down.
CACATGGTGTCTGTTCTGTGTGCATCCCAGAGACACTCATTGGTGGTATGTGAAAATGGACCTTGGCACAGAGGAGAAATGGGGCATAGGAAGAGAGGTGCCAAGTGAGGAATATTTCCTTAACACTGTGCCAAGTGCTGCTGATAGGCCAGGAAGCCTAAGAAAGGAACTAACTTAATAGTCACAATGATCAAGGACATCAGCGACCTCCATGGGACCTCTTCTAGGATCAGATTAACACAAAGCCATAAGAGGTAGATTGTTAAAAGCCAAAATGGAAAACATTTCTGAAGCTCCTGCTGTAAAGTGGACTGATATAACAGTAGTGAGAGAAGACATTTTAATAATTAAAAATAAAAATTTACTGTCCCATGCTGATGGGGATGCTGTGTGCTATAGAAAAAGGTGTGTGAAAGGCCAAAGGCAAATGAATGGGGAAGGGCTGGAAGATGTCTTGAGAAGATGAGAGACTGAATTTCAAGTAAAGGTATAAACTCCACTTTGAGTGGAGTTATGGAGGAAATGATTATCTTTGGAAAATATCAGAGGCAGAGACCAGCAAGGTGACTTGTAAGAACAGTAGAAGTAGCAACAACAGCAATCATCATGAAGAAAATTATCAGAGGATGGAAAATTTAAGACCGTTTCAGGAAAAGATAAAAATAAATACAGGTCAAGTCACAAGCTATACAAGAAAGTAATGATTAAAGAATAAATGGGGGTTGGAAGTAAATGGATAGGTTTTACTGAGATAAAATGTATTTTGGGAGCTGGAGAGATGGCTCAGAGGGTAAGAGCACTGGCTGCTCTTCCAGAGGTCCCAAGTTCAATTCCCAGCAACCACATGATGGCTCACAACCATCTGTAATGAGACCTGGTGCCTTCCTTGCCAGCAGTACATTGTATGCTTAATAAATAAATAAATCTTTAAAAAAAGATAAAATGTATTTAATGAGACACCATTATACTATTTATAAGAGTTCAGTCCAATGGCACATGAATTGAATCATCCATTTTCAGCATCCATGTTCAAAACCCATGTGCAACATCCATATCCAATATCTCTCTCCCACACCCATATCCATCCTCCATATCCAACATCCATCCCTACTGTCATCTCTAATACCCGTCTCCAACACCAATGTCCATTATACATTTCCAGAAATTTTCTTTTTCTTAAACTGAGAGAAGATGCTTCTATAATGGAAGATATTTGGTGTAGTGTAATAAAAAAATGCAGGCAACTTGGGAGGATGGAGAACTTGTCAGTGAAGGACTGAGAGAATGGGTAATAAAAAGACAGGATGGATAGGTGCATGGAGAGATGGAAGCCTGGGTATGGATGCATAGACAGATAGAATAGATGAATGGATAAATGGACACAATCGTGAATGGGTATATGGATGAACGATGGCACTAAGTAAATAGTACTTAAGTAGACAGATTATTTAAAAAGCAAAGAAACCAGTACGTCAAAGCAACTAGTTACTCAGAGGACACTATTATCAAATACAATCCTCATCACAACACATGCTAATTTCACAGCACCCCCTTTGTTAATGAGAAATCCAATGCTCAGAGCACTGAAGAATTTTCCCAGAGTTGCAGAGATAGCAAGTGTCATATCTTGGACTTAAGTTTATATGTGTGTGTGTGTGTGTGTGTGTGTGTGTGTGTGTGTGTGTTGCAGGTTCTGTCACTTGTCTGGAGAACCAAGTTTGGGGAGGTAGTTTGTGCCACAGCCTTCAGAGAGGAGCTGTTTCCCAGCTACTCTGACTCCAAACTCATCAGCATTTGAATTGGTGGGCCTTTCTTCTATGAGTCTTGGTCTTCTAGTGGCTAGGGAACTCAAACTTAGCTCTGTACAAAACCTTGATCATATGTTACCAATGCTTCATCTCCATGTGGATGGACATGATGCTCTCACCAGGGTGAACCCAGGTCATTGTGCCCCGTAGCTCTCAGCAGGCCACCACGCACCAGACTGGAGCCTGTCAGCTCAGGCACAGAGAACATTAATGCAGATGGTATGGGAAAAGTAGAAGCTTGAACATACATGTTGTATTTGCCACAATTTTTTACTGTGTATGTGTATTGTCATAAACATAGGTGGTCTTCAGGTCTTTGGAGGAGAGCCGTGCAAGGTCATGGGTTACCAGGTGCTGCTAAAGTGTGACTACCTTCACACGCCTTCTTACACACAGTTGCTGGGATAATGGACACCTTAGCAGAGAGAAAGTTTGGATTTGATTTGGTCTTATACTGGCAGGTGGGTGCCCTGGTGACATCAGGGTCTCATGTTACATGTTGGAAAGAGCTGAGCCTTTGTGTATTTAATGTCAAATATTGATATGGAAACATTGTTCAAACTGCCATTCCAATAACAATAATAGATATTTTTGTACAACATAGGTGTCTTGGCTAGTTAAAGATGTATAAACTCAAGGATCTCAAATTGAAGCATGATTAATAAAAACTCAGGATCAGAAATTGGGGTTCAACCTGAAGATCAGAAAAGCAAAACAGCCAGCCACTGGCTCTTACCTCGACCTCAGTCTGAAAAGGTGATCCTGCCGTCTGGCATCTCAGAATGAGATTGACAGTTGAGAGCTGTTTCCTCCCAGTTTATAATCCTCTCTAAGGCTGGGATTAAAGTCATGCACCACTGTCATTAAAGGCATACACCACCCAGTTTCTATGGCAACTAGTGTGGCCACTGAGATTAAAGGTGTGTGCCATTAGGCTATTGAGATTAGAGGTGTGTGTTACCATAATCTGGTTTGTAAACCTGACCGGTGGGACTATTTTACTCTCAGATCAGACAGTCTTTATTTATTAAAATACAATTGAAATGTCACTGTACCACATATGTTTGTATTCACTCAAATAGGAAATATCTGTTAACATTGTAAATAACTGGCTGAAATTGGCACCTAGATCCACCTGTTTAATTCATCCATTTAAAGTATTGATTTAATGAATGACTATGTTTAGTTTTTCCAAATATCCATTAAATCTAGTAAATGTTTTCACCTGGACTCTGTGCTAGACATTGTGCTAAGGCTGTAGAATGGGGAGTCCAGAGATTTGTTCATATTCTATGGTCCTGGTACCATATGATTCTCGTTCCTGAAGTCAAAAGTGGGGCATGAGCTGAGACTATTACAAAGAAATAGACCCACATTCGACTCTTTGACGGGCCTGCACCCAGCTCCCAAATAAATATATAGAGGCTTATTCTTTTTTATGAATGCCTGACCTTAACCTGGTTTGTTTCTAGCAATCTTTTCTTAACTTAATTTTTTTTTTGTTTTTTTTTTGGTTTTTCGAGACAGGGTTACTCTGTGGCTTTGGAGCCTGTCCTGGAACTAGCTCTGTAGACCAGGCTGGTCTCGAACTCACAGAGATCCGCCTGCCTCTGCCTCCCGAGTGCTGGGATTAAAGGCATGTGCCACCATCGCCCGGCCTTAACTTAAATTTTTATCTATCTTTTGCCTCTTGTCTTTTATCTTTCTCTATTCTCTATACCTTTCTTCACTTCTTACTTTCTAGCTTGCCTGTGAAGCTGAATGACTGACCCTGATGTCCTACTCCTAATATTCTTCAATGTCTCTTCCTAAATTTCTCCACCTATTTATTCTCTCTACCTGCCAGCCGTACATGTCCTTTCTTCTGCCTTCCTACTGCCCATTCAGTTCTTTATTAGACCAATCAGGTATTTTAGACAGGCAGAGTAACACAGAATAAAACAAATGCAACATAAAAGAATGCAATACATCTTTGCATCATTAAACAAATATTCCACAGCCTACACAAATGTTACACAGCTTAAGGTGATATTCCACATCAAGAGGTGATTCTAGAGTTCTAAAGCCTAGTTATTAGTTTTGGAATGAACCAGAGTGGAGAGAGAGAGAGAGAGAGAGAGAGAGAGAGAGAGAGAGAGAGAGAGAAAGGGAGAGAGACTTGGATGTCCAGTCTATAGCTATTCTGATGTCTACTCTTGGATAGAAGAAAAAACACCAGTGATTTAGGGCCTGGGAACAGTGCATCTCAGGATAAAGTTGGATCAAAGTAGCCCAAGATAGAATTAAATCAAGAAAGCCCAGATCTCATTAAGGTGGAGGACAGGGTTTTGCAGTACACAAAGTATCTCTCAAGTCTGAGCACTCATTGTGAAAGGCTGCTTGAGAAGGAGAATTAATATCCTTTCACACTCTAGTCTTCTTGGCCCAGGATGCTGTGTTTTGGAATGCAAAGAAAGCACTCAGGGTGGGGTATGAGCAAGTCTGAAGGGGTCAGGGTCAGGCTCAGAAATGCATTGTGAGTGACAATAGGCAACAGGAGGTTGCTCCAGGGAATGTCTCAGGCAAATATCTCTTCAGGAGAAACTACCTCTGCAATGCACCCTTCCTGCCTTTACTAATTGAACTCTCAGTAAAGTAAAATAATAATAACAATAATAAGTAAGATGTTCCAAGATGTGCAAAATATATATGGTGTGCCTAGAAGTAAAATTATTTAACGTAAATCATGTTACCATCTTTTACCATCTCCTCCCCTCCATGAAGAGTTAAAGACTCTGTCAAATCATATGTCATATGCCCACACACTTCTCAGTGTGGGGCAGAAGTCATTATTATTACTTGGAAGAATGAGGCTCTGCAAAAAGTGACATGATTCTCACAAGACTAATCTGTGAGAGAAATAGTCAATAGAATCCAGGATAGAGCTCTGGCTTCCAAAATGATAATTTATGTTTTAAGATTTGTGTATGCACACATGAGTGCAGTGACTGTGGGTGCCAGAAGAGGGCATCAGATCATCTGGAAATGGAGTTAGACATGGTTTTGAGCTACCCAATGAGGTTGCTATAAGCAAAATTCAGGTCCTCTGGAAGAGGAGCAAATGCTCTTAACCACCAAGCTATCTCTATCTCTCTACCTCTAGTTTTAACTGAAACATTTACATTGAAAATAGTAATAGCAACTTTATTTTTTTTAACTGGGAGCAAAATGATCTATCATTATACAATGCTTACACAACACGTTAAAATGATGTACCCAAAGTGTGATGCTTTACTGTCAGGATGGTATATCCACAGTGGTAGCCTTCATGTTTAGTTGATGGAGGATGTTGTAGACAGCAGTTTAGGAATGCATCTCCAGACCCATGTACTTTTCCATCTAGAATGAGCTTTCAGTGTGGTGTTATTAGACTACATCATAGTTGGCTATTTACTCCTAAGGGCTTCTTTGGGGGAGACTCCATAGGATGAGCACCAGGCAGCCTTTAGACGATAACCAATGCACTAGGGATAAGCCACTTAAGGGAGGAAGGATCTGTTGTCTCCATGTTGTCAGAGGTAGCAATGTATGAATGGATGGATATATCGCTAGTAAGCCTATGGTCAGGCAGAACCATCATCATGGAAGGGGATGGTGGAGGCAAGCAGCCTACCTCATAGTAGGCCATGGAAGAAGGGTCTGGGGACCAGACATGGCTGTCAAAGGCACACCCCTAGTGACACATACTGCTAAGTAGGCCATACCTCTTATGTAGTTCCCTCAAGTGGGCATGAACTGATTTACTAATGAGCTAAGCTACTGATGAAGGATGTTAACCTACTCACAAAACCCATTCAGTTTTCATATTACCTGCCTCAAGGCCTTTTAGAGAGTCAGCTCGTATCCACATAATAACTTTAGCTGGCCATCTGTCCTGACTAGTTGGATATCCACTTGACACAAGCTAGATTAGAGGCATTTGAAAAGAGAAAACAAACCTCAATAGAGAAAATGCCTCTAAAAGATCCTTAATTAGTGATTCATATGGGGTAGGGTTAAGCTTAATGTGGGTGGGACCATCCCAAAGCTGGCAGTCCTGGGTTCTGTAAGAAAGCAGGCTATGCAAGCCATGGGGAGCCAGACTGTTGTAAAGGAGGCTGCTTGTTGGTTCCTGGCTGCTCAGCCCCAAAATAATCACACAGAAACTATATTATTTAAAACATGCCCTGTCCCTTTAGCTCTAGCTTCTTATTGGCTAACTCTTCCATATTAATTTAACCCATTTCTATTAATCTGTGTATCGTTGTGTGGCTGTGTGATGATTTTATCGTCACCGGCCAAAGTTCTGGTGTCTTTCTCTGGCTTCTCTCTGACTCCTTCTCTTTTCTCTCAGCATTCAGTTTAGCTTTTGCCACCTACTTAACTTCTGCCCTAGCAACAGGCCAAGGCAGTTACTTTATTAACCAATGGTATTCACAGTATACAGAGGAGAATCCCACATCACAAGCCAGTAAGTAACATCCTCCATTGCCTCCAGGATATTGCCCTGTTTGAGTTCCTGTCCTGATTTCATTCAGTGTTGGACTATAATGTGTAAGTGTAAGCCAAATAAACCTTTTCGTCTCCAACTTGGCACAGCAATAGAAGCTCTGACTAAGGCACCACCTACAGCTGTGTATGCATTTTATCCTGATAAACCAACAGACGTGGGTGGTAAATGCTGAGGCATGTATGTGTCTAGATTTCCCAGATGCAAAACTAATTTTAAATACCATATGGTGACTGGACTCTTCTATGGAAAAATAAAAAAGGTTTTCTGCTGGTGTTGTTAATTAGCCGGACGGTTCGTCGATGGACTAAGTCCATGTTCAACTCCAAAGCTTGCCAACTTGAAGGGTATTCACTGGGAAACTGATTGGACTGAAAAGAGGTGAGCTGTAGAAGGTGCTGGAAACATTAATCTGGAGCGTTCTTGGCTTTCCACTTTAGTTGTCAATTCTTCCTCAGAACTTGCATCATGAATCAATATACTCTCTAATGTTCTTCAAGAGACAGGAGGGAGGGAGAGACAGAGTAGAGGACGGAACCAGAAAGACCGGAATTTGCTCCATTTCCGACTATGTGTGTGCCCTGGAGCAGAAACCTCAGAGATCACAGATCTCATGCACTCCTGATTGGAAGGCAAACCTCAATCCAAAGGTTGTGCTTTGAAGAAGACACACAAGCTATTGAAAATGATGAAAAACCTATTGATTATAAGTAGATGTTATCTTTAAAAATGGGCTCTTTGCATGCTAAAGCTGCTTGAGATGGCAAAGTCCTTAATGTCTTTACCTCTGTTTAATCAGTGAGATTGTAATCAAAATAAGATTACTGTGGATGGGAAAGACCCTATGGCATGAGGCTCTGTGGTCATAATCTGTTTTGCTTTCACAGATATGTAAAGGATGGGTGAGTGTATTTATGCAGCTCTTGCACACTTGTGCAGCCACACCCCTGTCCAGGTACCCCTGAACATCACAAACCCCTCTAGGAAGGGGCCTCTGACCTCCTGTTAATATGCAGACAGGGGAGCAAGCTCCAGCGCAGCTGGGGAATCGACCTTTCGATTTCAGAACAGGAAACTTGTAGATTATCCCAGAGCGCTGTCCTGAAGCTGTCACACAGATCTGAGTTTTAAATCCCACTGCCTGTCAATCACCGAGGAGACGGAAGCAATCAACCTGAACCAAGACTTCAGTGCATTGAGGAGGGTGCAGGGCCGCTGTGGCAGTGCCTTAAGGGGAGCACATATAGAATCAGTCCAGTGTGTATACCTTTGCAGCTCAGGTCTGTGATGCAATGCTGAGCTCTCCTACCCTTCAGCCACCTAATGCCACTTCATGTAACTTATCATACCCCACCCTGCTTCATTTCTGTCTCACAGGATGGCCAGCTACGGTCTCACCCACCTAACCTGCTGTTTTGACAGACTCTCTCACAGACCACTATGGAGCAACTGCTGGATTCACCTCAACTCTATATTGGAGTTACGGGGGAAGAAGTAATCACGTGGTTTGCTTGCCTTCCTTCAACAGGTGCATTTAAGTTGCTGCTTCAATACAAGGATTCAACCAGTGTGAAATTGCTGGCACCATGGCACTGTGACAGAATGGTACAGAGAAGGGGCAGATAGAATAGTGGGGTTTGGGTTAAAATCAATGTCTAGACCCAAGAGAGGCTCTCCTTTCCATGGCCGATTGTGCTTGTGGATACCAGGAAGCCCCCATCCGTCTCTCCTAGGGCGCGCTGCTTTTTACATATTGACTTTATTCCTGAAAAGGTGAGGTGGATGGGCAGAAACAGTCTCAACTGCAAATTCATAGGCATGCTGAACAGAGAAAAGGGGGAGTGAGAAGGAGAGGGAAGAAGATGAGGGAGGGAGAGGGATAAGCAGAGAGGAAATGAGTGGGAAGCTGGACAGGGAGAAACAGCCTCAAGTGCAAATGCATAGGAATGCTCAACAGAGAAAGGGGGAGGGAGAGAGAGAGAGAGAGACTCAGAATCCCCACATCCATCTGAGACAGGGATTACCTAGTGCTTGCCTTCTGGTGCTGCTGAGTTGCGGGGGGGAGGGGGGGCGGGTGTGCTTCTCTAAGTGTTAAAGAAAACCAGTGCTGTGGACAAGGAGACTGTTGGTCTGTGAAGAAGTAAAGTGAAATGATACTTAGAGCCTAAAGCTCTCACTGGGACCATCAGCACCACTGCCGGGGGTGGGGGGTGGGGCGAAGGGCCTGACGTCATCCCGAGGTGCTTGCCAAATATGCTGTTCTCACTGTGTTGTGAGGACAGATAGGGTTTCACGAAATGTTAGCTTTCTGCTTTTCCTGAGTGTTGAAACTGCTGAAGATACTGAGTGCCGATGAGAATGAAGATGTGTCTTCCACTGAGATTTGCTCACCTTGGTTTAAGGGTCTCTGACGGAGCTTCCCCCAACCTCAACCCCAGCAGGACATTCAGAGATGGCACCTAAAACAAAACACCTTGTAACCCGTGCAGAAATCTTCAGTGAGCCCCCATCCTGCATGTCTCTGGTCTAGTGCGTCTCTGGAAGTTACACCTCCGTATTCTGGCGGATTCATTATACCTGCTCTTAATTCCACTGGCCTTTACCTCACCAGGGCTACGTGAGCTCCTGCCAGTAACACATCGTTGGTATTTGTGGGCTGGGACAGGGGAGAGCGCACACCAGGTAAGCAGCTAAGAAGTTCCCACCTGTTAATATCTGTTTGCTCTGATGGGCCTTGTTGAGGGACACAGCTGCCAGTCACCTCCGAGTGGGAGCAGTGTGTCTATTATACAGATGTGTTTACAAACGGAATAACAGGAAGGCTGAAACCGGCTCAGTCTGCGAGGCTATCAGGTGCATAATTTGAGTGAGAAGACTCTTAGGAGTCATGTTCTGCCAGCATCAGCTTTTTTTTTTTCATACGCTTAAAAAAATGTATTCTTTCTCTCTCTTGTGTGCATGCTCTTGCTTTCTCCCCCCTCCCATGTGTATGTGTGTGTGTGTGTGTGTGTGTGCATGTGTTTGTGTATACAGATATCTTAGCATTCTTGTAGAGATTAGAGGAAGAGGGTAGGAATCCATGCTCTCCTTCCATCCTGTGAGATTTTAACGCAAGCCATCAGGCTAAATATCAAATGTTTTTACTCCACCAAACCATCCCACTGGTTCCCTTATAATATTTTTATGATTCTTCTGACGTATTTCTTCATTACTTCAAGTAGTTGCTTTTGAGTAGTGAATATGGTAGGGCTTGAGGGAGGATAGTTCAGTTGTAGGAGCAGGCTGCTTGGCCGCTTGTTTGTTTTTCTGGCTGCCCAGACCCCCAAAATAATTACACAGGAACTGTATTAATTAAATCACTGCTTGGCCCATTAGCTCTAGCTTCTTATTGGCTAACTCTTTAGTATTAATTTGACCCATTTCTATTAATCTGTGTATTGCCACGTGGCTGTGGCTTACTGTTTAAAGTTTCGGCATCTGTCTCTGGTAGTGGCTCCATGGCTTCTCCCTGACTCCGCCTTCTTCCTCCCAGCATTCAGTCCAGTTTTCCTGCCTACCTAAGTTCTGCCCTTTGTTCATTAATGGAAATCACAGCACACAGAGGGGACTTCCACATCACAGTCTGTTTAGTGTTGGCCTCACATGCACAAGGACATAGCTTTGAGCCTATGAACCCACATTTTAAAAAACCAGGGACAGTGCATGTATTTACAACCCCAGGGTTGCGGTGAGTCCCTGAGGCTTGCTGACCAGCCAGCATAACCTAATTGGTGAGTGAGTTCTGGCCAGTGAAAGACTTGGTCTCCAAAAATCAGGGATGGGCAGCATCTGAGAAATTGCACTGCAAGTTGTCCTCTAGCTTCCAACTGTATTCCAGCTTTCTAGATAACTCTAGTTTGTATGAAGTTGACAAGAAGCTATGCAGAACAACCCACTTCTTCAGAAGGCCTATGCCCCTTTATCCAGGTAGAGAAAGTTGTGCTTTGAAAAAGGAGGCTGTTCCAAGGTTTGTTAACCTCCGGAGCTCACGAGCAAGGCAATTTAGTTTAGATCAATAGCTTCTGTTTCGGGCTTAGCCATTGGTGCTCCTCATTAAAACAAAATTAGACTGTCACCCAGAAAATCATCTTTGAACCATGTTTCAATTTGTGAGCCGTCTACAAGGGTGGAATATTAATCAGAATATGCTTTGGGGAGTTAGAGCTGCAGCGATGACTCTTTCCTCGGGATGTTATATAAGACAATTCGCTTACTGATGAGGCATGAATGGCTCTAATGGTGTATTCTGTAGGTGATTTATCTTAATTGTCACTCTGGGACCTGTTATTACAGTGTCAGGATGGGTCACTGCATTAGAAAATCAAGGCTGATGAAGAGCATTCATTTTTAGCTTGTTTGTAAATCAAGACTTTTGGGACAATGACCTGCTCACCATATATGTGTCTGAATCATTTGTGGGCTGCATTCACTGCCTCTCACAGTAGTGAAGAAGCCACATCTATGTCTGCATCATGCCGCTCTGTGGCACTGGGACTTGGTGGCCAGGAACATGTATAACTAACTGCCAAGTGCTGCCTATGATGGCAGGGTCTGGCATAGGACAAGATGACCTTCAACTAAGACACCATCTCCCTGACTATACTGGCTGTCCTAGAACTTTTCTCGTAGACCAGGCTGGCCTCCAACTCTCAGAGATCTTATCGCCTCTGCCTCACTAGGGCTGGGATTAAATGCATGTGCTATTATATACCAGGCAGGTTAAAACATCTTAAGCACAGGAAGAACCGAGAATTAAACATGGGAGTGCAGCTAGCCTTCATCAGACGCTAGGGCCTCTTTCCCTCCTGCCGTCTGATTTTGCCTCTGACACGTCCTGATTTCTTCTGGCGTTATCTCTACTTTTGAGTAAAGCATCGGAGAGATCCGTAAACTTGAAGAAGGGTGCACTTATGGAAATACAATGTCAGGAAAATTTTGAGAGAAGCGTGCACAAAAAGCTCTCAAAGCTTAACCCCTTGTGTTCATAGTGATGAATGTGGTGTCCTTACCTATATGCGAAGCAAAAGGTCTATTAAAATTATTGCAATGGGGCCTTAGCTTCTCAGACAATGTTTCCTCAGGGGGTCTGCCACAGCCCCACAGCAACTCTGGGCGAGGAGGGAAACACGGCACGGGTAAAAGTGGCATGTGTCCAGGATGAACGGGAGGAGTGCTGAACGAACCCCTCCAGGTCCCTAAATCCTTTGAGCTCATACAATAGAGGCAATTTGGAGTAGAGAAATGCAGTTATTCACTCAATTTTCCCCCCTAAATGAATCCCTCTTTTGTGAGCATTAAAATAGCAAATTGCCTGTGACGCTATGTCTAGTCAGCTACTAAAGTAGAACAAGAAAAGTGAGATGTCAAAAAAACCCTCATCTTCTATTTACATAATTACCAGATTAAAAAGGAATTGTGTAAATGCAAATGAATGCACAGGTGTCTGCCAGGCAGAGATTATCCAAATTATAATCAGTCTGTCTAGGAAAATGGCTCATTTAGTGTCTTCTCCAAGGCGTAAAGCTTGAAGCTTTTGAGAATCCAGCCTTTCAAATTATACCCATTGTATCTGCGAAGGCATCAAGTCACTGTGCCAGGGGAGCGTTCTGAAGAGCATCGCTCAACCCCACCTCTCCAGACACTTAAGCTCTGCTGAATACAGCAAGAGCCCTCTTCATGGGGAGGTGTTTCTTCCCTGTGATTGAATGGAGCCATATTCGCCAATATCTTCGTCTCACAATTACTAGTTGATTTATGGTGTGTGTCTGTGTGTGCACACGTACACACGCACCCATGGGTGTTGGCACACACGCCCCATGATGAGTGTAGTGGTTAGAGGACGACTTGTGTGAATCAGTTCTCTCCTTCCTCCGTGTGTGTCTCAGAGACCAGATTCAGGGTTCCAGCTTCCTGGCAGCATCCTTACCTGCTGAGGGACCTCACCAGCCCCTGCATCAATTATGTGCAATGAGCTGCTTTAGTTAGATTTCCAGCCTTGCCAAACCACAGCCTAAAATCACCCAAAGACAGAGCAATTGGGCAGTTGTTTTCAGCAAGTGAGCCTGTGAATATGTCTTTGAAAGATTGTCTTGATTGGTAATTGATGTTAGCAGGGTTTACTCCAATGTTGTTCCCCACCCCTAAGGAGGTGGACCTGGGCTCTGGGCTGTCTAAGAAAGCCAAAAGAGTAAGTGACTTAGTTAAGGTAACTATTGTTGGGATGAAACACCATGACCAAAGCAAGTTGGGAAGGAAATGGTTTATTTCTCTCACAGTTCCTTCTAACAGTTCATTGTCAAAAGCAGTGAGAACAAAAACTCGAACAGGACAGAAACCCAGAGGTGGGAGCTGATGCTGAGGCCAAGGATAGGTGCTTCTTACTGGCCTGCTCATTGTGCCTTGCTCAGTCTGCTTTCTTATAGAACCCAGGACCACTTGCCCGTGGTGCCACTCACAATGGGTTGGGTCTTCCCCCATCGATCACTACTTAAGAAAACGCCCTATAGCCAGATCTTATGGAGGCATTTTCTCAAGCGAGGTTCCCTCCTCCTTTTAGTTAACTCTAGTGTATGTAAACTTGGCATGAAACTGTCCTGCATTGCCAGCCATTGGCAGTATCCCATCATGGTATCTACTTTGAATCCTGCTTGAGTTCTTGCCCTGACTTCTTTCAGTGATGAAAGCTAAACAGACTCTCTCCTCCCAAGTTGCTCTTGGTCAGAGGGTTTTTATCATATCCATAGGATAAAACCAGAGTAGAGTAAAACTCAAATTACCCATGGTGGATTTCTACTAATGAGTCTAAATTGTTTCTTTGCCTCTGTAAGTCACCATGGAACTGACAGATATGAGACTGTGGCATCTTGTGCTGTGAGTAGCTTGTAGGGCTCACCGTGTGTCTGTGAATGCATGGAGCACATCCCGAAGCTGTCTCCTTCACCCAAACAATGTTTTATTTTTTCAGTAAGTGGCCAGCGGAGAGGTCGCATTGCCAGAGTCATAATTCTGTTCCTGGAAGTATGGGCTGAAGTATGACCAAAGTGGCATAGCCTGGGGTTTTTGTGGCTAGCCTACCATATGCTTGTTCCATGAATGACAACTCAGGAAAGACCCATCCATCACCAGGTCACCTGCCATCTTCATGATGGCAAGGTTTTCACCAGTTCTCAGTTGTCATCTGGGATGGTAGGAGCTGGCATTGAGAGATGAATATAGAAGAGTTAGGGACAGTGAGTCACATGCAGAGGTTAGGGAAAGCTTTAACAACACGAAAGCCCTAACTATGGGTGCCTGAGAAACTTGTGTTAAGAGAACATAGATATTTGCTATATGACCCCTGGGTTTAGAAATTCAGAAATGTGTCATGTGTTTTAAAAAGTGTGCCCTGTGTTTTCAGATGTGCTCATATGCACTTATTCTCCGTGCCTTGGCCCATAATTATTCGGTGGGAGGCCCTGCTGGTCAGAGGTTGCAGCCTCTCACGGCCTGGCAGCTTTCTCCAAGCTCAGCAACATGAAGAGCCCACTCCCTCTGCCTGCCCTTCTTTGGAGGATGTCTCTAGGCCCAGATGTCTGACTTAGCTCAAGGATGACCCTTGACATAGTTCTCTGCAGATGATCTTCCCCTGTGGACCACACGGTAGTTAAGTGACATGCTCTAGCTATCTTCATAGGGTGGTGATGCCACTAACCCAGCCTTATGATAGGAGAGGGACCCTTAATGCAAGTTAGGGTTTGCCCCCAGGCTTCCCAATCCCATATATTTCCTATACTCTAGAAGAAAGTTGAGTTGTCCCACTGATGTCAATTCCCAGAGAGCTATCCCCATCATATCCACAGCCTTCTGAACCCTGTTTCCTACTTCTGCTCCCTCTCCCCTCTTGGATGGGTGGCCAACATTCCCGTGCAAGAAGGAGAACCACATTTATCCCACTGATCAGATATGTCAGCATTTATTTATTTATTTATGTTTATTAATTCAATTTATTTTTTATCAAATTCATTTATTAATTAAATTCATTCAAGAGTTGAAGTCTGAAGAAGACTTTTACATGTAGAAAGTCAATAATTAAGTTTCTGATATTAGCCGTCTTTTGGGTGAAGGTCTCCCAGGTAATTGTGGGTAGTTAGAGGCTCAATAACTTCATCAAGCAGCACACATCCTTTGTCACTCTGTGGAATGAAAAGGACACTATGCCCTTAGAAAGACTGTAAGCTTATAATGTGGAAATGAAAGAGAGAAGTCTTACAATAAAGATGCAATAATCCAGTTTCACAAAAAGTGGTTCACTGACTGACTTCCTTTGTTGTCGGGGATGGAAGTAAGGACTTGGTATATGCTAGATAAGCATGCTACTTCTGAACCAAACTGAAAACCCAATAACAGACGTTGAAAGAAAGAGTGGCCAGTGTAAACGTCCTTTCCAGAGGACTTCTATGTGGAGGGAAGTCATAATGACCATCTTTGACACTTCTTGATCTAGTTTCTGGGGTTTCTCTGGATAGACTCCCATACACTTGACTCATGAATGACGACAGCTCAGGAAAGACCCTTCACAAGATCACCTGCCATCTTCGTTATGACAAGCTTTTCACCAGTTCTCAGTTGTCATCCTGGGATGGCAGGGGTTGGGCATTGGTGTGGGCAGTCTCATATGGCACGGCACACCATGAGTTGCTGGTATCCACTTTTGTACAGTTACCCAAGCTTCAGGGTCATCTGCAGAATAACTCCTGTGTTCCAAGTACTATACTTCATGATAAACACTCCGTCCCCAGGAGCTCATAGAACAAGGGATACACTGGCTAATGGGAAGTGTGGTATGGGTATGGCATACATATGTCAGAGGTGGGGGCAGAGTGATCTCGCCACACTGTAACCTTGGAGGAATTCTTAGAGGAAGGTACCACCAAGTCAACATCTTAAATGTTGCTGAATACCCCAAATGGGGAGCATTCAAGACAAGGGGACCAATAATGTAGGAAGGTGTCTTTTCAGAGATTTGAGACCATTGGAGAAGAATCTCCTGTCTTAGGACAGATCAAGCCCTGTAAATATGTCTGCTCCATGTCTAAAGGTGTGTCTAAGCTTCATCCCACTGCAACTACCAGTGCAGCCCAACATGAAATCACGTCTTCACAATCCATTATGAAGATATTTGTGCTATTGTATTTGCCGCTCAATTGAAGTCCTTGAATGTGGACGTGTAGAGGACGATGGGGAATACTGGTGGTAGCAGGAGATGTGACAGCAGAGGGAAAACACAGGTCCACAGAGAAAAGGTGAGAATAAACACCTGGGAAAAGAACAGAGTGTATAGATGTGCCCGGAGGAGAAGAGGGGAATGAAGCCTTATGCTGATTCCAGACGTAGACAATCAGGTTAAAGTATCCCCTTATGCTGATTCCAGACGTAGACAATCAGGTTAAAGTATCCATCAGCCCCTAAAACATATGACACAAGAGGAAGATGAGTTTGGGCACAGAATCATAAACTTCATTTTTACTCAGATTTTATCTAAGTCAGCAACACAGTGATGTGGAATAGGAAAAGATGAGTGGGAATGTAATTTTGCCATCAGGGTTACATAGAGTGCTCTACTTCAATAGAATGAGAAAAGACAGTGGCCCAAGGAAACAGTGTGTGGATGGCACTCATGGAGTCCTGGGAAATTAGGCCAGGACTAATTGAAGGTTGTTTATATGCAGCTTTAAACATCAGACTACTGAGTTTTAGGTTCCCATAGCCACTGAGGACCATAAAATAATCCCCCCCTTCTCCTCTCTTGGAAATGGCATGATAGACACTTGCTATAAACCAGAACTATGACATCCAGAGCACAGTTGTGGGGACATCCAAGGCTTATCTGACAGGATGGAAAGACGCATTCAGGTCTCCTAGGTGCCAAAGAGATGACACAGCAGGCAAAGGTGTCTACTGCCAAGCCTGACAACCTCAGTTTGCTCCTGGAACCCACGCACTGGAGGGAGAATTCCAACTCCCTGACATCAATATTCATGGTGTGGTAAGAATGCAGTCTCACACATACATGCATGCACACACACACACACACACACACACCACCACCACCACATACACACACAGCACCACCACACCACATACACACACACAAGTACTACTACACACCATGCACACACACACACACTACCACTACACCACACACACATACACACAGAGTACAAATTAGGTAAATACGTATAAAGTAACCCTTAAAAACTTTCTTTGGGATTATTTAAGGCAAGAACAAGCAAAATAAACTTAATTGAACTGCAGTAAGAGCTAAGTGCAGGTGCCCCTCCATACACACCATTTTATTGATGCTCTAGATTGTGAGTCTGATTAACAAGCTGAAGAAAACTTAGTGAGTTGTAAAATAAACTAGTTTTGCATAGGATTGCCAGGAGAGAACTTAGGTTTCAAGTTATCACACCATGCATCCAAAACTAAGACAGAGTAAGTCTTGACCTCACGTGGAACCTTCAGCTTCCACACCAGAACATCCATGATCCAGTCCCATGATGCAGTATCTAATCCAGGTAACAGGTGTTGCAGAAGAAGGGCCCACCCAAGAGAGTTTTCTCATTTGTTGTTTAAGGTTGTATATATTTGACCCACCTATCTCCTTGTCTGAATATGGACCTTTCTAGAATCCACATTAGAATCTTTTAGGTGATTTTTCATTTTACATTGGGGGCTATTTTTCAACCACATTTAAATAGTTAACTATCCTATGTTGAGGCAACTTTTGCAGGGAGGGGATAAATTCTCCTGTGGCAACGAGCTCTAGGGTCAGGTTTAGGAAGAAACTCTGACCCATGTCCAGGGTAGGTGTCAAGATTCCCCAGAGCAAAGACAGCTCCATGGGACCTTCTGCACCTCAGTATGAAACTGAGAAGATAGGAGCATTTTCCTCCCTTTAACTCTGGGTACTTCCCTAATTGTTTTATGACATCCGTTCTCACTCCTATAGGAGAGCCAATTAACCATAAAAATCCCACATTCTTTAAGTTGGCCACATCTTCCTCACGACCTTGGCATCCCTTGCCTGTCATTTAAGACAGACCCCAACTGTGTCACAGCTAGGAGTTAACCTTGGTTTGACCTTAGGAGGCATAGACGCATTGATTCATGTGCCAAGCAAGCTGACCCTTATCTGTTTATCTCCGTGCCAGCTGTGCTTCTTTGAAGCCAAGCTGAGAATTGCCGTAAGCACGAATATTTCAGCACCCTATGAACTACACCTGAGCTGTACAGATTTTCACCTTTCCTTTCCTTCCTCGGTTCATCTTGTGACCTATCCCTGCTGCTGCCTGAGTCAGGTAGGGCCTTGTATCAGGTACTGAGCCTGAATAAGGATTCCAGTTGATGAATTTTGCATTCTTACAGCTCTGTGTTTTCAAGCATACAAATCAGTAATTTATACAAAGACACAATCACTTCCTTGACATCCTTGGGGGGTAACAGACCGTGGAGGGGGTCTGCCTCAGAAACAGATGCAGCCGGGACTTACTGCCTCCGAAAGGCTCACTGACGCTGTGAGTTGTCCTAACCAGAAGAACTATGGTATACATGCTGGAATATGTTTTATTAACAACGTGCACTGGGGAATGTGCACTGGGGAAGTTGTACTTATAGTACAACTTGGGAGGACTCCACCCAGTGAATACATGTGGAGATAAGACTGTGGAGACTTCCACCCACAGTGGGGACCCTTGAAGAGCAACTTAGGGGCCTTTAACTAGTGAAATAGTTTTTTTTTTTTTTCCTGGCCATATTCCTGAGAACCTCCAACTAGTTCTGAATACTTCTTCCTAGAAGGCAAAGTGTGAACTCAGGGGACGTTGATATTGCTTCTGTAAAGTATGCAGGACCTGAAGAGGTAGCTGTCATAAGGCCCTGGTCATGTAAGCATGGGTTTGGATCCTATCTCCCATGGCAAAGACCAGCAGAGTGTACCTGTAACCCCAGCCCCGGGCAGCAAGAGATGGGATCACCCCCGGGAATTGTTCACTATGCCATCTAACAATTGGTAAACTCCAAGTTTGGTGAGAAAGCTTGTCTCGGTCACCAATGTGGAGAGGAGAGCGACTGGGGAAAATATTCAGTGTTGACCTGTGGTTTCCACATGTGTACACACACTGGTATCTGCCCCACTGAGCAAGATCATACCAAACCCACACTTCCAGGTCTCCTTCATGAGACAAAGGCTTTTGCATGAAACCTATGAACCCACGTCATCAGGGGAACCTTCCACAGGAGGTTGGACAAGGTGACAGTCCTATTAAAGGAAATTAAAATCTAATTTCAGGAACCAATACCCAGTGGCTATCTAAAATCAACAAAAGTCACAACAAATTATGCTGAAATACCAAACTGCTCCTGAAATCATTCTTTGAGTCCCACAGAATGCACAATTGTTTCAATTGAATAAAGCCACAATCCCAAACAACCGACTCCTAATAAACAATAATTATAAAGACCCAGCTGCAACCACATGCACCCTGATCTAAGAATTTAATCTTCCACCTCTCAAAGAAAGCCATTCTACCATCCTTTCCTGCTAAAATAAATAGGGTTTCTGTTTGTTTGTTTGCTTTTTGGTTTTTGTTTTTTTGAGACAGGGTTTCTCTGTGTAACAGTCCTAGCTGTCCTGGAACTAGTTCTTATAGACCAGGCTGTCCTCAGACTCATAGAGATCCGCCTGCCTCTGCCTCCTGCATGCTGGGATTAGAGGTGTGCACCACCACCACCCAGCATAAGTAGGAATTTGATTTTTAATGTAATCAGCCTACAGGAACTTTGCTAGACTGCAAGGTGTCTTCATGATCATTATGATTTCATGACTGTTAGCTCTTAGTTGTTTTCACTACTACCTCAACAAACTCAAGGTTGGTTGTAGACAAGATAGGAAATTTTTCAGTCTCTGTCTCAAGAAGCAGAGAAAATGTTGCTTAAATCCACGGACCTGGTTGTGTTCCCTGTCCGGAATCAGACTGGCATTGATTTCTTGGACATGGAAAATAATTTGTGCCTGGAGAATTGGGGTGCATGTCTTGACTCTTTCAGTTACTTCATAGCTGTCTTGGGGACTAGAGGTAAGCACCCCATCTCTAGGAATAGTTTTGCAATAATAGAGACAACTGAACAGCACATCTTTGAAGGTGAGGCAGTACCCTATGTACCACTAACTACATTGAAAGAGTCATATGCTCTTCTTTCCCAAAACTGATAGGCCAACTCTTTATTGTTAGTTTCATCAGCACGTGGCACAATCTGGCAGAGAATCTTCCCACACTTCCTTTATGAAAGTAAACTACATTATTGGGAAACCTTGGGTGAGGACCATGATTCCTTGGGGCCCAATCCCAATAGAGGGGGCTTGGCTGATCAGTTCTGGTTCTCCACCAACGCCAGACACAAAGCCTGTGAACCTTGACAAACACTTCCATGGGATTATTTTGAGAAACAAATGGAAAGCAGATGTCCTCCATTCCCAATACAGTCTGAGTTCCTGTGTAGCCAGAACCCACTGGCCAGTGTTTGAACGTAGCTTCCTGAGTGGTGCTGTGCTCAGACGCCCATTCCCCGTGGCCTTTTTTCTTCATTGCTAACTCAGTGTACAACAGAATAGTACTCACCTCTGACATGGGCTATCAGCTCCCAAATGAGCCTTTAGCTCAGGCCACAGGGCTACCGGAAGTCCCATGGGTGCAGCTGAAAACTAAACCTTTCCACCAGACACTGTGGGCAGCTAGGAACCCTTCACCCAAAGCAAATGTCTACACTTGGAAGAACATTTTAGTAAGTTCAGCTGAGAAGCCACAAGCTTCTCATCGCTACTTCTTCCATGTCTTCTACACTAATTCCCATTGATGTTTTAAATATCATCACTCACGATAGCAAACGCTCTAATGGATCCAGGTTTTGATTTGAGAAATGAGGAAGAGAGAGGCCAAGGCAGGGCCAGAGCTATTTTCGTAAAGGTCCACAGGCTGCCATTTGGAGCACTCAGCAGGGATGCTATATGTGGAGCTTCTGTATTGTTCAGATCAATAAATACCGTGGAGGAGTCAGGTCCCCGGGGATGTGGTCCTTTAGTGTCTATGCATTGCTTTTTTCCCTGGGTTATGCGCAATATAAATGGAAAATTCTGTCTTACTGTAATGTTTCCATAGCTAAATACAGACTCTCACCTTTTAAATGTCACCCTTTGCTCCATTTATTTGGTTGGTCTCCATGTGTAGGAAAAGTCGTAAGGAAAGGCAAGACAAAGACAACTAAGTCCCAAGACTTTCTGAAATATAAGAGAAAGATTTATCTTTATCTTTAATTATGTATATGCCTATATATGCATGTTAGCATGCATAGGTAAATATATGCCTATTTAGAGGTAAGGAGAGAGTGTTGAAGCCCCTAAAACTTGAGTTGAAGGTGGTTTTGAGCTGCTCTGTTGGTGCTGGGAACTGGAGCTCAGGTCCCCGATAAGAGCAGCGAGTGATCCTCACTGCTGATCCATCTCCTCATCTCTCCAGTAGGTGAAGCTGACTGCATCACTTTAACCTTCAAGAGGAGCACTGACCCTGCACAAGGCTGCTTTCTCCATTGAATGTCATGTGTCTGTTAAGAATCAGTAATTGAATAAACAAGACAGGCGAGGGTAGGAAAATTACTAACCCCCATGTTCATTTCCTGGGAAACTTCTACAGGGCAGCCCTCTGTGTTTATACTTTCAAATCATGTGTTTGTGCTGGAGGTACGGTGGGAACCTCCATGTGATGTCCTTTAGCAGAAGCTGAAGACTACCTGTGCCCTGCGGTGTTACTGTTACAGGTTGAAGGCTGCATCCTTTCAAATTCAGGGGGGAAATCCTGGCCTGTCAGCTGAGGCTAGGTTCTGAAGTTAGGTGATGAGGTTTAACGGCAGGGTCTCCCACACCTGGAGTTAGTTTTCTTACAAAAAGAGCTGCCATGGTCATGGTGTCTCTTCCCTAAGGAAGACATTGAAACTCTGTTTTCCATTCTGAGGCAAATTCATTAGTAGCGTCCTACTGGGTGCCTACTCTGTGTGTGCTGAATGTTGGTACCATCAATCCACATTTGAGCAAGTCATTCAGAAGGCTCCTAGGCTAGGTGACTTACTGTTCTTTTGTGGGGCAGCCATTGTGTCGACACTGAAGCCCCCAATAAGTGCAAGAAGTCAGCCTGGCCCCACACGTGGCATGCAAGGAGCCAGTCTGAACACACACTGGCATGTGCTACTCAGGCTGAAGTTCACACGGCTTGCAGGGACTCACACTCAAGCACATGCTATTCACATATGCAGGGATTCAGTCTGGACCCACACAGGCACACATTACTGTTCCCGTTGCTTTTGTTCTCTCCTTAAACAAGAAGAAAGGCTGTTCATGAGCACTGCGTGAATAAGGCACTTTCTAGTCTGGCCAGAGGAAATCTACCATTGCCTTATTTGGTTAACTTTGCATGAAGAAAGCAAGGTTTGAACAAAGATGCCCGAGTGTGAAGCAAAGAGCAGAAAACTGTGTGTGGAGATCCCCTGTCCCCGGGGCTCTGTTATCACAACCCACAGTCTTAGAGCTGAGATTCAAAGTTCCAGGAGACAGGGAACCATTAGGTCTCCAGCCTGAGATCCACGGAGTTTGAAAAGGATCCCGGCTTGTGCCCTGAAGGGAAATGCTCAGTGACCGAGGCCAGTTTTCCAGGCAGATACCAGGAGAACATTTCTGGGATCAGATCCTACAGAGGTGATGGACTCAGGTGACTGAGATGCCATGAAGTGAAAGGTGGCTGGGGGCAAAGAGTGGGGGATGCCACCCCAGCACTGTGGGCTCTGTCCAGGGCCCACCTGGAAAAGCGCCAAAGGGTGCAACTGGCAGAGGGAAAATGTGGTTGGTTGACTCTCAGCTCGGTAGCATGGAAAGAGCCAGAGGAGGGGGTGGAAGCTGCATAAGAGCTGCATGACTCTGCATGTGTCTGTATGTCTGTCTTCCTGTCTGCGAAGGGGTGTGCACGTGTGCATATCTAACACGAGAAGGGGCCCAGTGTGTCTTCTCTTACTGCCTGTTTATTAAGTTCCTACATCATCACTTTTCTTGCAAGGCAGAAAATGAAAACATGCAAACAGTGCTTCACTTTCAATAAATCCTGCTTTATGTATCTATTTTCCCTATTTTGCTCTGTAATTAGAAGGGAAGATTCCTTTTCTCCCTTTTATACTCCATTTCTCCAAGCTCTGGCCATCCTATGTTCCTATGCTCCTGGTGTATAAGTACATTAAATCCTGCCATGTGAGTCTATCATATGTCCAAGAGATAAGGATACGGCGCATCCTTATCAGTTACTTATGAGTGCGTCAAAATCTAAAAGGAAATAAAATTATGTCACCAAGTCACTAGTTTAAATCTGGAAATTCTCAACTTACATGTTCATCCATTTCACTGAGATCATGACAGGAACTCTGATGCAGAGGAGTACAGAATCATAACTGCTTTGTAAGACATAATGGATTCTCCAACTACAAAAGAGTGGTTAACTCAAAATGCATTCGTAAGTAAAATCTGCAGCACAATACATGTACCAGAAGAATATATATTACATGCTTCAGTTTGCCAGGTATATAGCATGATGCCATTAAACTCTCACTTCAGAGTCACCATGTAGGTTAGAGAGGATAAATGTAAAATTTATTATTTCTTTCAATATGAAATGCATTTCTATTTTTATAATATTGAGGAAAGAAAGGAGTGCTGTGCTCTGCAGAAGGAACTAGAAGCATTTCCTGGAAGATTTAGACAAAATTGTAGAACAGTAAAAGGTATAGAGAGTGAGAAGGGGTAAAGGTGAAATAAAATGAGACAGTGGGAAAAGGGAAAGCCAAATTATTGATTGCCGATTCCTAAAGTAACAGACTTCATGCTAAGAGCACTGTCCTCTCCTGCTTCCTGGGAAGAGATTTGAAGGTCGATACGTTCTTTTCCGTGCTTTTTCAGATGACGGACTTCCAGGAGCTGGTGGGAGCAAAGTGGCATTCCAGGATCTGAGGGGACAATCATGGGAAACCCAGCTCTCACAGTGAGGAGCCGGCTTCACAGATTGCGTCAGGATCTTAAGTAGAAAGATTGCTATACCACATTGAAACGCTGATACCGGGAAACAGGATAAGGAGGAGAACGTCCATCGTACAATCCTGGAGCATAGCTGCTCTTCTTGCTTTTCTTTTAAAAGATTTTTTTTTCAAATACACAAGAAACTTAGATGTTAGCATTTGGTAATGACCTTTTTGAGAGTGAAAATCAGACTCTCAGAAGGCATATTGTCATACAGCCTAAAATGGTGTGCCCTGGATGCTGAGGAGATTCAAACAATATTAGTGAGGGCCGAAGCAGCATGAAAGAGCCCATCGCTGGTGTGACTGTGTTGCCAGGACACTCTGTCTCCTACCCGCATCTACTCGGTTCACTTGACCATCAGACATTACACAGTGTAGGCTCCTTGAAGTGGGAAGCTCACTTTAGGCTGTATGTCGGATCACCTATAACAGGGTCTATACATTGCCACCTAGCAAGTGGCTTGTTGCCACAAACCACACGGAAGAAGGTAAGTGTGTGGCAGGGACCTTAACTTTCCCCACAGGCACTCAGCTCCAACTTAAAACTCATGTTTAAGTGTTAGATTTTTTTCAGACACTGGATGTTGTGTGATATTCCTGGGGAGACATAAACATGAATGTTTATGTCAGGGAAGAACATAGGGCACCCACTCTTCTCAAAAGTTGTTCTATTAAAGTCCAGTTCAGCAAAAACCATGAGTTTATTGGGGTTACGCAAAGGAATGTGGGTGACTGCGGTGCCTGGCCCACAGGAGTAATTCACAAATCTCAGGGCACCCCTGAAGAATCCCATCCTAGCCAAGTGTTTATGGGCAAACTAGAGAGGAACAGGGCCTCAGGATGCTTTCGTGACTCTTATGAGCTTACATGCCATGCAAGCCTCGTGCTCCTTCCTCCTTTTTCATGAAGGGACAGTAGCAAGCCAGGCCCTGTAAGGCTCTCATGGTGTTGAAAAGTCACTGAGTCAGGATAGTGAATGAGCTAAGGCAGAGACATTACTAAATCCAAGACAAGGGCAGCATCCTGTTGGAATAACCGTGTTCTGTGTACATACACATAGACAATTACCTAGCATCGTGCATACACGTGTTTAACTTCCTCACAAAACAGGAAGGTGTTCTGTCGAGTAAGATGCCAGGAATTCTTGGGTTCTGAGACACTGACCAAATCATAGTGTGAAGTGGCATGTTGAGGGTCAGATGAGCCTTGAAGGAGAGACAGCACGTGAGAGCTCTACGGTGAAAAGAGAAGAGCGCGGGGGGGGGGGGTTTTTCAGTACCAAGGACCTAGACCTTCTTCGTCAGAGGGTGTGCAATTAGCATAGGGTGGTGGGCAGAGGTTTGCATGTCTTTACTTCACCCAGATGTTAGAAAAAAAATAATAACAAGTTCCTCAGAAAACACACTCAACATTAAAGAACTAGAGAAACAATGAATTTCCTGCCCGGTGTCCTGGGGAAGTCTTAGTCTTACCCTCAAGAACAAAGGAAGGCAATGTGCCTGTTCCCCATGTCAGCAAATAAGGGTTCACCTAACATATAAGACAGAACAGGATTCAAATGCATTGATTAGCTGACCTTCAGGATTAAGTTAAGCTTTAAGGAGGGATAGGTGACAAGGAAGGCACACTGTAGTCATCTTCAAATTGTGAACCACAAAATGATGTTAGGGCACAGGCTGTGTTTACTCGGTGACTCCAACAGAAGAAACAGGAGATCCTGCGTGTCAGTGCAGAATGCGCGTGTGTGCCTTGTGTATCCGCCAAGGATAGAGTTTCCAGGCGTTTGTCTCCTTCACCTTTCTGTTTGGGTGCGTTTGAGTAGGAATTTGACAGCTTCTACCAGCAGAATGCAAATGTCCACCCCAGGAGGACTTGATGATAATTCTGAATTCGCTGCCTTGTAGTTTCTTTCAAAGCTGCCAGTGAAGTTTTCAGACGTGAGCGGTCCCTATCCCCATGCACACAGAATGGTAACATGACATGAGGTTTGTCTCAAAACACAAGGAGTGTTCTACTTCCCTCCGTGTGTGAACCCTGGGAGCCAGCGCCTCTCTCGACGTTCATTAGCAAGCCACGAGGCCACACACATCCACACCTGTAACCCAACTGCCGTGGAGAATACAGTTGCCTCCATAGGAGTTCACTAGTTATAACCACACTGCAAGCATGTAATTCATTATACTGTGTGTGTGTGTGTGTGTGTGTGTTTAAGCAAAATAACAATAGAAAATCTTTCAGCAACTCTTGAGGTGCCAGGAAAAACACAGCATTGTTAGAAGGTATCAGTGTGTTCAGTCCCCATGTGCTGGAGCCCAGCCAGCCATGCATGCATCCATGCCTCGGCAGAGTGCTGCTATTCAGCCTCCACGTGGCATAATGCGCTGAGAAACTCAATAGTGCATGCTGTAAAGATGATAATAATACAGGCTGGCAGCAGCTGTCTAACCCAAAGACATCTGGGCACCAATGCCACAGGGTGAGTTGGCGACACAGGGCACCGAAACACAGTCCATGAAGTCTGCTCAAAATGACATCTTGTTTGAAAACTGGAAGCAGCAGCAAATACCAGATGCAGACAGGATAATGCAAAGCAATGAATAAAGCAGGTGCGGAGGGACGGATAAGCAGTCCTAGGATTCAGGAAGTGGAGGCAGGGGGATCAAGAGTCTAAGACCGCTACATCGGAAGTTCAAGGCTCATGAGACTTTGTCAACTACCCCATCAAATAATTAAAAAGCAAAATGAGCCACTGTGGAGATGGGCATAGACCAGCTGGCTGCACAGCTTCCTTCCTGCTGCAGCTTCCCCAAGACTTTCTTCAACCTGACAAGGACAGTATCACAGGTTATAACAAAATTGCCCTTTTCTCTTTATTGTGATAAGGAGATCTTGAAGGGGACAGGCATTTGTGCTTTGTTAATTTTTTTTTGCAATGGAAGTATGTATGCCTGTTTTTATATGCATTTTGTGGGTTTGCCTCTGGAAGCCAGAAAAGGGCGCTCAGTCTCCTGGAACTGGAGCTAGTGGCAGTGTGTGTCATTTCACATGGACACTAGACACTCAACTTTGGTCCTCTGAAAGAGCAGGAAGTTTTCCCAACCACTGAACCATCTTTCCAGGCTTTTACTCCTTAAAATATTGAGTGACCGACTGACTATATGATTTATTGATTGATTGATTGATTGGTTGATTGATTGATTGATTGGTTTGTTGATTCCTTTCACTTCAGTTAATTTTTTGTCATCTAACCTCTTTGCATGCTACAGCCATGGGGACCAGATAGAGAACAGCAGAAGAGGTCAGAGGATGACAAATTGATTTAAATGTAAGGAAAAGTCTGAAGCGATGGCTAGGGTTATGCTCAACCCAAAACATGGAATTCAGATTGCTGAATGACAGTACTGTTGAATGTGAAACTTCTGATGGGCTCTTACACTTGAAATTTAAATAAGGGGCACCTTTACTATGCAAGTAACACTGCTAAACCAAAATGAAACATGCAGAACCATACAAATGTTGCTTAGTAGGCTTGAATGAAACAAAGTAAGCAAATAAAAACATTCCGATACTAATGTCCAACAAGGTAACACATCAAAAAGGGTGAAGAAAGGGCAGCCCATGAGCATTTTTTGTGGGACTGGAGCTGATGTTTCAGCAAGGCTGTGCCTAAATGGGAAACAAAGCTTTGCGCTGAATCCTAAAGAAATCCCTGAGGCTGTGGAGATGGCTCCATCGGTAACGTCAGTGCTTTGCAGACATGAGGACCTGAGCTCAAATCCCTAGAACGCACACAAAACTTGGGCATGGTACTAAGCGCACACGCACCCCCACACACTAATAAAATTTTAAAAGTCTTCCTAAATGATCCTGAAAGAGACTTGAGCAACAGGTGAGTAGAAGCCAAGGCTCCACACCATGGCTACGATGTCCCATTTTGGATTTCCCATGTGGTTCCTTCCATCTCCACTTCCCTGCCTGGATGTGACAGTGGAGTCAAGCAAAGCAAGCTGCTGGCTGCTGCTGGCTGCTGCTGCTGGCTGCAGGACCACAGATATTCCTAAGTCTCCTGCCTGCCTTCCTCTTCCTTACTTCTCATTGCCACATCGCCCGGCTGTTCCCATCGATTCCACCTGCTCAGGTGCCCCCTGATGTCAGATGTGCCTTTGCACCTCCCTTCATCCCAATGTTCTGATCAAACTTTGAACCCCGCCCCACACCCCCAGCCTCTGACTTCACAGTGAGTGCTGACGTGTATCCTGGACTCATGTCCTCACTTACCCGCATCCCATTTCCAGGCAGATAGAACCCACCTTAAGCCCCAGAGATGAAGTGAGGTTCAGGCCTACTGCTTACCACAGGGAAAGAAGAAGACTAAGTAAGATGATGACTTCTTACCTCAGTGTCTCCTGAGACCTGGGGATGGGAACAGGGAGACCCCCGGGGTCACATGTCACGACGAGCTGTTTGGTTGAGCAACTCCGTAGCCCAACACTAGTGCCTGATCCTGCCCCCTTGATGGTTTGGGCTTCTTTTGTTTTATTTTATTTATTATTTGTGAGCATATACCACCCTTTGCTTGTGCCTGTCAGAGGACAACCTTTACTAGCACTTGGTTATTAACTTTTACCAGCTCTAGGTGCTCACACTTGGTTCATCAGTCTCTTGCTGAGCCATTTCATCAGCCCTCAGGGCTTGGGTTTAGAGCCTGAGACTATGGAGCTTACTGTGTAGTACACAGAGCTCCATATTTAGTCCAGGAGTCTGCAGTGGTCTCTATGTAGACAACTCGCCTCCCTGAATGTCTACAGTGGTCTCTATGTAGACATCTCACTTCCCTGGGTGTCTACATTGATCTCTATGTAGACATCTCACCTCCTTGAGAGTCTACAGTGATCTCTATGTAGACATCTCACCTCCTTGAGTATCTACAGTGATCTCTATGTAGACATCTCACCTCCTTGAGTGTCTACAGTGATATCTATGTAGAATCTCTCCTCCCTGAGTGTCTACAGTGATCTCTATGTAGACATCTAACCTCCTCAAGTGTCTACAGTTATCTCTGTGTAGATATCTCTGCTCCCTGAATATCTACAGTGATCTCTATGTAGACATCTCACCTCCCTGAGTATCCACAGTGATCTCTATGTAGACATTGCTCCTCCTCGAGTGTCTACAGTTATCTCTATGTAGACATTGCTCCTCCTCGAGTGTCTACAGTGATGTCTATGTAGACATTTCTTTTCTTCGAGTGTCCACCTTGTACTCTATAACAAAGTAATGTTCAGGTTTACAATCTGCTCCCAGGAGGCTGAGGCAGAAGAATCACTGCAAATCCAGAGGATTCCCATTTAGTCTGAGCAAGAGTCTTTGTCTCAAACCACCCAAAATAAAACCACATAAACAAAACAAGATCTGAGTAGCCCACTCTAAACACAGTGAAAGGCATGTGTTTGACTGTTCAGTGACCACACAAGAGTACATGTGATTTCATTGCAAAAGCACACTTTGGACTACACAGTGACTACACAAGACTACGCGTGCTCTCATTGAAAAGCACATGTTTTGATTACACAGTCTCCTCATTTTCTCTCAGGACAACTACACTTGCATATGAGACCCAAGCTCAAGAGGTCAACAGTGCGGTGGTCTGTGGCTCTGCGATATTTTGGAAAACTCTTTTTGTTGATCAGTGTACTGGATATGAGACAGGAACAGGTCCCTGGTGGCCCTGATTCCTGCAGAGAGCCTGGCTCAGTTGGTGCATGGCTTCTCTAGGTGTGTAGAAGGAAGGAGAGAAGTGTTTGCGTTAAACATCCACCCATGAAGACATCCATGCCATGTCTCCCTTCCCACCTCCTAAGCTTTGCATTCTGTTGACTTGAAATCCCATCCTGTCCCCTCCTTGGCCCTTAGCCTGCACCGTGGGTCCACCCTGTGTGTTCTCACCACACCATCTCCACATGCTTGTGGAAGGCTAGAGAGGATCTGGGGCTCCCAAATGAAGACAGGACAGAATCGTTGGGAAGCAGGGCAGCACTGATTTTAGTCTGAGGCCTGTTCCTTCAGACAGCATGTTGCTTACAAGGCAGACGGCAGGAGCTCTAAATATCAGCTGTCATTACTGAAGGAGGGGGCCGAGCTGAGAATCTCAAATTACTGAAATGGAACAAAAAAGACAGATGTTCCCTTGTTGCCACCCACAGCAGCAAGCCTGAGTCCTTTTCCATGACAGGAAGAAGCCGTTTGGTGCTGGGAAAGAGACTTGCCTCTACCTGTGACAAACACCCTTGGGCCTCTTCTTTTCCCCTGGACAGAACTGGCCAGGTGAGCTGGCAGGGTTGGATGAGGACAGAAAATTCCAATGGCTCCTTGATCGTGCCCAATCTGGACAGAGTCTGGACATGGATGCTATCCTCACAGTTCCCCGTCCAGCACCTCTGCCTCCCGCCTTGGCATGCTGATCACGTCTCTTTGCTGCTAGTACTAATTTGAAGATTATAGCATTCACAGCTATTTCTGCTGGCCGCCAATGGAACTGCAAGCTTTCTTCCAACCCCCGCTGCTGCTGCTCCTCTCCCTTCTTCATGTATATTTGGAGTTTGGCCTTGGGTTGAACCCTGAGCTCGGGGACCGCTTTTCTCAAAGGATTAGAAGCACAGACATGCTCCCGTTTATGAAAGCTGTGAATCCTATGGCAGGAAAAGGTGTCTTCACGTCAGGATGAAGACACAGGAGAGTGGCTGAGCTGCCAATTAGTGAGGAGCGGAAGAATTAACCTTCCAGTTACACATCTGGGAAACGCTGGAAGCTCCTAGTGAGGTCACTGAAAAGGGAACAAGCCGACTGCCTTTTTGAGGCAAGAAAACACGACCACAGGAATGTGTGCTTGGCACAATCCTCGAGGGCCTGCTGGAGACGGCAGGCCACCATTCCTATAGCTCGCAAAGCTTCAGCTTGCTGCTATAGGGGCAAAAAAATATATGTGCATTTGCTTTTGTGAGGTCACAGTTCTCTCCGTGTTGGTTAACGCCGTCCCCGTGGGTTTCCTAAGACATTTGTTTCCTGTGGGCAGGAGGCATCATCAGCTCTGTAGGTCACAGTCAGGGCTGCTGTGTCACAACCAATCTACAAAATGTAATTCACACCTGCTCAGAACCAATAAATCCCCTTAAGCCTATCTGGCAGCGAGTACGGAGTCCCCTGCAAAGGAGAGGAGCCAAGCTGATAGTGTATGAGAGGGCAGAGAGGACAGCACAGGGTGGCGGATTTGCAGACCCGCCACCCAGCCAGAGATACAGTTCTGCCAGGGTCCATTCCACAGCTGGGAAGACAGAGAAAGGCCCGGATTCTCCCTGCTGCGCATGCATGCGCCCATGCCAAGACTGCAGTAAAGAGCCATGGGTGAGCTTCAAGGGATAAAGACGTCACTCAGGACTCTGCTGTCTTCCAGGAGGAATGGGGTGGCTGTAATTGGAACATGGGGTTCTCCGCTTAGATCCTGGCCACTGGAGTAGGAAGAGGTGGAATCCAACAGGGAGAGAACAGATGACAGGGGAGGGACTTTCTCGGGTCCTACGTAGTGAAGCAGAGCTGAAGCCTTGCCTGGGTTCTCAAAACCTGGCGAATCTGCCATTTGTCACTCAGAGTTCAGGTCAGCAGGTAAATGGTTAATATCTGATGGGAGAATGGAGAGGGGGAAGGAGCAGGAAGAATAGGGAGGGAGGGAAGAGGAGTGGAACGGAAGAGGAAAAAAGGAGAAGCATGGGGAAGAGGAGGAGGAGGAGGAGACGACAAAGCACCCCCTGATAGTGCTCCTATGAGCTCCTCCTATGGGAGCTCACTCATCTGGAGAGAACAGAGCCCCCCTTGTGCAGAGCTGAGGACATTCCTCTTAACACGTTCTCTGGAGACGACACTTGGATGGGGTCCGGGAAGGAGAGAGACTCAAACCTCTGATCTTCAGCTCTACGAGGACAGGCATGTCTTACTCCCCAGAGTCTCCATCTTTTTGCCTTGTAAGATGGGGACGACACTTCTCTTACTCACAGGATTGATTGTCAGAGTGAACGACACTTAGGTTCTGCGAGCAAACTGTCAACATAAAATATTTCTGTGGCATTCTGGTAAAAATTAATTGAGGAACGAGTGGCCAAAGAATATATCAACCTACTTTCATATTTTTGGCTTCAACAAAAACAAGTAGTAAGTTGGCGAATGAAACTTTATTTCAGCTCATCGTGAGTACATATATCACGGACTCGGGCAAGAAAGTGATTGGGGGCAGGTGATCCACCTGAGCTTTGCAGATACTTTTCATTTTGAAGTCAGGCATCCATTCTAACACATCTCGAAGCAGCAGCCACAACCACCACCCCAGACGCTTTCCCTGGAGGTTTTGCTTAGACTGATGTTCAAGGTAAAGAGCCAGCAGTAAAAAAGGAATACGCTAAGGGCAGTCAAAAAGAGCTAGGCCAAAAGTCCACAAAACTGTGGCCAGAATGAGCGGAAAAGAGATCTGGACCTGAAGCGACTGCACTTGTGCAGCCCCCAAAGGGTGACTCTTCACACATGTGAGAGAGGCTGATGGATGTTATAGATTTTAGAAGGACATGAATCTGGTTTTCGAACTATTCCTTATAAAGTATTCGCTGCAGCACAAGTAGATTTTTCCATAGTAATTTTTCCTTATTATTAATATTTGATGTGCTCAAAGCTCAAGGGGAATTGAGTACATTTTATTTTATCTCCACAAAAACACTAAAAGTAATCGCAGTCTGTTGGAGGCCTTTCCCTTGGAATCAGATCGCTTGTCACCATGCTCCTTGTTTAACGACACCAAAGTCATGTCACTGTGAGCAGAGCTGGCTCATAACCAGCACAGCTAGACGACCTGAGCATTAAATAAACAGGGAATATCGCCACACCTGTACTGAGGCATGAGACCTTCTCCTTGGCTTGGTGTCTCCTTTCTTGCTGATGGTGTTTTGTATTTGCGATTGAATTCTTCTCCAGTAGGAAAACTTTAAAATATTAATCACTCTGTTTTCCCATTCATACTTTTATTATGCCATGCTAGATTCCAAGGACAACGAGCACTTGGCTTGAATGTAGGATCACCAAGATTCTATACTCGGTGTTCAGTTTCCTACCAAACACAGCGGCTTTGATTCATATCTTGATTGATTTATATTGGAATAGCAATGCACCTTGGGCTTCATCACACACACACACACACACACACACACACACACACACACACACACACAAAGAAAAAAAAAACAGGACAGAGAAGGGCTGAGGTTTCCCAACCCCAACTATGCTTTCTTTAACCCATCAGTTACAAATAGCTGGCTTACTACGAGAGTGACAAAATGTGTGACAGGTTACTGGATGATTTTTTTTTCCTTCGGACTGTGGGACTGACCTCCTTTAGCTTTTGGGATACCTCTACTGTCTCAACACCCCCTGCGGCTGTGCAGACCATGCTCCTTCCACAGATACCAGGACAAAGACAGGTTCCTCTGAACCCCATGATTATGGCGACATCTCAGACAAAGCAAGCCTAGAGCAAGACACAAAGGGCACCCTACACACACAGTCTACCTTTTCTGGGCACATGCCTGTGTGATCAAATGGTTTTGGATTACACAAACCCAAAAGTAGAATTGTTAAGGACTCACAGATAGCACCAAGTGTTCGTGAGTGTGGTGCTGTGTGACGTCACAGGGCGCTTTCCATAAAGCCATCTTGCTGCTGAAAGTCACACCGAGGTTAGTCCCTATAGGGTTGATAGGGAAGAGCTGCTGATGTGATATTAGCTCAGACACAAAGAAGCCAGAGATCCATTTTAAAGCCTTGTTAGTCATCCCAGTGATAGACATTTCTTTCCATAGACGCTTGCTTTTTTGAGGCAAAGCATGTAGCTTAGGTTAGCCATAAACTCACTGCCCTGGCTAGTTTTATGTCAACTTGACACAAGCTAAAGTCATCTGAGAGGACAGAGCCTCAGTTGAGAAAAAAATCCAACTCCAGGCCATCTTCTTAATTAGTGATTAATGGGGGAGGGACCAGCCCATTGTGGGTGGTGCCATTTCTGGGATGGTGGCCCTGGGTTCTATAAGAAATCAGGCTGAGCAAGCTATGGGGGAGCAAACCAGTAAGCAGCACCCCTCCATGGCCTGTGCATCAGCTCCTGTCTCCTGATTCCTGTCCTGCTGGCGTTCCTTCCCTGACTTTCTCCAATACTGGAAGTGTTAACCAAATAAACTCTTTCCTCCTTTACTGAAATAGGGGTGGCCTTGTTGGAGGAAGTGTGTCACTGCGGGTCAGGCTTTGATGTTGCTTACACTCAAGCTATGCCTAGCTCAGACCACATTTTGTTGCCTGTGGGTCAAGATATAGGACACCTAGCTCCTTCTCCAACACCATGTCTGTTTGCATGCCACCATGTCCCACCAAGAGGACAATGGACTATACCTCTGAAACTGTAAGCCACCCAATTAAATGTTGTTCCTTTATAAGAGTTGCACGGTCATGGTGTCTCTTCACAGTGGTGGAAACTCCAACTAAGACACCCTCCTACCTCTATCTCTAACACTGGGCTCACAGGTGTGTACCCCGCCTTGTTTATGCATGGCTAGGTATCAATCCCAAGGCTTTATGCATGATGGGCAAGCCCCCTGATAACAACACCACAGAAATTATAAAATACGTTCTCAAAGCGCTGTGCTCCTGTGTGGGTCTAGCCAATTATTTAATCAAGGGCTGTGTACCAAGCACCACCCAAAAGCAGCAAGCTGAAGATTTGGTCCCCGATTGGTGGTAGCGCTATTGAGAGGTGATGAGTTGCTTATTCTAGCTGGTGTTATTTGCTGGAATACTTCATGGCTCTTTCTAGAACTCACAAACCCAGATCACAGTCTCTCTTACACCTGAGCAAGCAGCTTTGCTGTGACCTGCAATCTGTTAGACAGGATTCCTCAGGCCATCTGCGCCTTATTCTTGGAATTTGTAACTCTAACATTCTCTGGAATAGATGCTTTTAAATAATTGACTACTTTCTTCCCTGGAGGATAAAAAAAGGTAATCTTAGTGTTTTGGTGCCCTCCGCCAGCAGTCTCGCAGGCTCCTAAAGAAAGAAAACACTGTGCACATGAATTACGCTGTAGAGAAAGAGCAGCTAGAGAGGTGGAAATACCATTTACAATTATGCATGTGCATATATCTGCATGAGGTTTCGAGACCCAAATGCATCTCTTTCTCACATTACGTTCACATCAGAAAGTAAGGCTCAGCACAGTGTTTATTAAAAAGTGATTGTAA
This sequence comes from Alexandromys fortis, assembly GCF_014885135.2. Classification (NCBI taxonomy): domain Eukaryota; kingdom Metazoa; phylum Chordata; class Mammalia; order Rodentia; family Cricetidae; genus Alexandromys; species Alexandromys fortis. The sequence goes on along the minus strand of NW_026068129.1, from coordinate 955,788 downwards.
AAAATTGTTTTAAAATGGATTTCTCATTTCATGAAAACATTAATACTCTAAAGATCACAGAATAGAGAAAAAGAAACTTGCATAGAAGCCAAAAGCCTTTAAGAATGATGCAAAAAGAAAGACATTTAACTTATATTTTAACATCTACATACATACACACATAAACTCTCATATGCGTGTATAAACACACATATAAACAGACATACACATATCTAGACACAGACATAAATAAACATACATACACATACATACACATACATTAACATACACTTACACACATACATACATAACCACTCAATACACTCACATATCCACATGCACACTAACACAACATACGTACAACCTAGATATAAATACATATACAGAGACAAGGATACAGATGCACATGCATACATACACACACACATATATATACATACAGACAGACATAAACATATACACACAAACACATATGCATACACATACACATCATAAAACTTACTGAGAAAAATCACAGAAGATAAATCAGTATTAATATGATACCTTTAATGACATGTATAAAATTTCATAAGCCTGCCCAGTGGGGTATAGCCCATCAGTGGAGAATGGTGTGTGGTAGGAGGATTAAGATGCCACAAGGGGCCTTCAGAACCCTAAGCCATTGATAAATCAATAGTTTCTCCTTTACTGTAGATTTGATTAAGAACGGAGCAACACAACTTCCTACAGGGAGTCATTTGAAAGCTGGCTTTCTTCCCCACCTTCCTCCCTTGGATGTCATCTTACAATGCGGGCTTGAAGATGTCATCACACCTGACCACACGCTCAAGATTTGAAGACTGGAAAAGGCTTTCAGTAAGAAAAATGCCTAATCCTAATCCACAGCTTCTCTCATAGGCCTATGGCAAAGCCCTGTTCACAGACACACCCACTTACAATGAAAGAGAGCTCCATCCTGTGACATCTACAGAAGGAAGGCAGGAAGCAATGTCTTATGGCGCTGCAAGTTCTTCCCTAGTCCACACACACCTCCCCTCATGGCAGGATGCCTGATGTGTCCCACTGTCCTTGTACCAGATCCACGCCTAGGCTCTCTAGTGCTTTCTCTGCAAGCAATGAGCAAAGCTTCCTCGCCTCGTACTTTTCTGATCACTGAGTATGAGGAATATGATGGGGCAGGAACAAGCATGCCCAGGGGAGTTGTGCTCAGAGAGCAGAGGAGTTTCAGGAAAAAGGACCTCAGTCTAAAGTAATGAGAAAACCTTCAGCACAAGAGCTGCCAAAGGCCAGAGCTGAGTACCAGTGAGTTTTCCTTCGCCAGTCCTGGGTTTAACTCAAGATGTGTGCTTTTGGTCAAATATGGGTGGAGTCATGGATTTTGTGCCCTGGGAGGCTACCCTGGGAGAGCTCTCCCATTTTCAGAGTATAATGCTCACTCCAGGAAGGACACCTTATTTTTGTGGCCTGCTTCCTGCTGGGTGGAACTTGTGAGTCTAGACATGAGTTGTAGTCTCATTATTCATTCATTTAGTCTACTACACAGTTCCTCTCTTTCAGTGTGAGAGATCTCTGGCCCAGGTCTTTAGCTTGCTTTCAGGCAGGGGCCATCAAAGTGTTTGCCTTAACTATAAGATTTTCTCATTTGCATGAATAATACTGGGCGGGTTTTTGCCCTGCATTTTAAGCAGAAGCTCCGGGAGATGCTGTTCGCCTGGCACTTGACTGAGAAATCTAATGAGAACCTGCGGATCATCGGGTAATTGTTTGATTTCCTACTGCCTGGGCTTGAGAAGAAATTGCCTTCGCCAGGACTTGGGAGGCTGAGTCCAGCCAGGCAGCTCTTCCCATCATTGTTTTCCAAGTCATCGTGTCCTTGAGCCCATCTCATTTCACCAAAATGTGACAAACTCAGAAAGGAACTAACAGCAGCCTCCGATGCTTTGATCTTGCTGCTGCTTCCTCTGGGCTTACACCAACTCTACAATTCTAGGCCAATTTATCTGCATAGGTAAAGTAATGTTAAACAACTTATTTATGTCATTTCTCAATTCCTAATGTCTTCAAATGTCCGTGAAATGACAATTTACCTTGAAGGTCCCCCGTTTTAGGTGCTAATTATTTAAGTCATCAATAAATAACTCCAAACATATAATGTGTTTCCATTGATGCCAAAAATATTAAACTACTATTTCGTAAGTTTCAGCAGCCTGATTCATGCCTGATTAGATAATGATAATATTATAAAACAGGTGAGTGCACTATTAGCAAGGTAATGTGTATGTTTCTCCTTAATAATCCATTAGCATATTTATTATTTAACAAGGTCCTGAAGATGCTGCCTGAGGACAGAAAGCAAATAGATATAAGTTACTGATTTTACATACATGGACAAAAATATTCTCACAAGCATGGTTATGAATATGAAAAGCCCTCCATGCTCATTTTGGTGAAGAGATATCATCTCTGAGGTGGTGATACCAGCCTGGAGAGGAGGCCACAATCTTGGACATCTCAGGGCCCAGGATACATTACTGTGTTTAAGCTATACATTATATATACATATATTTTTATACATATACATATATACATATACATTTATATATACATATATAATTAAATACACACACATATATATATATATGATATAGTTTTGCTATAGAAACCTGAATGGATTCAGACAGTCCTTTAATCTAAGTTCAGCTTCTACCATGAAACCAAACACACTCTCAGACATCATCATAGTAAGACCCCACCATCATCATAGTAGCCTAATACCATCATCATAGTAATTCCATAATCATCACAGCACCCCAATACCATCATCATAGCAAGACACAACTGTCATCAAAGCAACCAACCATCATCCTAGCAACCCACTACTATCATCATAGCAAATCCCAACCATCATCATAGCAACCCCATCATCATTACAGGAACCCACCATCATTATCATAACTACCCACCAACATCATCACCAAACCATCATCATAGCAATCCACTACCATCATCATAGTAACACACTACCATTGTCATAGCAACTCCCAACCATCATCAAAGCAACCCAACAACATCATCAGAGCAACCCACTACCACCATCAAGGTAACCTGCCATCACCATCATAGAAAATTCCAACCATCATCATAGCAACTCCATCATAATTACAGAAACCCACCATCATTATCACAACAACCCAGCAACAACATCACCCAACCATCATCATAGCAGTCTACCACCATCATCATAGTAACCCACCATTACCATCATAGTAAAACCCAGCCATCATCATAGCAACTCCATCATCATCATCATCATCATCACAGCATACCAACACCATCATCATAGCAACCCCAAACCATTGTCATAGCAAATCCCATCATCATCTTCATAGTAACCCCATCACCATAGCAGCCCTCTACCATCATCATAGCAACCCATCCTGTTGACTTCATATTTGGATAACTCGCTTTACCAACCAAAGTAATCCTTAATGCTTACTAGTCAGATTTTTATCTTCCCCTTCATCTAAGCTACTTGGACCCAAGGAAGAAGCCAGCTCCAGATACCACCATCTTACCCAGTGCACAAGTGATGTCTTGAGAGCAGAATGCCACCTACCTGGCTTTGTCCAGAGCCCTTCCACCAATGTTCTGACCTCATTGCCCAACACCCATGTTGTATAACCTTAGCACCAACCTAATGCTGATGACATATTTACCCCTGTAACTTTTGATGCCAGATCTGGGTAGAAAAACAAAACAAAACAAAACAAAACAAAAACTTCCCCTTTTAAGTACAATTGCTTTTTCATACCATAACACATATGTTAACGTTATCACACACTCCCAAAGGGACTCCCTCCTTCCCCCTATGCTGGTCCTAATGTGCATCTTAAGGATTAGAGATGAACACAAGAGTTTTTTTTTTTTTTTCGTACTCTTTATCTCCAGCTTTGCCTTTTTGTTTGTTTGTTTTTTCCATGTACATTCAAAGATGCTAGCCTGGCGTGATTTTAAATGACATCATTAGATGATGTAATGCACACATTTTAGTATTTCACATCTTGGCATCTTATTCACAAAACAGAGATTGTGTCTGTTCATTGCAAACTCTAAGTCTTTCAATTTGGTTTCTGAATGATAACTTTGGGGAGTTAGCAGGCTGAGGGCACTGACAACCTCTTCTCCTCCAGCCCTTCCCTGCTGCACCATTTCCCTGAAGTTTAGCATGACTGCTAAAGGCTTCTTCTGTTTTCCGCACTGTCCTTTTAAAAAATCAAAGTTATTTTTCCTTATCTGCTTTAGGGGTCACCCGTTCAAATTCAAGCAAATCCAAGAAATAATTTTGTTCCCATTTGCACAGTTTTCACTGTAGATGTACCAATCAGCCTTTCCAAACAATAGATGCCCCAAAGAGAAACTGGCCATGGAAAATACACAAGGCAATACAAAACAGTATTTTAGCTGAATAAGCGTATTAAAATTTTAAACCAAGCATATCTACTAATTGTCCATGTGTTCCTGCAATAGCAAAACACATTTTTTTAGGAAGCCATAGTGCAGCTATTGCATAAAAACCTGGTTTAATTTGGTTCTATATAGACAGACAATGTCAGTGAACCTTGCATTGTGTTTTCATTGCTCAAGAGCCATGGCAATTACCCCTGGCTGAGTGTCGAGTGCTCACATCCAGCTGGGAAGACATCGCCATCTCACTGGACTGAATGAGCTGCCCTGCACGTCCTTGTGCACATTAGAATACTGGAGAACCCAAGATCACAGTGTCAGATCTTGTTGAGTGTTATCTGGTTTACAGTGTCCAACCTTCTCTTATAAAAACTATGTACTAAGGTGAGCATCCAAACTGCCTAGGCTCCCACAAAGCCAGTACGTACAGTGATTGCTCTTTGGGCTGACGAGGGAGGGGGACTTGATTGGGGGGGTGGAATGGGAGGCGGTGGCAGGGAAGAGACAGAAATCTTTAATAAATAAATAAATAAATGAAAAAAGAAAAAAATAAAGTTTTCTATTTTCTGAAAAAAATATGTATTATGTTACAGCAGAAGTCCTACGTGACAGAGAAAGGAAAATTATAACTTAAAATTTAGTAATTCACATGCATATTTTAACTGTCATTATTGGTCAAAGTGATGATCGCTTGTCCTGTGGTCTATGTGAAAATCCTGGGTGTAGACACAAGACTGATATGCTTGAACACTTGCCTACTCAGGAACACTTTCTTTTTACTACTTTTCAACAATTGTTTTTTGTTGATGATAGAATGATAGAATAACATATGTAAAAATGTATCCTTTATTACTTGCTTCTATTGATGAATGACCATAAATGTATAAAAATAATTAAATCTTTGCTTGTTAAGTCTTATGTTTTACAAAATACTTACGTTTCAGAAATATATAAAATGAAGACTTGCAAGCAATTTAGGAACTAAAACTATGATCTTTTTTCTTTTGTTGTTGGGTTTCATGCCTGTGTTGCCTTTATCAGAACAGAGATGGCAGAGTCCCTGATTTGTTGACAGTAGACCAGGAAATATTAGGGAGAGAGAATAACGACACCACGAACCCACTGATCAGCTTGGTTCTTTGTTTGCAACAACAGAAAGCAATAAGGGTAAAGGGAGACTCAGATCAGAGACCAGTGATGGCCCAGACCAGAGATGAGTGAAGACCCACTTTGGATATTTCCTCATCAGTGTGTGCTTGTTTTCCTTAGAACCAGGAGAAAAGGGACTAGGACAGCAATGAATAGTCCATTAAAGCAAGGAAGAACATAAGAATTTGTCATAGTAAACTCTTCTTTGATATTTTAATTATCATTTTATGTGTGTGACACAAACACACACATAGAGGTATATATGTGCAACAGAACTTGTGTGGAGGTCAGAGGACAATCTTTCGAGAATCAAATTTCTCTTCCCACAGTAACATCCAGGCACTGACCTCACATCGTCAGTCTTGTACTACAAACACCTTACACACTGAGCCATCTCTCTGGCCCTGGAAACTCTTCCCTTTATATCTCTTATTTATACAAATTCCTCCTAAGGCCACTGGTGCCTTCTGTCTACTCCCCAAAAGCCTGACTTCCCACGATAGGGAACTATTCCAGCTCCCTGTTTCCCTTACCGTCATCCATCATGGTTAACAAAGCTCAGACTTGCACAGCTCCTTAGAGAGCAGCGAGGCTACTAGAGACAGTGATGCTATCTTGTCACTAACGTGTGATTGCAAAGACCGCAGATCGTCATGAAGTTACTCAGGTGAGTCACTCTGTGAGGCCAACTGTCACCATGTCTGTGAGTGACCATGGAATCCTTCTCTGATTTAAATTGTCATCTTTTGGTGGGGCTCAGAGGTGCATGTCCAAAGCCTGTAGTGTTTTCTGCCAACAGATTTCCAGCCCTTCTATATACTTTATGCACCAGGTTTTAATCCACCATTACCTTCTTACAGTAATCAGCACATGGTTGGTTTGGAGCATTTGTTAAGTTTGTGTTAAGTATGTTCAAGCTTTATCATCAATTCTGTTCTGGTGCTCATAAGTTTTGGCATTTTGTTGTTTTTTTGTTGTTGTTTTGTCAGTTTGATACTAGCCTGATTGAGAAAGGGGCTCTCAATAGAGAAAATGCCTCCATAAAATTGGTCTGTGGGTCATCATCTTTAGTAGAGATTGATGGGGAAGGCCAAGTCCACTCTGGGTGGGGCCACTCCATGGCTGGTGGTCCAGAGACCTATAAGAAAGCAAGCTGAGGAAGCCAGAAATGAGCAAGTCAGCAAGAAGCATCTCTTCATGGCCTCTGAATCAGTTCTTGCCTCCAGATTCCCGCCTGGAATTTACCGAAAGATAGACTATGACCTGAAACAATAAGCTAAAATAAACCATTTCTTCCACAAGTTGCTGTTGGTCATGGTGTTTGAAAGAAGCACTAGAAAGCCTAACTTAGATAGTACCCAACACATTTATCACAAGCCTTTTGAGCATAAGATGAATATCCAAACCAGCATGTGTCTTTTTCCTCTACAGATGGCATTACTGTAAGGGTTGCTTGGGCATATTTTCTGTTCCTGAGAACAGCAATTTGGTTCTTGGAACCTCGCCTTTGAGGCTAACTTCTTAGGGAATAGACCCCACCCCAAGTTTCCCCTCCTTCTTAGCCTCATACTTGAAATGAACTCTATTCTGCCACATTAGCCAAGTGTGGGCACATTCAGAAAGACTGTATAGCAGATGATTTTTTACTTCCCCAACACAGGGCTAATTAAAGTCCTTTAGTTATTTTTATGAAGAAATTTGCCAGCATATTTCTGTATATTTATTATTAATTGATTCATTTCTTTTCCAGTTTCGAATGGTTCTCTGCTCTCTATGTACACTTCGGTGTCTATAGAATGTAACTAATGTATGTGAAGCAGACCACTGTTCATTTCATTTCTTGATCTGAGATCAAGATCAATTTTGGGTCACACTTTGTCACATATTTCACATGTAAAGGTCAAATACAAGCAAACCTATGGACTTGGGCTATATCTCTTTAGTACAGGGCCCACCTCACTTGCCAAGGCCTGGGTTCAATCCTTGGCTCTGTGAATAAAACACCAGGTCACCCTAACTGGCTAAGTAGCCCATCTGTGTTGTGAGTGAATGATTAATGGAACTACTTTTTTAATTACCAATGTGTACAAAGGAATTCATTTTTCTGAAGAACAGAGCTGAGCACAGTGGGAGTCTAAGGCTCAGAAGTTGAGACTGCCCAGTCCAACAGGATAGAACCATACCCTTCTCCCCACTTCCTCCACCCTCCTTGTCTACTTTTTCTTGGATGTATTTGGACATTACCATGATTATTTGCCTAAGTGTCTTGGCTCAACTATTTTTCTTTTGAAGCTGCTGTCTTAGTGAAGGTCACTATTGTTGTGATGAAGTAATGTGACCATAAGTAACTTGGGGAAGAAAGGGTTTATTTGGTTTGCACTTCCACACTGTAGCCCATCACTGAAGGAAGCTAGGACAGGAGCTCAGACAGGGCAGGAACCTGGAGGCAGGAGCTGATGCAAAAGTCATGGAGGAGAGGATTGCTCCTCATAGCTTGTTCAGCTTGCTTTTTTAAAAGAACATGGGGACCACCAGGCCAGGGAAATCATCACCCACAGTGAGCTGGACCTTCCTGCATTCATCATTAATTACAAAAATACCCTACAAACTTGCCTACAACCGGATCTTAAGGAGACATTTTCCTAAGTGAGGTTCTCTCCTCAAAGAATGACTAGCTGTTCCAAGTTGACATAAAAGAGAGGGAGCATAGATGCCCTTCCCCTTGTTGATGTCCTACTTAAATGTCACACAAGAAATTTGCATTTTTTTGCTTGTTTGTTCTTTGTTTATTTGTTTTGTTTTGTTTTGTTTTGTTTTTCAAAACAAGGTTTCCCTGTATAGCTTTGGCTGTCCTGGGACTCACTACGTAGACCAGGCTGGCCTTGAACTCAAAATTCCACCTGCCTCTACCTCCTCTGAGTGCTGGGATTAAAGGTGTGTGCCACCACCACCTGGCAAATCTTGTGATTCTTAATAAGACTTTCCATCTTCTGGCCAGGAGTGATGCCTCCCTCTGCTCTAATACAGTCATGCTCTGCATCCATCTCCAGGACTGCAAGCTGCCAGGGAGCTGCTGCAGGCTGAGCGACCAGCAGAATGCAGCAGTGGGTCCTGGCTTGGGGGCAGCACTCAATTCACAGTCCTATAATCTACATGCTATACAGTGCACTTGCTATATGTGAGTCTTCTCTAGCTTGCATCTGCCCCATGAGAATAGAGATGGTAACCATGGCAGCAGATGGAGTGCTTATTTGATACAGTCCCTTCTTAGGGGAGAAGAGGCTGGAAAGCTGATGCTGCACTTTCTGGCTTGGTTTAAAAAAGAGCTCAGCATCTCCTTGCACAGAGAGTTCAGTCCATCATAATTCCCCGGCATCTGGGTCTCCAGGAGGTGCAGGTGAGATGTGAGGTGCCGGCTCCATCAGTGTGCTTTGGAGAGGCCAGATGTATTTTAGCATCTCCAGAATAATTCCTTGACTTACAACAAGACCAGCAGGGTCCTGACAGGGCTGTGCACTGTGTGTCATCATGAAAGATGGTGCTGAGCTTTCTATCTGGAGATGTTTTTCTTGAGCACTTCCAATACACAACGATAGCAAATCCCTTTTTATCTACATTGTCCAGGATGGGCTTTAACGAAAAACTCTTCGATTGGACATGTATGAACATTTTGTTGGCATGTGTATCTGTGTACTAGTTGATATTAACCACCAGCCCCAGCCCCACCAGGATGGACTTTTACCTCTGCTATTAAAGCCACAGGGCCACACCCATCCCCCAGCATGCTCGTGGCAGTTACAAGCAAACCACAGCCACACCCACTGTCCTTTGTGCTTGGCAAATGCACAGATGTTCTCTCAGTATAGGATACTTTTGCGTTGCTCCAAGCAAATTTCTTAGTTCTTCCCTCTTCTTGGTTCTTCTTTTCACCAATATCGAGGATATTTTTCTACATGGCCAGGAACCTGCGTGTCTTGAACTGAGAAACAGGCAGGAATGGAAGGCAATGAGCATAGGCTGCTTTATTTTTATACCAATAGGATTGAGTACCATTATAGGCTATGCAAGGTACACACCAAAGAGAGTCTGTGTGTGCATGCACATCTGTGTGTGAGTGCATACGTATGCACATGTCACACAGGGAGGTTTTTAGAGAACATAGGACCACCAGACCAGGGAAAGCACCACCCACAGTGAGCTAGGCCATCCTGAATTTTAAAGAATGTTTTAAAGAATGGGGGAAATGTTATGGAATATTTAATCTCAACGATGAGATAAAACAAGCCCAATTTAATGATAAACATGTCTTCATCTAACTGCGGGCTTGTGCCGTTTTTACTCAATGTACAGTCCAGCAGCCAAAGGAGGGAAGTATAATACTGCCCTGCTTTCTGAGATCCTATGTCAGCTCTTTCTATAGAATATTATAGAATATTCCTCTCCTAAAAGCCCATGCCCATAAAGTGGACTCACCGCAATTCCGCCAAGAGTATCCCCAAGCACCTCTGTGGGTTCTATCTGCCTCCCTTCAAGGGCACAGCTCACCTGCTTATCTTTCATCTGGGAAACCAGTAGAAAAAACAAAGCATTTCCTATTTGTTCGTGATGGCTTGGAAAGAATTATTTATGGCCTTCGTGGGACTGCACCTCTCTTCTCCCCTCACCCTGAACCTGAGTCCCCCCCCCAAGCTTTCAGAATAATAATCATCTCTTTCTTCCCCCACACTGCTGCTCCCGGGGTGACCCCGGCTGACCCGATGGAAATTGATTTTGTTGTTGAACTCCCAGCGAGTGCAAATTAATCCGAGATCCACACGAGATCGGGGAAGCAAGGCAGAGAGCACAAAGACCGCCAAGTACTGAGGGAGAAATTAGTTCTGCAGAAGGTATTTTAAGTTGGGCAAGATAAATGGTCACAATGCCTGGCTTTGATAGAATGGCTGGAGGAAGAGGGAGGAGAATGGAGGGGCTCCCAGCACAGGGCTGTAATTTAATAGCCTAATTTCCTAGCCAGTCCTGTAGAAGTAGCTCTGACAGCTGATGGAAATCATCCAGGGCTTGATCTGGTCCCTGGTGGGGACAAGTTGAGACCCATCCTTCCTCCATGTCTCCAGGTGACAGTACTTCAACACACAGCAAAGTCTGTTGCTACCTCGCTAGAGAACAAAATCTTCATCTTTTTATGAAAATTACGTCACGCTCACAAGCGAACACTGATGCATGACTGTGTTCGCTTCTGTATGACACTTCTGTCAACTCTTACAGCCAGCAGAAGGAAGCTGGGGTATCTTTAGGAACCCAACACTGCCTCTATGAAACTAATATAGCAAACTTCCTCCTATCTTCTACACAACCACTGAACCAGAGTTCCTTATTTTCCTAGGATCCTTAATGGCACATAAATCCTTAATTACCACCCTGCAGCTCTTCCCTGCCCAAGCTATGAGGCAAAGTAAACAGGAGCCCATGCTAGAGTCAATAGAAAGAAAGTGTGGCAAAATTTGTGTCAAGACAGAGTTCCTGAGGAAGTTCTTGGAAGCCGAATGCTGGGCGTATGGGCTTCAGTTACGTACAGACAGGTGAGGGAGACAATTGGCTGGGGCGAGACTCTCCAAGATAGAGCTGCCTGAGTGGGCTGCAGGAGCCTTCCCAGAGAAAAAGGTGACATTGACCTTCTGAGCTCCCACGATTACCATCAATAAATCCTCTGGTTGATCAGACTGAACTTGGACAGGTCCATCTTGGGTCTGCCGGCGCCCTCTCTGTATGATGTGAATACACACTTCTTTATATATGCCCTGGAAATATTACAAAACAGTTGGTGCCTGGGAAGAGAGTAGATGCACCCCAACAAGACATCCCAGGATGGCCATCTTTTCTCATTTGCCATGGAATACAAATGTTCTAGCTATGTGTGGTACACCAGGTGGGTATGGGGACCCCACAAGATTGGATGGAAAACCAGAGAATATTGCAAATCCTCAAAACAGCACTTTAAGTGGGGTAGGAATGAAGCTGTACTGTTTTTCCAGAGGGAGCTTAGTGGCGCAGGAAGACCCATTGTGAAATCAACACACAGGCAGCATCTTTCATGTTAGTCTCCAACGCAGTGAGGAAAGTTACTAAGACGGAAAAAGTCTTGACAAGGTCACATTAAAGCAAATGTGTGAAGATTCATGTTGAACCTGAGTCGTTCAGGAAACATAAGATAAAATGGCAAATATTGGACTTACAAGTCTCTGTGGCCCATTGAAGCCTGGAAAAGTACTGAATCGGGGAGCAGAAGAAAAGCAAGCGTAAACTCAGATGAGCCCCTGATGTGTCCAGACAAAATCTCATGCGGTGGGACCAGCTGATCCTCTAGCAGAATGGCCAGGGTTGCCTACGGACATAGGCTATGAAGACTGACCAGAGGCCCCATGCTAACTTGTGGGTTGATGAACCTTTTCTAGTTTGCAGGGCACTTGGGCTCTGTAGAACACTAAAACAGCAAAAGCTTAAGTGACAGGCAAGAGTAGGTGTGTGTGGACACAGCATGACAAAAATATTAAGAAGATGAAGCAGTCCTAGTTGAGGAAAATTATCCCTCCCAGTTATTAATGTATACGTGTGTACACTCCCCCATAAGAAAGTACTCAGGAGGTAACTTTGCTCCTGGGACATACCCTGCACACCTCCTTTGAGGCGTTTTACCTAAAAGTTCAAACATGGAAGCAATCATACATGGATGTCTGAAATGAGAGCTGACAGACAGAAATCATTTGTCCAGTCTTTCAGACCACCAGGTGTGTCTGTGGAGGGAGTCAGGAAACCCACAGAGTGGCTGCAGAGGGTAATGGGTCATTCTTCGTATCCATGCTCCTAGACCCAGCATTGCTCTTCTGCAGAATAAGCGTCACAAGTAGTGCAACAACTTTGTGATACACTGTGCCAGGATTTCTGAACTCTTTTAGATGATGGGTCCCAAGACCAATTTGTCCTTGCTTGGACTAGTACACACAGGACCTCCAGAGTGTTCCCAAATATTGTCTTCTCGTCCCCATGGCTTGTCCTGTGATAGTATCCCAGGACTGCTTGCTTTATTACCCTCTGGAAAATGTTTTGACTGCTTAGATTCTATAATGCTAAACTCTGTCTTAGTAAAATAAAATTCATTGAAAAGTTAAAAGGCAGAAGTGTGTGTGAGAGAGAGGTTAGTGAATGGAGACTCCATGCTACTACCAGGTTTTCTTTCCTGCGAGTTGTCGGAAGGGAGCACCTGGCAGGAAGGGAGCACCTGGAGGCTCCACCTTCCCTACAGCTCAGGCTGTTGTCACTAATATTATCTATTCACTAGAGTTATAGCATTCTTCTCCCCGCTAAAGAGACAATGTACTGTTGTTGTAGGGCAAGATGATTCAAGCTGAAAAAGAACCAAAAGTTTGGACCCTACGGTCTAGCATCTGTAGGTCTAGAAGATGCTATTCAAGTTCGTGAAGGAGAACCGTTGCCAAGAGTAATGGTTGCTATGGACCCTGCATGTTATGATATCAGCACATCAGCGTAAGATGTCTCATGGGTTAATAGTGGTCTAAACCAATGATATTTTGATAGACTCAAGGCCTGCTCCACAGAAGGAAACCCGTAGTTAGTCTTTTAAACCAGGACAAAAAGCTGTGTTTTGGGCAATCAGTCCCCAGTGGTAAGGGTACTACTACTGTATTGTTCATTATAAATGGCATGCCTATAAAACTGACCCTCTAGACAGGTCTTACATAGCCCAGGTTGATCTTGAATTTGCTATGTATCTGAAGACAACTTTCTATTTCTGATCCTTCTGTGCTTCCCTTCTGTGCTTGAATGCTGGGTATGTTTCCACCATTCCCAGTTTCTATGGTGCTTGGGATAAAACCTGGCCAATTGTCTGTGCTAGCCAAGAAATCTGCCAGCTCATGGCCCCTGTCAAATTTCCACGTAATCCTCTGCATTTCACCTGTGTACTCCCACCACCACCACCAGACACAAGCAGAGCTGACTTCTTCATCTTGGTGATAGGTCCTAGCGGCTAAAGAGACCCATCCAGTCACTAGTGTCTCTTTCTGGGGTGCCTCATGTTGTTGTGATGTGGCAGCCCAATACTCTCACTAAACAGAGAAAAATAATCACATAACCCCACTGGAGCACAAGGAACATGCAGCTTATGAGATTTTCAATGGGTATATTATAATATTTATATATTATATTTATTACTGAAAAACACAAATCAATACATTTTATTTCCTTGAAATCATTAGCTGTAAAATTTTTCTTGACAGTGAATATTCTAGATGGTAAAGTATAAATCATTCTGGCTATGGGTTGACATTTTTCTTCTGACAGAGTTAGATAAACTTATAAACACCCCATTATGGTTTGAATAAGAACTATTGCCCAGTGGTTAATGCAGTTGAATACTTGATCCAAAGCTGGTGGAACTGTTAGGGAAGGAAAGTTATGAACAGACACTTTAGGAAGTACAGCTTCACTGGGGAAAGTATATCCCTGCGGGGGTTGGGGTAGAACAGGCTTTGAGGGTGTATAGGAACTTCCTATTCCTTTTCTGTCTCTTGGTCCAATCCCTGGTGGTAGAAAAACAAATCCCCACAACCATGACCAAGTTAAAAAATTTTTGTTTCTAAATTGGAATTGATACAATGTGTCTCCACATGTGCATGCATGTTATGTGTGTGTGTGTGTGTGTGTGTGTGTGTGTGTGTGTACATATGTATGACTGGCCGCCTTTCATGACAACTGCATTACTTATGTTTCTGTTGCTGTAATAAAGTATCATAACTAAAGCAATTTAGGGAAGATGGGGTTTGTTTTAGATCACTGTTCCAGTGGAGTAATGTCCATGGCATGGCCTGGCATGACAGAGGGGCAGGTACCTGGATCAACACATTTCATCCACACAGGATGACCAGGCTTCCATTATACAAAAAATATAAATATGTAGAGTATGTTGGGAAGACCTTTTTCAAATGAAAATGGATGTTGTAGCTGGAGAGGACCAAGAATAATGTCTTGAACATTGGAAAGGCTTGTCTATTATTTTTCCTGCATTATTTTTTGTTCGGTTGGTTGGTTGATGGTTGTTTTATTGCAATCCTGAGACAGGACCTAAAGTTCTAACATATTCTTATACAAAGAAATCACACCATTATGCCCTTGACTATAAAACAAGATGGATCCTACACTCTATGTTACATGAGATTCATTAACTTAAAGGTATATTTAAAGAATAGATTAAAAATATGTGCATTTAGAAAACATATCAGAATCCCCTCCAAATAAACTTCAGGAATATGAAGGAAGGCTTTGTTTTAACTATTATAAAACAAACTTCAAGAATATGAAGAAAAAACTTTGATTTAACCATTAAAAGAACAATTTCAACTGGGCAATAGTACTGGCACATGCCTTTAATCCCAGCACTCAGGAGGCAGAGGCAGACAGATTTCTGTGAGTTTGAGGCCAGCCTGGTCTACAAAAGCTAGTTCCAAGACAGTCTCCAAATCTGCAGAGAAATCCTGTCTTGAAAAAAAAAAGGAACAATTTCAAGAATATGAAGACAAGGCTTTTATTTAACTATTAAAAGAACAAGGGTGTCTTTGCAGCCTCACTCCCCTGCAAATGATCACGGCGGGTAGAAAAGCACTTTCTACCCACAAGACCAATTCCAGATGAAATAGGAGGTATAGGTGCTTGATCTGAGAAGAGGCCATTCACCAGAAGTGCTAATTGTTATAGCAGCCAAATAATTAAGAAGCGTTCTCTAATCCAGTAAAACAAGAAATGAAACTCTACAAAAGCCATAAATAGCTGCAGATGGGTGGAGTTCTGTTTGAGAAGCACGGGAATTCTGGGCTGAACTGCAAAGACTTGTCCCTGGGACCAGCTCTCCAAAGGGAAGCTCTAACCTGACTTCACACATTGTTGCCGAAGGTCTGCTTCTGACAGCTCTTCCTGGGGAGATTTGAAGAGTTTAGCTGCTGAGAGAATTGTCCTCGATTCCTGAAGACACCTAAGTGGGTGTTAAAGCTCCTTTATCCGTGGGCTTCTTGGTAGACAAGTAACAGCCCCAATTATAAAAATCACCTCAACTGAAACATGTGGGAAATTCAAGTTCACACTAGCCTGAAGAAGCTGCCATGAATCTGAAACATTCAGTGATAAGCCCAAGACCTGTGATGGGCTGTTCTCTAATCGGTACAAAATGAATCCGTCATGGTAGTGTTGGCTGACTTAACCAAACAACACTGGTGTCAGGAACCAATCTTTCAGAGGTAATCAATACTGTAATTACAATACAATATCTGAGGAAGTAAGAAGGGGGAGGTGGTGTATCTTACTGCCAATGGTGTCTTTCTGAAGGCTGGAACATGTCTCTGAACAATTACAGTTCATTCCACTACGATGGGTTTGACTCCCAAGAGTTCGTGTATGAATCATTCTATCTGGTAGGATTTAGATTCATTTAGAAAGTGTTAAAACTTCAGTTTCCGCCTCTCATAGTGCATTTGGGAGTCACCGTGCTTCCGGCTGACATCACATGGTCAGCAGTGTAATTGGGGCCTGAAAAAGGAGCACCTGCTGCATTTAACCTCGAGATGTTGGGGGCAAAGCGCTCCTCGGGTTCTGCTTAACCTTTATGTTAAGACCCAACGTGGAAAGTGTCTGCTTAATGAGGAAAGGGAAACAGGAAGCGTGAGTATGATTATAAGAGGAGGCTGGCAGTATCAAATCCATAGGACTTGGGGATTCACCTGGAAATCAGTTTATGATATTGTAATATTAAGACAATACTTTTAAAATAATGTTGAAAAAACTGACTGGAAAATTAAGTCTTTTGCTATTGATTAGTAATACATAAAGCCAAAACCTTTCCTTGTTAGGAACAGAATTTCTCTTTCTCTTTTACTTTGTTCTCTCTCTCTCTCTCTCTCTCTCTCTCTCTCTCTCACACACACACACTCACACACACACACACATGCTCTCCTCCTGTTTTCCAGGGAATGATGTAACATAAGCACACACGCTACACACACTTGAGGAACTGTGGGAACACTAAACTGAGCTAAACATACTGACTAGCTGTTATCACAGAGTTTTGCCCCACAGTTCCTGCTCTGGCCACAGTAAGAGCACACACGCCTTCCCAGGCAAGAGCTCTGTGGTCTAAGTGAGGCACGTGGCTGCAAAGCAATGGAATCAGACAGTCAGTTCTTTAGTGCAGAAGCCACCTGGATCTAGAAGGGCAGCGGACTCTGGGACTTCTTCGGCTGTGATCACACCAGCACCCCTCCCTAAATCACACCTTGGTACTTTGTTGCTGTTCTCTCAAACTACTTAGAACTTGACTGTGGAAAGGCCTTGTCTCTGACAGGCAGTTGGCAGTGACTTTATCTTGTAGGTGATTGTAGATGTTCAAGGACACACTTCATGCAGAGTCCCCTGGGTTCTCTAAGAACTTGTAAATGTGGCCCAGCATCGGTATCACTGTCATCTGTCATCATCCGCATGATAGACTCATACTGCTTAGTTACGGAAAGTTCCTATGAAAATTGCTGGTACATGGGGGCAGGTGAATGTTTCCTCTTAATCTAAGGACATCAGAGTCATCCGTTCCAAGAGCCATTTTCATTTAAAGGGAGTGTAGGCAAACCTGTCAATTGGCCCCTGAGTGTCCTGCAAAGCAAATTGGTTCAACAATACCTACACTCACACACACACTCACACACACACACACACACACACACACACACACACACACACACAATACAAGGGAACCAGGACACTAGAAGAGAAGCCCAACAATTTGAGGTCCCTGCAAGGGCAAAATGAACTCATGCCTGGCGAAAGGTAAATGCCCACAGGCACTGATGTTAGCTTATCCTGTATCCTTTATCCTTTCTCAGCAGTCAAGCTCTTTATCTGACGAGGTTTTCATGTAGAGATAATCCTTCATTCACAGAGAAAACATTATTTTTAAATCTCCCGCAAACCACAGGGGCACATCAGATGCTGCAGCTGGAAAATGTCTGGTTCTAAAGAACTGGAGGTAATGGAAGACGCAAAGGGTACATAGAGGACAGGGAAGGAAGCAAAGCACAGGAGAATGGATTTGGGGGGAGGAGAGAGAGAGAGAGAGAGAGAGAGAGAGAGAGAGAGAGAGAGAGAGAATAAGTTGAGGCCCTTGGTAGACTTCAATCCAGGATCTGAGTTTTTATTTGATTCCCCTTTTTCTCCCCTTGTCCTTCTCTCTCTCCATCCCTCCAATGCCCTCTTCATGGAGAAGGACAGTTTCTGCTGTCTACATCGCACCCACATTGCGAAGAACAGTCAGGCCTGCATTGAGCTCCTTCCTACTATGTACCACTGAGCAGTTCTCACATTTGAACTCTAGTTTCTGCCTTTCGCCTAAGATGCAGTAATGATAACCATGTACACTATGAATGTGTGACCTTCATGTTTTTGCTTTCACTTAGGAGAAATTTATTCCAGACAGAGTCACAATATGTAAAGCAGGCATTGTTTTCTTGTGTAGCAGAGCAACATTTCCGTGTGACCTGCTTGGGTCATGTTCATGGTCCTTCCATTGCAATTACATCCCCCTTTAGTGTGACAGTCAAGCCTATGACTCCCTAATAATGCATAACTTGTAAACAAGGAGACTTGTTCGGAGTCACCAGAGTCAAAGCCTGGATATCTTTAATCCCCTCTTCATCACTGTGAGACCCCTTTCCCTTCCTAGAATGAATGTTGGCCTATACTCAGTTCTTGGGGAACATGATTAACTTCTAAACTTAAGGAGACAGCCCACTGTTACATCTACATTGAATTGTAACAATACCCCCACCCCATCTCGCTGTGTATCATGGGTCAGCCTGAATGACAAGGATTGAATTATGCTGAATCCAAAGGATAGCATCTTCAAAACAGTCCCCCCATCTAAATAGGTTTACATCACTGGACAATTGAAACAGTCAAGCTCCATGAGGCTCGGGATGTTTCACACGAAACAGTCCTGCCCCATCTCTGCTCAGTAAGTTTGTCCCCAGTAGCCTACCTTTTACTGAGAATTCATCCCTCTCAGCTAAACCAGGAATCAGACATTCCCAAAGAAACCATTGTCATCGGACCCAACAGGATTTATTACCTGCTTGCAGCCATGTGATACAGCCCACATCTTCTACCTCATTATGCCTTTCTGGGCACACCGCCTCTCTGTGCACACTGCCTCTCTGTACACACCTCCTCTCTGTGCACACTTCCTCTCTGTACACACCTCCTCTCTGTGCACACCTCCTCTCTGTGCACACCTCCTCTCTGTGCACACCGCCTCTCTGTGCACACCTCCTCTCTGTGCACACTTCCTCTCTGTGTGCACCACCTCTCTGTACACACCGCCTCTCTGTACACACTGCCTCTCTGTACACACCGCCTCTCTGTGCACACCGCCTCTCTGTGCACACCACCTCTCTGTGCACACCACCTCTCTGTGCACACCGCCTCTCTGTGCACACTGCCTCTCTGTGCACACCGCCTCTCTGTGCACATTGCCTCTCTGCACACCGCCTCTCTGTACACACCACCTCTCTCTGTATACACTGCCTCTCTGTACACACTGCTTCTCTGTACACACCGTCTCTCTGTGCACACTGCCTCTCTATGCACACCACCTCTCTGTGCACACTGCCTCTCTGTACACACTGCCTGGACGGCAGGTGCTCCATACATGAAGAACTGGGTGGAGAGTAAAATGAATGCCTCAGCCACAGAAGCGCTCCCCAGCCCCGCAGAGAAGATTCCAAGCTAAGCCTCAACATGCAGTTACTAAATCCAGCTACATGTCTTCTTGATTCTAACTGGCTTTGCTGAGAGTTTCACATCTAATTATAAATTGACACCCCAATATGGCTTCTAACAAGGGTACAGAGAATCTGTGGGAACTGAGAGTACTGATACACTCATCTATGATGTCGATAGTATTCCCTGGGCTGCTCTCCTTTTCACCACCAGGTAATTCTTCACCCCACAGAAACAGGGACATATGGCTCACCCTCACCAGCCACCCTGTCCTCCCTCTACACCTTCACCAGTCACCCTGTTCTCCCTCCACACCCTCACCAGCCACCCTGTCCTCCACACCCTCACCAGCCACCCTGTCCTCTCTCCACACCCTCACCAGTCACCCTGTTCGTCCTCCACACCCTCACCAGCCACCCTGTCCTCCCTCTACACCTTCACCAGCCACCCTGTCCTCCACACCCTCACCAGTCACCCTGTTCTTCCTCCACACCCTCACCAGCCACCCTGTCCTCCACACCCTCATCAGCCACTCTGTCCTCCCTCCACACCCTCATGCTGACTCCAACCATGGTGTGATGAGAGGGTTTTTTTTTTTCTTGTCTGGCTGTAAAGTTGGGTGACTGGGTAGTTGGTCCCTAGCATCCTCCTCTCCTTGGTCTCCTCTCCTTCTATTTATCCTCTGTCTCTGCCAGCCCCACCTATCCTTGCTCCTGCCTCGCTAATGGCTGTCCAGCTCTTTATTAGACCATCAGGTGTTTTAGACAGGCAGAGAATCACAGCTTCACAGACTTAAACAAATGCAGCATAAACAAAAGTCACCTACCTGAAAATAATATTCCCCAAACATACGCTCACATAGCATACACATACACTCTCACACACAGCACATACACACATGTTTACTCACACACCAAACACACATAGAAAGCACACACATACACTCACATGCAAAACATATACATACATTTACTCATACACAGTCACACACATACCACACTCATACATACACCACACACACACACACACACACACACACACAAACATACACACACACCAAACAAAACATGCACACAAAGGAGGAAGTAAAAAAATTAATTAAAAACTGATTTTTAGAAAAAAAATCTTTTCTTGTATATGAATGTGTGGGAGCTTTTACGATACTTTTTGTTGTGTTCAGTATCTGTCTTTGGAGAAATTTCTCTCAAGTGCTCCCAAATTTCTCCCTCATTGTCTTTCTCAGAACAAGAGACTGAATTCCTGATATCAGTGGTATTTGCTCCCATTAAAAAAATATTCAATCAGTTACTGGATAAAGTATCTCTGCTGGCAATTAGGGAGGTCGCCAATCTGCTTACAGAAGCTGGCCAGTTCAGACATGCTATCCACTATTGCTAAAAGTCTTAGTTGGGGTCATCCTTGTGGGTTTCTGGGGGTTTCCCTGGCACCAGGTTTCTCCCTGATCCTGAAACACTCCATCCCCCATCAAGACATCACTTTTCAGACAAATACTTTGCTGAACACCGAGAGTCTTGCCGAAGAAAGGGAGGAAGGAGTCTTACAAGCCAAGGGTGTCACGACGATGGAACCCACAGAGACAGCTGATCTGAGCTCGCAGGAGCTCATGGACCCTGGACCAACAATCAGGGAGCCTGCATGGGTTTCACCTAGTCCCTTTACATGTGTGTGACAACCGTGTAGTTTGGTCTCTTAGTAAGGCTTCTCACAGTGAGAGCAGGACCTCTCCCTGGCGGGTAGCTGGCTTTGGGTAGGCTGTTCCCAATGTTGGATTACCTGGTCCCACCTCGATGTAAGAGGAGGAGCTCAGTCCTGCCTGGACTTGAGGTGCCATGCTTTGTGCAAGCCCATGGGAAGCCTGTCCCTTTCTGAATGGAGATGGAGGAAAAGTGAATGAGAGGAGGCTAGATGGGAAAGTGGAGGGGATGGGAGGAGAAGAGGGAGGGGAAACTGGTTGGTATGTAAAATAAATGAAAATAATGTTATTTGAAGAGAAACAAAGAATTATCAAACTCCTCCAGCTCTGAGACCTTGGATAAGTGCCCCATGGGTATTTGTGAAGGGTGTGACTGGACCTGGGGGAAGAGGACTAGAAATAAGTCTGTGAATTCATTTCTTACTGTGTCAGGAAAAAGACGAAAATCATTTTCCTTAAATATAGGCAATCCACTCCTTCCCATACCTTCACACTGGAGTTAAATTTTCCATAGGTAACTGGGTATTTTTCCTCTTTCCTCAGCTGTGGGAAATAAAGTGATTCACTTATTGAGAAAACACCTTTGTCTTCATATAAGAGAAATTAGAGATCAATTCTGCTGAAGAAATATATGAAGCAAAAATCCCAAACTACATGGTCCATGAATCATTAAAAATCTATTTGGAGCAGTCATATGGGTCCAGAGCAACCAGCACAGCAGAGGCAGTTCACTGCAGAATATTCCAGAAAGTACTGCCAAGGTGAATGCTTGTCAGGTTGGCAACAGAATTGCTCCAGGGTTGGTGAGCAGGTGTCCCCATAACTAACAACACTTGCCAGACAAAGCTATGTCTTAAGAGTAATATGGTACTACTCTCTTGAAGGTGAGGTCAACAACACTCAGACTGTGGCTAAATCTGAAGGGATGCATGCAACAAGCACCCTTAATCGCTGGGCCTTCCCTCTAGCTTCTGTATTCATGGTTTTATGCTGACATTGTTTTCAAACTTGAGTCACCTGATAAAACTAAGTAGCGTAATTTTCTTTCTTTCTTTTTTTTTTTTTTAGGCTCTCTAATCTACTTAGTTTATTTGTTTCCTACCTAACTAAAATGAATGTGTTTTAGTATCTGTCATTAGGTAAACATTTTGGGCAACACTGCACATTTTCTTACCTTTTTAATTAAGTGATTCCTTGTATACTCCATGCACTTCTATAGCATCGGTGATCACAGGCTCTCCCGCTCCCTTCTCTTCTCACCTTCCCATCTAGAATCATGAGCCCCTTTCTTCCCAGCAGTTTTCCTTCTTGCTTTTACATTGTTTTGAGTGTATACACGAGACTCTCTGAGTCTCATATGATCATTTTTAATAAGCACCGCTTATTGAAATATGAAGATACGGATGACTAGTGATTCCATCATTGTCAAAAATAACTCCTGTCCTTCATCAGTCATTAATGACCAATGGCCCCTCAGGAAAAGGCCTCACAAACCCCTCCCAGCTCCATAGTGGGATATTGGCATTTTCTGTGGAAGGAATCCGAGTGACACTGAAGCCATGCCTTGTCCGGTAAGTGACATTTTATCGTGTTCTTGCCATCCCTCGATTCTTCCATTCTCTTTTTCAAGAAATGACCCCAATTTTCTGACCCTGGTCTAAAGTTCTAAATGTGAACATTTAAACTATTCTGGACCAATTAAAGACCAATAATCCGAACTGCAAAGACTGATTGCAGATGGGCAAGGTGGGCTGATACTGAGTGGGACAGAGGACAGATATCTGAGTGCTAAGCTGTTTGGAGGTTATCAGTTCCACCGTAAACTGTGAGAGATGGAGGTCCCTTAGCACACTCTCTATGATATTTATCTTTTAAAAGATCTGGCCTTCTGCACAGGCATACACTCGGCAATTCCCAGGCTGACATTTTCTTTTCTCTCTTCTCACACAGTTTTCTGACCTTTGAGTAACTGCTGGCGGTGGGGGGGAAGGGGGCTGCTTGTGAGCCCTGTGTGTCTCAGAGCGACGGGAATGGGCATCACGGAGCAAGAGAGAAGGCTTGTCTGCGTGAAAGGCTTCTAATTTTGGAGCGGAGCACGAAAGGAGAGTGAGCCAGAGTGGCCAATTAAGAGCCAGTCAGGCTGACTTCAGGGACATTTGTCAAAAGCCACTGTGCAGTCCTACAACAGTGTCATCGCCTCCCTGCCCAGGAGATTGCATCTCAGTTGTTCAGGGCCGCTGCAGTGGAAGAAGATGAAGGCAGGAAGGCAAAATACTACAAGGAGAAGGGACAGGGAATATGGGCACAGTGAGACTGAGCCTCACTTCAGACCAACCCTCGGAATCCCCGAGATAAAGCCATTTGTAGGATGCTAAGAACATTCCTGTTGGGACAAGGTGAAAATACTCCTGCTCACGAGGCAATCTATGCCCAAGAATTCTCAAACACAGCACGTTCTCATGTCAGCCGGCTTCTTCACAGACCTCCTGCCAGGGATATAAAGTTTCCAAGTGAGTGGGCCATTTAACCATGGCCCCAGGACAGTCAGCTCCACTCTGGCACACTTTGGAGATGGCTCATTGTGGGAACCCCATCCTTAATGCTGACGGTTTTCCAGGTAAAGGAAAGCTCACGATTGCCAAGCGTGACCGTCCTGGATGTGCTGGTGCGCAGTGTGATGAAGAACTTGGAGGTGGGAATGCCAACCTTTTCAAAGACTCCTCGGGATGAGGAGGGTGGAGAGAGCTTGTTCCTGTCCAGAAACAGGAAGCTGTGTGATCTCTGGCTGCGTGTTCTTGCCATGGGTTACTACGTGCTAAGCATGGTGGGCTTAGACCATGGGTTGCTTATTTGTGGCAAACCTGCTATTATTGGACCAAATTCTTTTTTGAATAGTGTTCTCATTTGAGAGTTTTGTGAGAGAGTATACTTGTTATATGACCTCTAAGGGAAGCGAGAGGAACATGGACACATTCTTTTGAGAGATACGGAGTACAGTGACAATAGCTTTGGTTGTTGCTCAGAAGTCTTCACAGAACGACATTTCTATTTGTTAAACCTGCCATGAAATGTTACTGGTCAGAGCACTATATTAAATCATGGCATTCCATAAAACTACATTCAAGACATGCATGAAACACAGATACTCATGTGTACATATGTGTACATACATATCTATAGGCACACAGGCACACACACATTACACATGCGCACACACACATGCATAAATGTGTATGTGGTGCCTACACACATAGGGTAGTCACACCACCAGTGTTTGTATGAAGCTACGGCTTACATGTAATTACTGGGTAACTTACCATGTGGTGAGAAGAACCACGGAGGAAAGCAGAGAAAGTGGGGGGAAGTGTGTGGAGGGAAACAAGCCTTCTGGAGTGAAGCCTGCAGAGGAAGACAGGTATCTTTGTCTTTGTGACTCTGTCTCCAGATCTATCCACTTCTCAGGATGTCCTGGACCTTGTATGTGTGTGGACCTGTTCTCATAGGCAAGATGTTTCTTTCCCCTGCCTAGAGCTAGAAAACCTGGTCTTGTGGGGAAGGTAGTCCTCTGTCTTAGGAGGAAGATTGTGTGTGTGTGTGTGTGTGTGTTTGTGTCTGTGTGTCTATGTCTATGTGTGTGTATGTTAGGATGCTGTGACTGTAGGTGTGTGGGAGAGTACATTTGCGTCCTTGCATGTATGTGTGTGTCGGGGTGTGTATATAAATGAGGCACCCTCACTGAATTCCAGAGTCAAGCTTTTTTTTTGCAATCAGTTGCTCAAATCACCCAATATAGGAGAAAGCCTGCCTTAAGTCAGAGGACACTGTCTAAATGAGTAGGTTTTTTTTTAATGACTCAAATGCTACATATATTGGACACACAAATACACCTAGATTGTATAATACATATTATGATATATATAATAACACACATATACATATATATCTTTTTGCACATGTGTGATTGTATGTAAAGAGAGAAGGCAGGAGTCTGCAATGATCTCTAGCCAATGCTACATTTTCACACACCATTTCCAGCAGCAGATGAGAGGACCCCCTTGAAAGCAAGCTGCCAAAGCATTAATTCCCTCAGGTACCACTCGAGAGAGCTGAGTGCTTTAAATGAAACACACCTCCCGAGTTCCGTGATTAGCCTCACCGCCACAGCGATCAGGAGCACGTGACTGTCAGATGGAGAGGGCTGAGATCTCTGAGCTGTATAAGGGGAAAGAAACCCTGGCTGAACAGAATGAAAATTAGCATGGAATTCAAAAGCAGGACAGTTATGCAGATGCAAGGTCGTTGTCTGAGATGGTCTTATGAGAAAATCGGGCAGGGTGTTGCTTAATGGTAGCTGCAAACCCTGTGATAGGGTCTTTATAAAAAGTTAGAGAAATGGACAGAGCACTAGAAACCCAGTTCCCTTCACACACACACACACACACACACACACACAGAGCTCTGTGTAAAATTCACATGTGCTCAATCCATGTGCGTCACATTAAACTTGGCTCTTTTCAACAAGATGTTTTGCACAACAACCTGCCAATTTAGAAATTACCTTAGTAAAACTAGATAGATTAATATATCAAAATGAGAAATCATGACACAATGCTCCTCAAATACCAGCAGCAATCATGTTAGAACACGGTAATTATTACCTTTTATTGTAAGATGAAATCAACATGATTTTGAAACCTCGATGTTTTCACTCTCTCTTCCCTTGACTCCGTTTTCCATGCCAGCCTGGAAACATTGATCAGGACTCTATACTGGTATGTGACAGTGCCTCGGGTTTCCCTCTGTGTAGGGCCCACTGTGAAGTGTCTGAGAAAGTTTGCTTGAGCTTTGGTGTGTGTGTTACTATAACATATATTATATATTATACACACACATATATCACATTATGTATACTATAATACATAACATACACATGTATATATATATACATATTCTATTTCCGTGTGTGTGTGTGTGTGTGTAGAGAGAGAGAAGGGCAAGTTTCTGCTATGTTTTCTATTCAGTACTGTATCTTGACAAACCATTTCCAGAGCAGCTGAGAGGACTTCAGACATGACACATATATGTCACTACGTTTTCTATAAATTCTTACATTTTCCCTTTCGTTTATTTCACTGTAGAATGGGCATATTGAAGGACATGTGCTTTTTAATAGGTTTTGGTCTAGGTTCTCTGGTGGCTCCACAGATTGTGAACAGCATAGAAAACAACCTCAAGGAGGAGCCACTGAGTCTCCTGCTCTCCATCCTCAATACAGAGACATTGTTCCTTTGTGTGGGGACAGAAGAGACCATAGTGACGTTCTGGACCTCTTTGGGCACACAAGAAATTGACAATAAGAGAGCACAATGACTCTTGGGATTGACACACTTAGCAAGCTCACATACTCCTCAGTCCCCTATTCCCTGGTTCCCTAACAATTCTCCAGTGTCTGTGGTGTCTCTGAAGACTGTCCTGCCATCAATGGCTTTCTCCTTTCCTGAATGAAGTTCAAGCACTTTCCAACAGCACTTCCCCAATAATGCAGAGAACCCTTCGACAGGATTCAGAAGGCATCAAATTCTCCTTCACCTTGAACTTGACAAAACAACAGCAAACACCAGCCTCGTCAGCAAGCTCCGGTCTGAGGAGCTCTCAGAGGGTCACAAAGCACCTGTCTGCTCCCACTTTTCCGGAAAGTGGCTTTCCCCCATACCCCGTGTGGTTAGCTTGTGTTTTATGGTCTGAGGAAGTGCTTTTGGAAGGTACTTGAATTTCAGGCAAGGAGTACTGACTGCTCTTCCAGGGGACCTGCATTCAGTTCCCAGCATCCACATGCCAGCTTTTAACTGTCTGTAACTCTAGCTCCAGGGAATTTGACCCTTTTTATGGCTGCCAGGACACTGCATATTTGTGGTTCACATATATACACATAGGTCAAACAGTCACACACAGAAAATTTACCAACAGCAAGCTTGCTTAATGATGTACATACAGTGTTTGCTCATCCAAGAATTAGTACAAATGATAGTACAAAATGTTAGCACAAAGTTGTCTCTCTCACTTTCAGACAAAGTTTGTGTGAGATAAGCCTTCCAAACCTATACCCACCATGCAGCTGGAGATGAGGATACAATTTTGTGGTGTTTGCCCAAAGAATGGTGGAAAAAATATTCCTGCACATGACTTAAGGTATAAATGATCATAAATTATAAGGTTCTGCTGAGAAGCTGTGCAGCTTTAGGGTCCTGCCATCGTCACTGCTGCCCAGAAGGCAGCTTGGTTGCAAGGACAATTGTCTTCCATGATCATTTGTCGGAGTTTGTTTTTAAAAAAATCTGGAAAATAACAGTTTTCCTCTAGAAATATTCTTAATTCAGCAATATTTAGTATTGTGATAAGGTAAAACCAGATTTTAACAAATCCACAGATTGTGTATTGCCACGATTTGAAAGAGCTTGTCCCTGGAAGGTTGATCTGAAGGCAGCTTGTTCTTTAACACAGCGACATTGAGATGTTGATCCTCTAGAGTGGAAGGTGCTTAGTCTGTGGCTGTGCTACCCTTGGAAAGGATTAATGCAGCTGTCACAGGACCAAGTCAGTTTCCTTGAGTGTGGAGCCTTTTCAGTTTTAATTAATTAATATTTGTATTTCTGTGTGTTGTGTGTGTGTGCGCGCACACATGTGCATGTGTGTGTATGCCACAAGCCACACATACGAAGGTCTGGGCCAGCTTTTTGGAGTTATTTCTCTCTTTCCAGCTCTACTAGACTTCCTGGGATCACACTCAGGAAGATGCAAGTACCTTTACATGCTGAGCTGTCCTGCCTACCCCCAAGGGAGGTTTCTATAAAGCAAATCCAGCTCATGTTCTTGGTCTCTTCTGCACATGGAAAGTCTGCTTTCCCACTTCCCTTTTATGCTGTGTCAAAGCCAGAACTGCCTTGTCAGACACAGGAGCATTCCTGTTTGAATACTTCAGCTACTAGGATCATAACTCAAATGAATATTTGTTTCTCAATAAAGTGACCAGGTACATATATTTCATGATAGCAATATAGCAATAGAAAGGAATCAAGTAAATATCTAAAGATTGATGCCTCTGGTTTGGCTTGAGGATGTACCTTAGACTAATAGTATCCATCCATATGTCTCAAAAGCAGATATCATCCCATCATGCATTACATGTAAAAGAGAGAGAGCGAGCAGTTTCCAAAGGCAGTTAGCATATCCCTCGTACTGAGTCACAATTCCATGAGCACCTCAAGGTGACACCGGTGTCCTCATCTGGAGTGGCTCCTCTTCTTACTGTCACCCTGACACTTAATCCTTTTCTCTGTTTGTACCCTTTCATTAACAGTCCCTGACTTTCAAATGTAGCCAAATGCCAATTCCTTCAGAGCTGGAGAGGAAATATTTCCCCAGTATTTTACTTGGTGAATTAGGAAGCACCGAGCTCTGAAGCAAACAGTTATAGTTCAGAGCAGAGCCCCCTTTTCCTCCCGTTTCCCAGCATCTTCACGCGTTGTTCCAATGTAGTCATTTCCCGTTAATTTTGTGACAACCCAGCTCTCCCTCATCTAAGCTCCTACTAAAGATAGTTGCGAACAAGATGTGCTGTCAGCTAATAGCATTTCAAAATAATACTCACAGGTGCCACCAAGAAGATCTTGATANGAAAATCTTAAAGCTAGATGCTGGAGATGATAAAATTATACAAAGTTTTTGCCTACTTTGGTATTCGTGCGGCTTTGGATATACACCATGTCACTGAGGGTGCTGCAGGTTCTTGGGGACACATTTAAGGTTCTCCCCATGCCTAAAGAGCAAGGGCAGCACTCAAGAAGTCTGGAGCAGCATGCAGTCTGTTCCGGTCTATTCTGCTCTATCCTGGTGGTGGATTTCTCTCTTCTGAAACATAGTCCCAATCCTTGCTCACAAGCTCAAGCAGAACGGCTTTTTGTAGAGTTTAATCCCTGATTTTTAATTCTGGGATGTGTTCTTTTGGGATCAGGAGTAATGAGTTGATTAAATCATAAATATAGTAAGTATTTTAAGTTGGCAAAAAAGAAGGAAAAGTTTTACAATTTTTTTTTATTTTACTATGTTTCTTCTCTTCCCCCACCCCACACTCTTGGCTCTTGCTGCAAGGAATATTAAGAGGTACATGGGTAGAAACCAGAGATTTTAATTCAAGGGGACCTCCCCCTTCCCCTCTCACAGTGTTCCTAAGTGCTTTTCCAGTCTTTGAAAACTAGAATTTGTAACTTAGAATAAAAAATAAATTAATTATAAAAAACGTTCAAATCCTCAGTTACCAGAAAATACGGGTGTCGTCCTTGGAGTGGCTTTGAACTGAGTTGCTCTTGAGTCCCTCTTATTTTCTAAACCCACCCAGACTCCCAGGGACTCACTATCCACCACTAGTGACATTAATCACACAGGAATAAGGACGCCCTGAACGTCCTATTACCAAGCATCAGCTAGGAGCTGCTCGCTTCTGCAAGGTGGATGAAGGACTCTAATGGGGGTTTGTGAGGGGGAGAACCAATGGACACACATCAAGCACTGCCTCATTGACTGTAAATACGTCATGTTCCCACAAATCTGCTCTTCCCGAATGTTGGTCTGGATTCTGATCTGGGTTCTGACATAGACACGCTCCATCTTTCATCCAGATATCATAGCATCGTATGAAGACAGCAAAGCCCAACAATGAGCAGGAGACCCAGCACTGTGGGGAGTTTTCTGAGTCATGGTCATAAAGAAGAGACTGTCAGTGTCTGCCCCCTGCCGCCATCCCCCACATGTCTTGACTCCTCTCCCTTCTGAGCTTCTGAGCTAGTTGGCACTCTGGAGACAGCTGATAAAGAGTGGTTATCAATACAGCAGGAGACTATTTGAATTCATTGCTGATTTGTTGGTCTTAAGCAAGTGGGCAGGTGAGCTAATTAAATAAGTATTACTCATGGTATATCCCAAAAGAGAAGGACACGCAGGATAGGGAAACAAATAAGGAGCTGGTGAGAATTCTGGAAGTCTCCTCCTTAGATGGGCCTTCCTCTCTGCATATCTGTACCAGGATTTTTCCAACCTTCCTCTGATCTAAGTTGAATTTTCCCACAAGAGCTAGTAACATTCCCAAATGTCATGAATTCTTTCTTTGGCCTTACTCCCATAGCTGGTTTGTCTCCATCTGCTCAGATGTGCATCCTCCCAGCTTTCTCCGACCTCCCAACAGCAGCAGGTTAGGGCTGATGTTTTTCACCCATGACCCACCTTTCTCAATTCTGAGTCTAGTCTTTACTTTGTTCTCAGGAGGGGCTTCCTAATCAACCCTTCCTCAATCCTTGTATCTCTGGTGCTGCTGGCCCCTCTTCGTCCCTGAGAGGGTTTGTCGAAAGCCAATGGGGACTACACATCGCAGAGTCCTGTGAAAGAGGCTCCAGAGTCCTCTGCCTCAGCTTGCCTTCTGTTCTCTCAGCCCTGTTCTACAGAGGTGAGCATCTTTCTGCCACCTCCATTCATCCGTTCCGTGATTTTCAGGGGTGCCACCTTCTAGAAACCACTATTTTTGGATTCCATGGTTTTTCACAGTACTGTTTCATTCTCTGTTTTCTCTCCCATGCTCCTCTCCTCAAATTCTTCCTGGAGAGTTTGGAGAACAGAGAAATGCTGATTCTTCTCTTCATTTGAATGAAGCCTTGATTCCACCTTCCTCTTTGTGTTTTCTCGGGTAACTTCATCTCATACACTCATTTTGTTGTTGACATTTGGTTTGTGTGTTGGGGGTTGGACCTAGGACCCAATGCCTGGGGAGCAAGCACTTTACATGGAGCTCAGCTCCAACTCTCAAAAGTCTAAATCTCACCTGGCTGCTGACAAATTCCAAACATTCATTTCACATCCAGACAGAACCAATGCTGACATTTGTGCTCGAGTGTATGGGGGTCATCTAATAAGGACACAAAAACCAAAAGTCTGCAGTGGTATTGAAGCTCTGCCCTCAGAACTGGTCTATCAACAGCCAGATTTCAATGTATTTGAAACAGATTTGCTTTACAAGGTGGTCGCTCCTGACCATCCCCACTCCTTTAATTCAATGTATCCTAAAGAACTTACTTCTGTGGGTTTCTTGGACCCATAGATGTCCTTCTCATTCCCTCATTCCCAGCCAGATTCCTAAAAGTACTTTCTGGACCTGTAAGAGTCTCCCCAAGTGATCTTTTGTATTTCACCCTTGGTCCACCCCAGTCCTCATTCATGAGACAGCCAGAGCCAACTTTCAAGTCAATGACTGGATATTGTCACTCATCTCCATTTAACAATGCAACTGGCTTCCAGGGCATCACTCACAGGAGCACATCCCAGGCAAGGTAGGATCCCCTCAATCCTGGGCTCACCTCTCTAGACTCCAGGTAGCATCGGTAGCACTTGCTGCATGGGCATGAGGAACTAAGCTAAGTTCCCAGCGTCTAGACATTGCTGTGTGTACACTTGTAAATCTAGTGCTGTAGGGAGGGACAGAGGCTGGAGGATCTCTGGGGCTTGATAGCCAGCCAACTGAGCCCAAAACAGTGAGCTCCAGGTTCAGCGAGAGACCCTGTCTTAGGAGAGAGGGAGAGCAGGAGCACAGGATACAGACGTCATCCCCTACCTTTACATGAACATTCATGAGCACAAACACACACATGAATATATCACATAGAGTTCACACACACACACACACCATCACATGACACCCCATACCCATGTCTCCATTTCCCCTTTCCTGGAAGACTGTTTTCCCCCTCAGACTCCTGATCTCATCTACCTATCATGACTCTCACACCTTAGATGGCCATGGTCACACTGTCTCAGAAGAATGAGGATGCCATATGTTCTGCTAGCCATTACACATGGAACAGTCACTGATCTAGACTCATTCAGTGAACAAGATCTGTCAACTGATTCTTCAATCTCTGTCTTCAGTCAGGGTGTGTTCCATTTTGCCTTGTCTCTGCTCACTTCTCTTTATATAGAAGAGGGAAACTCAGTTCCAAGGGCCACGAAACTCCTATTCTGCCATCCGCATTGTCTCTGGTAGTCCAATCAACCAGCTCCCTGCAGGAGGTGAAAGAAGTACAATAGACCACTATAAGTGGAGGTGGAGCTTATCTGTCCTGACCATCCAGTTCCAAATAATCACACAACAGCTTATATTCATTGCAAAATGTTAGGCCTATAGCACAGGACTATTACTAATTAGCTCTTACAACTTAAAGTAACCCATTTCTACTAATGCATATTTTACCAGATGGCTTCTCTGGCAGCTGGCTCACATCTCTTGACTCTGCCCTCCTTCCTCTATTTTCAGTTTGGCTTTCCTACCTAACCTTATTCTGCCTCACTATAGCCCAAATCAGCTCTATTATCAACCAGTGAGAGAAATCCATATCTATGGCATATGAAAGGATTATCCCACAGCAGACCACAGAGACCACACGTCCTTTGAGGGGAACTCAGGTGCTGTGTCCTCATGAATGGGGTCTCTGATGAAATTGTTCAAGGAATCTTCAGTCATGACTGTTGGAGAAGGGCCACTTGTTGGTTCCCAGTTGCTTAGCTCCGAAATAATTACATAGACACTGTATTAATTAAATCACTTCTTAGCCCATTAGCTCTAGCTTTTTATTGGCTAACTCTTATAATAATTTAACCCATTTCATTAATGTGTATATTGTCACATGGCTGTGGCTTATCAGGTAAAGTTCCCAGCATCTATCTCCAGCAACTCCATGGTTTTTCTCTTGCTCCACCCTTTTTTCTCCCAGCACTCATTTTAGTTTTCCCCGCCCACCTAACTTCTGCCCTGCTATAGCTCCAAATCTGTTTGTTTTTTATTCATTAATGGTATATACAGCATACAGAGGAAAATCCCTCATCAGGTGGCTATGCAAATGTCCCAACACACAATTCATCTTTCTCTCTGAGTTAGGCTGAGGCCCTGGAGGCAGCCCTACTCTCCCTCAGTAACACTTTGAGCTAAATAGAGTGAGGTCCGGCTTGAGGAAAAGGCTTAGAAGGGCTGGGGTTAGACAGGGGTAAGGGTCCTCTGGATTACTGGACTTCAGTTTTCTGTCTGTTGCTGCACTTCAATAGCCTCATCCTATGTATATGAGCGGGAGTTGTCATCTCCACTGCACAAAACTCAGAGAGGGCTGAGTCCAAGACTATTGCATGTGCTCCTTTATTTCTGGAGTTTCTTTCTTCTGTGGATATTGCTCCTATCCTGAAACAGAGACCCTACACCATTAGTAAAGGCTACTATGTATGGCAGCTCGGGTCCCTCATTCACACTGATCCATTTGAAACGTTTCCTATTTAAGATCAAGAACATGATTTAAGAGGTATCTTTGCCCTTCGATATTTCTTTAATTTACCGTGAGGCCACAAATTCTATCAAGAAAATATTCTGTGTGAAAGCAGTGGACCTCATGTAGACCTGCCCTCTGAAAACTGTGGCTTTTCTCTACTCTAGGACGAGCATGATAATGGCCTGACCCCCAGTCTATGGTCTTCCTCAGAGGCAGGCTGCTGTGAGCGCTCTGTGGCCAGAAATGAATTGTGCTTCTGCCAAGTGGGTGTCCTGTTAAAATAACCACAGCAATAGCCGGTCCATACCACAAATACGTGAAAAGAAAAGTTGTGTAAATACGGTTTGTGAGTGAGCTCCTAAACTGGGAGAGAGGCCTGTAGAAAGACGAAGTAAATAGAAAGAGAAAAGAACGAGAGACCGCGTCAGGAGGGAATCTGGGTGAAGGAGAAGCCGTGCACCTCTTCACGATTGTCTCCAAAATTATGCAAGCAAGGAAAGGCGCTGTCGCATCTCCTCCTAATTAAATTCATACATGTGTTCCTCTTCAAAAATGGCCACACACTCCATCTGCCAGTGCAGCATGCTTGGTGTTCTCAGCCAATGCTCTCTTGCTGAGCTGTTCATACCGGGTGGAGGGACACGGGGGCTCTGAACTCCGAGAGTAGCTCCCTGAAGCACAAGGAAGGAGTGGGTTTGTGTGCATTTGAGTTATTTGTCTTTGTGTTTTGGCAATGAAAAGATCAAACACCCCATGAAAGATAAACCCTCGGAAGGTTGGAGCTGTGGGCGCAGCGCTGACAGGTTGGGGAACATTTTTAGTGGTATGGTAATTTGGTGGAAGTGCACTGATTCTTTTTAACAGCTCATATTAAATCAGAGGAGTTGTTAACTACAGCCACTCAAAGAAAGCACATCCCATGTGTGTGCACGGCAGCACGCACGCTCAGTCTATCTGCTAGGTGCCTTTGTTCCGAGGCGCTGCCTGGAACCCACAATGTCCCTTACACTGTCTGAAGGCTGAGGAAGTAGGATGCTTTCACCCATACCAGCTGCCTGTGGGAAGCTCATGAGGCCCTTATCTGAAGTCCCGGATCCAAGAAAGCCTCCTGGGTGGTTCCAAAGCCTCTTGTTCTCCCAATGTGATACCATCCCCCTGTGTGCCAGCCCTCACTCATCCCTTCCACTAGTTCTATAAGCAATCGGTTGTTCTTATTCTCTCTAGTAATTCCTTCGGCAAGAATTCACCTTTCTCTCCCTGTATTTTCGGTACCTGTTGGCATGATTAACCAGTCCTTTGCTCGTAAAAGGTTCCTCATGGTGGTCTAACAATCTATGAGTAAATTAAACTTGCAGGCAAGTGTGATTTTTTTTTAAAGTAATGTATGGCACTACAATATCTCATTAACTAAAATCTAGCTATCATTGTTGCTTCTGTTTTTGTTAATGCTGAAATCTATAGCAATTGCTCAGTAATTTGATTATTATTGTGCTTGTTATTTAAAGGTCAAGTGTATTTTCTTGAAGTCAATCATACACCATCCCTTTCAAGCTAGCCTACTCACTTTGCATTGTTGCGTCTGCTTGGCAAAGTCCTCAACGTTAAAGCTATCACCTTCCTCGCCCCTATTAGACTTTAAAGATACCCACATAATAGGAAAATGAGAGTTCCACACATATTAAAATGCTCCTGTAATCCGGAACAATGCTTGTAATACATTACTTGCTAACTTTGGGAGAAACAGAACATTTTCTTTAGGAAATATCTCAGTAATGAGGGAGAGGGCCCTCCCTTGAGAGTTCCTTTTTCATCTTCTCTGAGTGTTGACGGGCCCATTCTTGCAAACTAACCGCAGTTATCTTCAGGTGTTGAGAGTTTATGCTTGTAATGGCTGTGCATCCCTCAGGAGACATTGTTTCCCAGCTCTCCTTCCAGCTCTTACATTCTCCTCCCTCATCTTCTTGTTCCCTGAACCTTGTCGGGAATGCCATACACACCTTGTCTGGGACTAAGCACTCAAATGTCCAGTGGATCCACTGGAAAGAAAGGCTTCTTTGGTTAAGGCTGAGGGTAACAATTGTCTAGAGCTAAAACCAGACAAATATAGAAGCTGATTTCAAGCAATGTCAATCAGATAAACAGAATCAAGCCTGCCCCTAATAAGTCTGGTATCTCTTTACCTCCAAATAGTCATGCCACTATTGGGAGATGGCACAACTTGCCTGTCAGGCATACTATTGGGAGATGGCACACCTTGCCTGTCAGGCACACTATTGGGAAAAGGTACACCTTGCCTGTCAGGCACACTATTGGGAGAGGGCACACTTCTCCTGTCAGGCACACTATTGGGAGATGGCACACTTCTCCTGTCAGGCACACTCCTGGGAGAGGGCACACCTCTCCTGTCAGGTTACTGCTATAGTTCATTGACTCATATTTGCATGACATCATTGAAGCCTTTTTTTCCCCTAGCAGCCCACACAGCTCCTTTCAGCACTATAGAGTCTATCAGGCAGAGAAAAAGTTTTCAGATCACTTCCAGTTTGGTTTCTCTATAATGTGCAACCAAAATGTGCAGACACTTTTACTCCCTGTGGAGAGAGTCAGGGAAAGACTGAGCTACGCCTTGAGTTGTGTATCCCCTATTGATCTCATCAGGCTCTAGTGGCTGGTCCCAGTCTAGGGGTGGACCTGGTTAAACTAAATGTGTCACAAGGCAAGCTCTGAAGTCATAACCCTAGGACAGGCACTGCTAAGGAGGGAGAGAGGCATAAGGAGTCGGGTATCTTGCTCATCTCTGCTCTTGTGCCCCTGGAGCCAAACAGTGAAACTATCAAAACAAACGTTAGTGTTGTGAAGAAAATGGCTCTTACTTTACAGGGGTCCTGAAAATACCTGCTCCTCATTGGATCCACTCCAAACTCAGACCTATGACAGCCTGAAACCTTGACCTTAAGTGCCACCAAGGAAATCTAGATTATTCTCAAAAGCTTCATCGTCTGTCCCCTTAATGAAGAGAGAAACTTGGGTGATTTCGAAAACTCCCCCTCTTGTTTCATCTTATATTAACTGGCTCTCTGTTTGGAAATGATTATGACTTATTTAGAGGCTTTGTGGTGTGATGGTTAATATTGACTGTTAAGATGCCTGAATTTAGAAGCACCAACCAGAGACACTTTTGTGCATGTGTTGGAGGGTGTTTGAATAAAGTTTTAATTGATGAAGAAAGAGCTGCTTTGAACAGGAACAGCACCACTGATGAGGTGGAGTCTCAAACTGAATGAGAAGAAGGAGAACTAAGCATTAATATCCTCTCCCTGCCTCCTGACTGTAACACCTTCCCATCCTGCCAAAACAGTTCCACTAACTGGGGACCAAACATTCAAATATATGCAGGCCATAGTACTTAAGATATCCCAACATGTTTTGAATGGCCTTCTCTTTAACCCTATACTACTGTTTAAAACATCACAATGTCTCAGTGTGTGGGTGCACCCCTCGTGGTCCTGAGTTCCTTGCTCGTGCTCTCTCTCCTTCTGCTCCTGATTTGGACCTTGAGATTTCTGTCCGGTGCTCCAATGTGGGTCTCTGTCTCTGTCTCCTTTCATCGCCTGATGAAGGTTAAAATTCCGGAGGATTCCTATATGTTTTTCTTTGGGTTCTCCTTATTTAGCTTCTCTAGGATCACTAATTATAAGCTCAATGTCCTTTGTTTATGGCTAGAAACCAAATATGAGTGAATACATCCCATGTTCCTCTTTTTGGGTCTGGCTTACCTCACTCAGTATAGTGTTTTAGCAAGGAACTCAGGACCGCGAGGGGTGCACCCACACACTGAGACAATGGGGATGTTCTATCGGGAACTCAACCAAGGCCAGCTGGCCTGGATCTGAAAAAGCCTGGGATAAAACCAGACTCACTGAACATAGTGGACAATGAGGACTACTGAGAACTCAAGAACAATGGCAATGGGTTTTTGTTCCTACTGCACGAACTGGCTTTGTGGGAGCCTAGGCAGTTTGGATGCTCACCTTACTAGGCCTGGATGGAGGTGGGTGGTCCTTGGACTTCCCACAGGGCAGGGAAACTTGATTGCTCTTCGGGCTGATGAGGGAGGGGGACTTGATTGGGGGAGAGGGAGGGAACTGGGAGGCAGTGGCGGGGAAGAGACAGAAATCTTTAATAAATAAAAAAAATAAAATAAAACATCACAATGAAGCTGGCTGATTCTGTTCAGAGAAATAGCACTATCTTTGGACATTTGTAAAGTACTCTGACTTCTGGGAAACCGCTGCTTGTGCTGACAGAAGGTCATCAGCCCCGGGCTCCTGCTGTCACACCTCCCATGCCAGCACGGACCACATCCTCTCACTGTGAGTCAAAATAAAATTCCCTTCTTTAAGCTGACGTTATCTGTTATTTTGTCATATCAATAAGAAAAGTAACCAATGAAAAGGAGATAATAATGACAGGATCTCACACCTTTTCATATTTCGCTTTGTTCTTATGTGGAGGCTCCTAGTAAAGAAAAAAGAAGGAGGAGGAGGAAGGGAGAAGAAGAAAGAACAAGAGAAACAGAAGAAGGAGGAGGAGAGAAGGAGAAAAAGAAGGAGCAAGGGGAGGAGGAGGAAAAGGAAAAGGAGGAGGAGGAAGAAGAAGAAGAGGAGGGAAAGGGGGAAAGATGGGTCCTGTTTACATGGCCAAATGGAGCACTACTTTGTGTTTTAACTCCCCTCACACAGTTGGGAACAACTGATAACTAAATTATGAACAATGATTAAAACAGAATATAGAAGAACTTTGAAGCTTACATGCAAGAGAAGACATTCATCAGTTTAAATTTTCTTGGATAAAAATACACTCTTAACTTTCCAAATGAATGAGGCCACCATCTTGAAAATGGGAAATTTCGTGAAGACCAGCAACTGTGTCTCCAAACACTGAGTGTGTGAAGCTACCATGAGAGGCCAATTCTCCTGATATCCAGAACCCAGGTTGAAGGCCAGAACTGCCCAGAATTTCACTTATTATTGTATTACATGGACAGACCCATGACTGAGTGCCCGTCAAACCAACCATCATATCACAGCAAGTCAAACTTTGTTCTGATCTGGCTGATGTTCTGTAGTTGTACCAAAAAGTTCCACAATGGCCTGAAATGGCAGATAACAAAGGTTTATTTATTTGGGGATAAACTCACAGAAAGGGAGGAGATCCGCAGCTCTCTGTGTGTGCTGGGAACTGGAACTGAATCCAGCAGAAAAGGGGGCTGTGCATGCTATTTATCTGCACTTATAGCACGTGAGACCACGCCCAAAGTGGGCCAGGATCTTAAAGGCTATTTTCTGAAGGCGTTTCCACAGCAATGTTTCTGACCCTTATCAAAAGCATCTGAATTTATGATCAGGGTAAACCAAATCGCTCTGCAGAACATTGGACAAAAGAATGGGATAGAAAAAGCTGTCATCTTGGAGCTGATAGATCTGAGGCTTTGGTAATATTTGTGACAACTTAGCTGACATAGGACAACAAAGACAATCATGTCTCACCAGATATAAGTTAGCCACGCAGGTAGTTGAGCTGACAGCGATTATGAATGTCTATCCCAATTAGTAACTATTTAAAAGACTATTTAATAAGGGATTAAATGGGTCTTTGTACACAGTATCTGTCTTAGTTACCATTCTATTCCTGTGATGAAACTTATGATGAAGGCAACTTATAAACTGGGGATTTGTTACAGTTTCTGAGAATTGGTCCATAATCATCATGGCAGGGTGCATGTTGGCAAGAAGCAGACAGGCATGGTGCTGAAGAAGCAGCTGAGAACTCACATCTGATGCACAAGTTTCAGGCAGAGAGAAAGAATAAGCCTGGGTCTGCCAAGGAATTTTGAAACCCCAAAGCCCAGCCACAGTCACACATCTTCTCCAATAAGCCTACACCCCTCATCCTTCCCAAACAGTTCCACTAACAGGGGACTGGACATTCAAATATATGAGCTTATAGAGGCTCTTCTCATTCAAACCACCACAGTACTCAAGCTATCCCAACATGTTTTGAATGGCCATCTCTTTAACCCTACACCTCTGGATGAAACATCACAATGAGTTTGGCTGGTTGGTTCTGTTCAGAGAAACAGTGCTCTCTTTGGGCATTTGTAAATTACTCTGATTTCTTAAAAATCATTGTTTGTGCTTACAAAAGGTCATCAGCACTATTGTCATTTAACACATAATAAACAAACAGAGTTGGGTCTCCCTGGCACTGTCTGCCTTTCTGAGATCAGGTCTAACCAATGCCATTGCTCTGAGGGAACTCTTCAGATCTGAGAAATTGATCACTTACCTAAAATGGTTTGGGATGCACAGTGCAAAGCATTTTATTCCAGAATAATAAAACAACTGCTTGTTTGTTGAACCTCGGGGAATAAAACTCATTACCACTACAATCATTTTCCTTTTGTGCTGTATTTCAGCATCCCACTGGCAGTGACTGATTCAGGAGGCTGGGTAGAATTCAAATTGCAAGAAGCCCAAAGCATTGTGATTCCTTGCAAGGTCAAATATTTGAAGGTATGCACTCCAAGGGTTTACGCTGTTTATATCATTAGTGTTTCCTTGATAGTGCAAGCTAAATTGTTTTCTTGAAGGGAGGTAAGATTCATAAAATCACAATTTTCTCTGTCCTGTGAAGCATATTGAGTAGCTTTTGTGAAGCAAATAAATGGTTCTCACCTCCGATGTTGTGATAAATACAGCGACACTCTGACTTGATGGCCAGCCTCACTCAGGAAAGTGTAAGTGACAAAAATCTTAGGTCTGAGATCCAAGTCCCAGGTTTGGGGTCAGTATATAATGTCACTTTGTTTTGCTGAGTTTTCTTACCTACAAGTTAGGGATACCAACATGGTTTAACTGGGTGGGTTATGGCAGGCTTAATTAATATGATAACAGAGTAAACCTGGGAAATACTCAGCATATTTAAATGTTTGTTTCTATTGGCTGTGTCTATAAAATATGGGGGAAGTCAGGGCTGAGGAAATAGCTCAGTAGTTAAGAGTACCTGCTGTTCTTCCAGAAGATCCAGGTTCAGTTCCCAGCACCCACATGGCATCTCACAACTGCCTGCGTTTCTAGTGGCAGTTAGACAGCCTCTTCTGTTCTCTGTGGGTGCTGCATGCATATGGTGCACCAACATAAATTCAGATACACGCAGACATATGAATTAAATAAATACAGAAACCTTGACATTATAGGAAATACATGGCATATTTAACTCATTCAATACGTTTTATGCAAACTTTAATTAATGGTGGACACATGCCACTAGGTAGAACATGACACACACTCCAAGAAAGTTTAAACATGCATAGTGTTTAAACTCTTAAATATAGGAGGCTTTTTAGTGATGGAATTGGATTTTGTATACAAAATGTACGTTATACCATTCATATGGAACATTAGTGCTACATCAATAAAAGAACAAGAGAGTGAAAGGGAAAAGAAGCAGACATAAGCCAATAGATATAATAAATCCAAGACCCCTAAAGAGCCCAGACAAGCCAAGAGCATGTAGGGACATCTCCTCTTGAGAAGTATTAACACTTGGGTAGAAGCTTAACTGAGAACATGAATCATAGGCATCACTGAGAGAGGGTTTTTCCAGGAATGGCAGATGCAGAGACCCTGCACTGCCTTCTGGGACAGCAAAGGAGTGGGAAGTCAGCTTGAGTGGGAAATGTAAGGTCCTGCGTCTCTTTAATTTAATTCTAGATCTGAATTCTAAATTCTAATTTTTGAAGGCATTGAAAAGTCGTCCAAAACAGGTTTGCGTCTCCCTGGAACATCCCCATGACAGAAAGTACCCTATTCATTGATTTATTTTCTGCTCTGTGGAGGCATGGCGTCTTAAAACTTCAATGGGCATGAGTGCATAAAGATTGTTACACACACATGTAAACACTGTTGGAAACCGTGGATTGTCCTAACTCCAATGGCAAATATCCTGTTAAAGAGGATTGGTGTCTCCCTTTAAACAACACGGGGAGGGCTGTGATGATGGCTTAGTTGGTAAATGTCTTGTCACATTAAGTGTGAAGACCTGAGTTAGATGTCCAGATCTACACACAAAGCCAGGAGTGATGGTATTTTCTTGTAATTTCACTGATAGGGACATGGTGCCAGGAGGATCCAGGACTCCCTGGCCAGTCAGCCTGGTCTAGTTGCTGAGCCTCAAGCCTGGTCTAGTTGCTGAGCCTCAGATTCTAGTGAGGACCGTGTATTCAAAGAATAAGATGGACATTCCCAGAGCAAAACAACCTGAGGTTAGCCACTTACTTCTGCACACAGGTACACATATACATACACCTCTTATGCATGAGTGTGTGCACACACAATACATGTAAAATCCTTGACATAAAAGCTCTATCCAGGGGTTCTGAAATGAAGACCCACAGAAGCTTTGAATCTCAGATAATGCTATGCAAATGTTATGTGTTCACAGACTAGAACACACCACTGGTCAGTGTAGGTGGATCTTACCGAACAGATGTGCTCATTATAGGAGCATTCTTATGCATTCACTATTAAAATCCACACTAACTACAAAGCACTCCTTATGTGCACTAATCAATATCTTTTCACTCCCCCATATAGGCATCTCTCTATAGAAAGATCTTTTTCCGAGCACCCTTCTTGTTGATTTGAATCCTCATAAGGCTTGTTAGCAAAAATTGAATGTGCGAGTTTGACAATTCATCCAGGCAACTGCCAGTGCAGCATTTTAATTATTTCATGTATTTCACAAAGACAGTGTGGGCTGCCCGTGCTCTGCATCTTTGCATCTTTCCAGATCTTTGGCAGGAGAGTTCCTGCCACATCTCCAGCAGATGGCCTGCTGATTTGAGAGTCCCATGTTCACCAAAAATATTGGAATGTGGTAAAAGTTGAATTAATAAAATTATATGCAAACATCCAACACAAACGAGTACTTATGCCAAATTCAATATTCAGTTGGAGCCTCTCACCACAAGAACTTGCCCAAGCTGTAGAAATGTAGTCTTAAATTTTCCGCTGGCCCCAACATGGAAGCCAGATGGCAGATTTTATTTACTCTGGCCCTATTAAGCTAAAACATATTTCTATCCCTATTATCGTGTGCCTCTACTTTAGCTTTCAACGTGAAAGCAAACATGTCTCAAGTATGAACTCAGTGTGGTGATTTGCCTGTCAAGGCACCATGCCCACTGACATCTTGACCTTGGTGCTCTCTGTGGTTATTCTGAATGTACTGGCATTGAGCAATATCTTAGTGTTACCCAACAGACAATAATTTCACCCATGCCTCCCAGCCTCTAGCTGAAGTGGTCAAAGCTGTCTCTAGATATTGCCAAGCATCCCCTAGGCACAGCTGTTTCTTGCTGAGCACTGCTGGAGTTGGGGGACTTCTCTGAAGGAGGCAGAAGCCTGTCCCGCCCTGTGATCCTCGTCCACCATCACCGTCTTGCTGTACCACAAAAGGGCTTTGGCTCACTTCAGGAAAGAAATTTACTAGCTCTTTACAAAGCCTCCACCAATTTGTGGACTAACTCGATCATATTAATCAATAATTCAAATCATAAATCTTACAAATGTTTTAAAGAAAACTGTTTAATTCTGATATTTTGTCCCATTCA
The DNA here is from genome assembly GCF_014885135.2 of Alexandromys fortis. Taxonomy (NCBI): domain Eukaryota; kingdom Metazoa; phylum Chordata; class Mammalia; order Rodentia; family Cricetidae; genus Alexandromys; species Alexandromys fortis. The sequence goes on along the minus strand of NW_026068129.1, from coordinate 912,626 downwards.
TTTCTTTATTTAAGGGTGTAATACAGACTAGGCATAATGTCTTAGGTTATAATCCCAAAACTCATGGGGATGGTGCAAGAAGATTTGGACTACCTATTGAGTCCCAGGCCAGCATGGGCAACAGTGTGATACCCTGTCTCAAAATAAAAAATTCTGCCATGTAGACACACACACTCACACAGTAAATATATGTTGTAATTATATGTATATATTTGTATTTGTGTGTGTTATTTGTATATCTGTGAATATATTTATATTCCATATGTATATGTATTATATGATGGAATCAAGAAGAACGACTTTTCTATATTCCCACTTACTTCCAATTTAACATCTTATATGTTGTATATTGTATGATATTTATGCTGTTACTAGATTTTCAGCAAGATGAGTTTGTTAAGCCCATAGCAGAATGATTCTTCCACTCACAAATGTACAGGAAGGGAGCCATGATCACATCATTGGTAAAAAGTAACTCTGCTGATAGAGAAGAAACTTGAAAGATAGAAATATCACTTAATTTCTAGCTAACCAGAAAACCTAGTTTCCTTTGGAAATTGATACATTATTGCTTCAGGCTCTACACTGTCCAAAGACTGGGAGACTTATTTTTTTCCTTCTGATGGTCAGATTTAGTATTAGAGCCAGACTGCCACCTCCACCTTGTTTGTATAAGGACTAGATTCCAAATCTTCCCTATCTGATAAAGACTTCTGTGAGAATCAGCAAAGGACTTATGTTGCTTTCCTGAGCACTGATTCTCTTCACTCTTCGGTGCCAGGAACCCTGCAGAGAAGTAGAGATTCACAGCTGACTGCACTCTCAGAACATACACCAGCTTAGTCCCAATGCTGTCCTAAATTAAGTGAGAACATTGATGAAAATTAAATCTTGAGGAAGAATGTGTTCTAGGGTCAGAATGTTCCAGTTTGGATTCTGTGGCTGTGATAAAATATCCTGGTGAAAGGCAACCTGGAGGAAGCTGTGTCCTTTGATGAATATTCCAGGTTATAGTCCAGTAGTGCAGGGCATCAAGGCAAGAACCAAACGCACCGCTGTCACAGTCAAGAGAATGAAGGGAGTGAATGTCTGACCTGGGTTCTCTTCTCTCAGCTCACTTCTTCCTCTCGTGCCTCCAGCCTAGGGAATGGTGCCACCCACATTGGACTTGGTCCTTCTACGTTAGTGATGGTGTCCCACAGACATGCCCACAGGCTAAACTGACCTAGACAGTTCTTAATTAAGGTGACCAGCGCAGAGATTACCCAAGTTTCTGAACAAAAGACTCATGTCACTGACTTTTTGTCTGCTCTCTTTCTTATTCAGACTCCATCTTCAAGCCCCAAATGCTAAGAGGAATGAGTTGATAAATTATTTCACACCCAGAAGTCAAGTTTATGACCCCAGTAAAAATATGTGTGCATGTGTGCCCAGAGAGGAGCTACCTCCTCCTTTGTGCCTCAAGCTACAGAGACTATGAGGCCTGTGTCATGAACCAGCTGTGGCTCATGAGCCTTTTACATTTTGGCAATGGATCCTTGCCTTAATGACTACCCCTCATGTTAATAGCTGTATGTACAGCAAGACAACACATTTCGTGCCACTCATAAGAACTGGCGCAACTACCATGCCAAAATAAAATGCTGAGATTGCAGGCCCCGTGAGATTGCGAGGTGTGGGGACTGAAGGGTAGAGAGAGAATAGGACGTTATCCTGAAGCTTCTTAGGATTCCTGCCTGCTTTAGTCAAGAGCAAACTGGTGTCTTTTCTGAAGCCAAATTCGACTTACCCTGTTGCTGCTGCTACTGCTGCTACTGTTGACTCTTCCTCTGATATCAGAACCAGCTTTTCCAGGCTTTCACTGCGGACTCTTTACCAGCTGCTCCGGATTTTTGATACCATGTTGAGACTGCTGAGGTTCCCAGCCGTGGGGACTGCAGAGGCTCCCAGCCTTGCGGACTGCAGAGGCTCCCAGCCTTGGGGACTGCAGAGGCTCCCAGCCTTGGGGACTGCAGAGGCTCCCAGCCTTGGGGACTGCAGAGGCTCCCAGCCTTGGGGACTGCAGAGGCTCCTAGCCTTGCGGACTTCTGAGGCTCACAGACTTGCGGATTGCAGAGGTTCCCAGCCTTGGGGACTGCAGAGGCTCCCAGCCTTGTAGACTGCAGAGGCTCCCAGCCTTGGGGACTGAAAAGGCTCCCAGCCTTGTGAACTGCAGAAGACCCCAGGCTTGAGGAGTGAGAAGCTATGAGTTCTCAGGCTTTCAAGTGAGATTAATATGCAGGATTAATCTAACTGATGAGCCACCCAAGCTCAGGGACTGAGTGACAACCAGATTCTTAGCCTCTGTGGTGTGAAACAACTATCCTTGCTGTTTCAAGGTCAGGTGATTTAATAAATTCTTTTATTTATTGATAAAAGGTTTTATTTTATTTTAAACTATGTGCATATGTGTGTATGGATGTACATGTGAGGCAGTGGGTCTCCTAGAGCTATAGGTACAGGCATTTGTGAGCTCCTGTGGGTACTGGCAGCTGCACGTGAGTCCTCTGGAAGAACATCCAGTGCTTCTAAGCACTGAGCCAAATCTCCTGCTCAAGAAGTTATTCACACACACACACACACACACACACACACACACACTATTGGTTTTGTTCCTCTAGAGAGCCCTTACTAACACGCCCTCAATCCAGGAGGGCGATTCCCAGAACATCTCAGTGGTTTCTTAGAAAGTTGTGATATTTTGGATATCGGTCTGCACTTCTTCTGCTCCCTACTCCTTGAGAAGAAGGCTATGTTGTATTTATGGGTCAGTCCCCAGTGACAAACAAAGCCCTGCCCACGCCAGGGAACTGAAAATAACAGTAGCTGAAAGAAGAAGTGCATAATGAGAGAAGAACAAAACTCAATGCTTAGAACTGGAGCATGCTCAGTGCAGAACGAAGCCCTGTCTTTATGTCATGATAAGTGGATGCACACACACACACACACACACACACACACACACACACACACATAGAGGAGGGGTCAAGCTACTCTGGGCATGCTCCTTTCCCAAGAACGTGTACAGATTATGTAATTTAATAATATGTTAGAACAGCACAGGATAGATGTTAAAAAGTCAGACAGGGGCTCTATTAGCTCTCTACTGTCTCAAGTAGCTTTAATTAAACCCTTGTACATGCTGTTCTTGCTCCTGATGAGAGCCACCCTTAGCCTCATCTCATGGTGTTTTTAATTCTGTTTCAGACTAAGGAACTAGAAGTTAAGTCAACACACCCAGCTCCTCTAGAGGAGTCACAACCTGTACTTTGCAGCATGTAGCCTATGTTTCTATCTCGAAGCACAGCCTTCCTCTTTCCCAGCATACCTTGATCCAATGTGACGTACTTTGCATCTGAACAATTCTTACCTATCTACCCCAAGTCTGGGACTTCCTCTGAATGCCTTTCTAGATTATTCAACTCATCATATCCCTGATCCAGAAGTATCAAAAGAAACTGAGCACACAGGGGAGGCGCCCTACCCCAGTACACCTTTCAAAAGAACTCAAAGGGAAAAGAAGAGATTCATCATGCTCGCCTCTGGGTTTCTCATGTAGTTTCTCATGTATTTAAGCCAAACAAAAAGCTGGATTTCTGTCTTCTGTCCTGTGCTCTTCTGACGTCCTCACTGATGAACTTGCAGACCTTCCTGAGAAATTCAGAGCAATCCTGTTATAGATCTCCTGGCCATCCAGGAGAGAGAGAGCTAAGGGGAAACTGAGGACAAGAGGTGACTTGGGCTTGGCAGCTAATCTTGTCCTTCTGTTTCCTTAGATTAGACACATCCGTGATATATGAAAGAGTCCCAGGGAAAGACAACATGCTTAGGGGTGATAGGGAATTGTCCTGGAGGCCAATGACAAAATACTTAAGTAGTTGCTTTTGCTGGCTGCAATTAATACTATTATTCATACTTAATTTGTTTATCTTTTTATATTTAAGAATTTCATACTTGTGTACAATGAAATGTATTCATATCAACCTCTGTTTCCTTTCTAACTTTATCAAATATTGCCCTCAAATTGCTTTTCCCAATTCCATGTCTTTCTCCATTTTTGATTACTCACTGAATCCCATTAGTGCTGGCTGTACATGCATGACTGTGGGGCCATTCACGAATGCATGGGACTCCTTCTAGTGGTCACTTCCTAACAAATAATGATTCTTCCTCTGCAGAAATGATAGCTGCCAATAGCTCCTCAGTTAGGCCTTGGGTCTGGAGAACATCTACCTCATCGATACTGGAACTATGAATAACTTGATCTTTATAGGTTTTTTGTAGGTAACTACAGCTGCTGTGAGATCATGACTTCAACAGTCATTCCATGATCAGAAGATAATATTTCCACAACACCCTTCCCATTCTTTAGCTCTTTCATGCTTTCTGCTTGCCTTCCATGATGCTCTTTGTGTCTTAACAGTAGTGGGATTAATATAGGTGCCCCATCTTATTCCCATCACTTTAGCCAGTCATGCATTTCTCAGATGACAACTGCCCACTCCAGAAAGAAGCTCCCCTCACCCAGGCCAAGAGCAACCCTGATTTATGAACAGGATTGTTTAGAAGGAACTATGACAGAATATCCATTCAGCAAACTAACAATAGCAAGTTTTACCTTAGAACTTGTGTCTTCCCCAGCATGGGATTTTGACCAAAATTCCCTCCTTTGAACCAGGCCTCATATCTGATCAGAGCACAGCATGGTCATGTCACTAAGTCGCTGGTAAGCACAACCTGCTTGACAGGACATTATATGATGTAGGAGGTTCTTCTGTTTGTGTGTTGCTTTCATTGGTTAATTAATTAAAAAAAAACTGCTTTGGCCTAGTTGATAGGGCGGAACTTAGGTAGGCGGAGAAGGCAGAACTGAATTCTGGGAGGAAGAAAGCAGGGTCGGAGAGAGAGCCGCCATGGAGATGCCAGGTCAGACAAGCTAAATCTTTCTGGGTAAGCCACGACCTCGAGGTGAACACAGATGAAAAGAAATGTGTTAAATCAAGATGTGAGAATTAGCCAATAGGAGGCTAGAGCTAATGGCCAAGCAGTGTTTTAATGAATACAGTTTCTGTATGACTATTCGGGTGTACTAGCTGTGTGGCCAGGACAAACAAAGGACTCCCACTATCCTCGTTACAAGTATACATGTTCCTGTGCTAGGTAAGACCACTGATATTTATTCTCTCCCAGAGCCCATGTATGGAGCTATGTAGCAGGGAAGACATTCCCAGGTTGGTTTGAGATTGATTCCTCTATGTTCTGCCACCAATGTGTGTAGTGTCTTCAGCAATAGGAACTCATCATGTAGTTATGGCTGGTTGCCTAGGGCAATGACAGTAGCTTGCATTGTATTAAAAACCTCTGGACCTCTCTGACCGAGGAAGTGCAGGGAGGTATGTCTAACTTGCACTGAAATTTTCAACATTGTCCATTCAGACAAGCTAATTCCACTAGAAATCTTTTTTTTTTCTTAAGCTGTATTTTGAAATGAGCTTGATAACTACTGAGTTTCCTTAAGGCTTGTTCATACACACTTGGCTTCTATTAACCACCTAATATCTCCTCCTCACTCTACCCCACTCCCAATCCTATTCCTACTTAATCAGTTGACCCTCAATATCCCCCTTCTTTTTGGTTTTCATATGTGTTCTACTATCCCTCAATTTACGTTTTTAATGGGGTTGTGATGTAGTCAGCTTCCATATGGCTTTTCCCTTTAGTTACCCGATGTTTTTGACAAAGCTGTTAAAAATGTACACCGGACAAAAGACAGTATCTTCAAGAGTGGTTCTGAGAAAACCGGGTTTCAGTGTGCAGAAATGTACCAAAAGTCTCATCGCTTACTATGCACAGAACTCAGCTGCAAAGGGATCTTTTTGATGGGTTCTTGGATTCATTTTGCCTGTATGTCACTGAGTATTTTTGCATCAATGTTCACAAGTAAAATTGGCCTCTAATTCTCTTTCTTTGTCGAGTCTTTGTGTGGTTTGAGTATCAGAATGACTGTGGTCTCATAGAAAGAGTTCAGCAATATTCCTTCTGGTTCTATTTTGTGGAGGCGTGGATAGGGGCAGAGGGGAGGTGGAGAGAGGGGAATAGGAGGAGAGGATGGAGGGGAAACTGTGGCCTGGATGTAAAATAAATAAATAATTTTTTAAAAAATCAAAAAGCTACAGCGTTCCAGTGACAACAAACGACATGAGCCCCAACAAGCACGTTCCACAACAACCCATGAGAAGAGACGTGGAGTACCCAACCACAGCAGCCCCCAGAGTATACTGAGGAAGGTTCCTTCATGTGGGTAACCCAAAGTGCTTCCTGCTGGAGGAAGCCTGTGGGCTGGACCGTGGCAGGTGCAGGATTGACAGGGAGGAAATTGAATTGTGACCTTGCATGCTGAACAACTGATCTCTGCCAAGTTACACGGGGAACATGTTCTAGGTGACGATTTGCAAAGATCAAAGCCTACGGTGCAGACCCAGGGGCATGGCCTGTGATTCTGTGGGCAGCATTAGCCCGGGTTCCAACTGAGTCCTCAGTGGCCAGAAAAAACTACACATCCGGTTAAAGAAAGACGGGTTATTTATTTTTATACTACTGAGTTCTTAAAGCTATCGTTTTGATTCATGGTTTTTGTGAGTCTATCTGAGTGTGTGATGAATTTGTGTGTGTATGCCAAGGCTAGAAGATAACAGCATTGAGTGTCCAGCTCTGCAACCCCCTCCTTATTTCCTTGAGATGGCCTTGCTACTGAACCTGAAAGAAAGCTGACCACCAGCAATCCCCACAGAGCCTTCTCTTTATTTATTGTAGCCTGGGGTTGCAGGCTCACACATGGCCATGCCTAGCTTTGAGCTGGGTGCTGAGGCTTTGAACTCAGGTCCTCGGGCTTACATAGCAAGTTTCTTAGCCTCCAAGCCATCTCTCCAGCTCAAGAGGACTGAGTTTTACAAATACAGTGGGCATAATACGGTAAGCCGGAAGTCAACACAGAATAACCCTCTAGATTACATGTAAAGCAGTCTTTGTTTTCAAGTGTGTCTACACAATCTTTGATTCTATTAGTCTGACAGTCTTAAGAAACCACTAACTCAGAGATGCCTTTTACTTTTCTCTGGTAGAAAATTTTATCTGATCTTCAAATTATCGATCTGCATGGTATAAAGTCTCAGGATCTGGTATTTTTGTTTAAAGAAATGTGTCGTTTTATTTCTACAGAAGTAAGAGCCTAAAGCCTTGTGTTCAGGGGAAACAAGTGGAGATTTTTGTAACTCTCCAAGTCAAGCCTGCTTGGCACACACCTGGAGCAGAGGGGTGGCGTCTCAATCACCAACCTTGGGGGCTTTGTCTGTGGCTAGTGTATCAGAACCGGATGCCATCAATCACACCAATTACACCAATTTGCTTGTTGATAACTGTTGTTGTTTTAGAAAACACTAAGCTGCAAATCTAACTAATTTTCTAACCAATCTCTCTGCATCTTAGAAAGCATTAGAAAACATACCCTTTTGTCCAGGGTTTTGATTGCAGTAATCAGTGCCACAAAGACATGGACAGAATGCTACTTTTAACATTTTTAAACACCATGAAAAAGAATCTTTAAGTCGTTATGAATTGTGGGAACTTAGAGCTGTACTTAAGCACTGACATACAAAAGTCCTGCATGCGGAAAACCCGTCCTCTGGATTTTATGCTGTGCTCCAGGAACAAACAGAGTTCTCGACATGGGCTGGCGAAGCCACAAAGTGCTGCTGTTCTGACTGCAGATTGCTTCCTGTGGCCGCTGGAGGAAGTGACCTGGACCCCATGCCTTTGACATTTTTAAGGATTATGACTGCACAGAGAGCAAGAAGGGATGCCTTGTTTCCAAATGGCCCACTTGACTCCCATTGACCTCCACAGATGCTGAAATGACCATGGTCCGCCAGTAACAAGAAGGGGGATGGGCAGGGAGAAAGCTGTGTGTGACCACACAGATGCGGTGGGGATGAGGGGAGGAAGCACACATATTCCACCGCACAGGAAGCTCCCCGGACTCACTCAAGCAACACCATGAACACTGAAAGGATCTCTGGCTTCTCTCCTTCCCAGACTGTGTTCCAGAAACAAATGTGATCATTGACATAGAATCTAATTATAAAAAGGCCTCGGGGGTTAATGATAAACTTTACATTATTTTAAAAACCAAATGTTCCAAATAAAAGTCTCAAGAGTCCTGCCAAAATGAAGCATTTGGTTTGGTAAAATATGATATGATATCTGATACAAACCCCTCCATCCATGCCGCCTGCTGCCAAATCTTCCCCAGGCTTTCAAACTTGTTTCAAGACAGCCTGAGATACTATTTTGCCATAGATATAAGTGGATATGTAATCAATAATTACAGACTAGAGCAGGCAAGAGGAGACAGGTGGTCTCTGGGGCTCATTAGCTACCTAGGCTAGCCGAATTGATCAGCTCCGGGTTCAGCGAGTGATTCTGTCTCGAAATGTCAGGTGGATAGGGATCGAGGAAGAACCATGTGTGTGAACACAAACCCACATGAGCATCTGCACGTGCTCGTAGAACACACACCCAAGCACACTTTCACACACACAGAATGTGTGTGTATTTTCTTAATTCTGAGGGCTACCAGTTTGCACACGTTATCGTCCATCCAATCAGAAAGCATCAGACATATGTAAGTGAAATACTGTCTAATCATTCTCACTGCCTTCATCACTTGCTGTCTGTAGTAACAGGCCATAGATGGAGCAAATGAAGCATCACACACCCTGGAGTCTGTCTGAGAAGCCTGAGGCAGAAATGCCAGCAGGGTTGGGGTCTGCAGCTTCACTGAAAATCACATGCTCTTCAATTTTCATGTCGCAGACGGGGCAAGAAATCTCTCTCTGGGATCTGAACCCCTTGTAATTCGCCCACCCCTTAGAGGGCATCACTTCCTGATATCATTTGGGGTCGGGTAAGAGTTTGATACCAGTTGGTCAGTGAATTCTTTCTTCTCCATCAGTTAAAGAATTAGAGGGCAGGAAAACAGTTTGGGGAAAGATAAGAATGAAATTTACTGAGAAAATAGTCCCAGAAATCGGGAGCCCAGTGACTCTAGGGGGAGGGGTTATATTTTAATCTGGGTTTAGTGTGTCCTACCGACTGATTCCCCTTCTCTCTTTTTTTTCTATTGGCCCAAAATTTTTCTATGTGTCCCATCTTCGAAATGGTTGGGTTCTCTGTCTCTAACCGTACTGTTGATTGGCTGGGATAGGAATGAGGACTCCAGTCTCCTCTGCTCTTTGCGGTGTTTGAAAACATGCTGATGGGGCAAATGGCCATGAGGAGAAGAAAACTTGGTGTCATGAAAACCTCAAACTGGGGTTATTATGTTCCTTTGTCCCCCATCCCAACATGCTCAATTCCAATGTATGAGTTTAGAGGACAAAACTAACTTATGCACATCTTTAATAAGTCAATAAAACTCTATGTACATCTTTCATACGTAAACAAAATGATTCCAATGTTGTTTTACAATACAAAATTTAAGTGAGAGGGGCTCACAATTTTTTGATATTTTAATAATATTCAAGCACATTTCTATCCAAGGAAAACAATGAGTTAACAGCCCCTTCTTCTTCTCTCTGCTCAGGTGTCTGCCCTTCTGAAAATTTGACCCCTCAGATAATCAATCACCATTGTCTCCTTTTCTTCCTTGTCTGTCTCACGGGGCTAGGATTCTTATAAATGAGCCTTCCTTCCAGACTAGAAGCTTCGTGGGTGGCGGCTGCACCCTATTCTAGTCATTCTCTAACCCCCTAGCATTTATAAGCTATTACAGGATGCAGTAAATATTGAAATTAAATCTAAAGACAAACCTACCAGTTCTGAAGGAAAAACAAGTCAGAAGTGAGGGAAGAGGAGATTCATTTTAGGTTGAAACGTAGCAACAGGCCCAAGCCGGACACCACTTTTAGACTTCACAGATAGAACATTGACCTTTTCCACTAGCATCAAGAGTTAGGAGGGACAAGGAACTCTGGCTGTAAATCTGACATGAGCCAAGGATTCACTCTTTATAATGTCTGTGAGCTAGCTGACAGTGTACAAACCAGTGGGGAAACCTCAGCAAACTTAGGGCATTGCTACAATCATAGTGAGCATTCAGAGGGCTTTCTGTGAGGCTCAGAGGTTGAGAGCAGGCACACTCACGGGGGCAGATGGCAGAAGAATTCACTTATGTTTCTGGGAAAGTTCAGAGGATCTTCAAAGCTAAGGGGGCATCAGTCTATGCATGGAAGGATAAATAGGTCACCACTAGCATAGAGGAAGTGGCTGTTCTGTAATGAATAGATGGGGCAGAGTGGACCAGAGGACAGAGCTGAAGATGGCCAGCAGCGGAAGATGGAAAGGGTCATATCAAGGTCATAGCTGATGTCCTTTCCTTCAGGGATGGGGGTTATTTGAGGTCCTAAGCTCCTGGGCTTGTAGGGGAACCCAAAAGTTCCTATCTCAATGGACACTCTTGCTCTTCCCTCAGTGCCTCCTTGGTCTTATTTCTTACCTAAACCAAACATCATCTAGCCTGGCTTCTTTTTGAAAACCAGTGTACAGTCATTCGAGGACATCCTAGAAGGATCGGTGGCAAACACTGTGCTTGGTAGTGTGTGTGTGTACTTGTGTGCGCACATGCATGTATGATAAACTTCTTGTTCAAACCCACCAATCAGCTGCAGACTAACCTTCCCTCCCTGGAATTCCCCTTGTCATGCTTCTCGGAAAATCACCATTTTACTGAGTGGTGGACGCTCGCGTGCTGGAATTTCTGCTCTCGAGAAATACACCCTCTTGCTAATTGCATACTTGAATGGAGATCTTTCGCAGGACAACTCGTGGACCCTAACATGACACCCTGAGTGAGAGGAGGTGACAAGGACAGCCTAGGGTGCCAGCTTTGAACTCCCATGTGTTTGAGGCAGAGTCTTTGTTCTTTACTTGCTGTGTTTAGCTGGCCTTTAAGATTTGGGGTATTCTCTTCCCTCTGTGTCCTATCAGGCCATAACAACCCTGGGATTCGTCATATCGGGTACCACATCTGACTTTCCACGTATCCTGGGAATAGGGATCCAGGTCCTTATGCATGTGGCTAATAGGTCTGGGGATGGGGAGTTCAGAGCTCTTCCTCAGAAGGGACGGTGAGATGAACAACTTTTTTTGTTCCTGGTCCCCTCATCTTGGGCCTTTGCTGCTTTTGCCTCCAGAGAGAGAACACCCTCTGGTGTGTCAGGACAAGGCAGACATGCCTGAAGTCCTTTGAGACACTTGATGGGTATCACGGCTCTCTCTCTGTAACAGGCAGCTGTTTGTGTGATGTACTTTTCTTTTACATAATAGCATGCCTCCCTCAGATGAGCGGAAACTGTAGAGTGCTGATGAAAACTGATTCTGCTATCACAGTCTCTGAAACACTGAAAGCAGCCTGGCTTGCCACACACGGCAACAACCCACGCTAAGAGGAGATGGCCGCGTCAGTTTCAGATCAGAGCTGGTCGTGATTCCAGTCGGATGTTTTTGGGATTAGCTGAACTTGGGCAAAAGTATGAAAACAGGAAAGAACCACTCACTGCCTAGCCCTGGTGCTCAGAAGCCAGGGACTGTAGCAGTCATTCCTTTCTGTTCGGAGAGCTGGATTGTGGGAAAGGATAAAAGGGAATTTTAGTATTCCCCATTTCTAACTTCATGAGTATTTTTAATCTTGAAGCACTGAGGTCATTCTAGCATAGAAAAAGAAAAGACATTTGAACTATAAAAGATTCCACACAGGGCTTTCAGGCCAAGCAAACTGATCAAATCGCTGGTCAAGCTGAATGAGTGTAGGTCATTAAGAAGGACCCTGGTGTTGGGTGAAAGTGGCAACCCGTCTTAATTGCTGATTACAGACATCAGCTGGGGAGGGCCACATGCTGAGACCTGGGCATCTTGCTACACACTCATTCACTGGGGGCTTCTCCAATGACTGGTATAGCAACCGTTTTACTTAGCTAAGGGATCAAGCCCTTCCTGTGTATGAGCACATCATGCACATGCAGAAGCTGTATCATATATGTGTATGTACAGAGCAGCAGAAAAAAGATGAGCATGCCAGTAACACATGAACCAAAACACATCGGATGATCGGGGCGTAACAAAACACCAGGCTAACAAGAGGGTTTAGAAGGGTAAAAGGGCCTGCTGCCAAGACTGACAGACTGAATTTCATCCCTAGGACCTACAAGGTGGAAAGAAAAAAGTCTCCTTCAAGGCTGTGCTCTCATCTCTGCATATGTGCCATGGCAAAGTAAGCACACACACACACACACACACACACACACACACACACACACACCCCAAATCTAGTGCATGTATAAAACAACTTTTGGAAATGAACTCATTGCCTTTCGTTGGGCAGTGGGTTAATGGGTTTTTATGTCCTCTTCATATCTTGTTATGTTTTCTATTCCATAATGAATAAACATTCTTAGTTTTTTTTTTCAGTTTTCCTTACATGAATTATTTGGGCTTCTTTGTTCTACCTGCTTATTTTAAAAGTGTAACTGAACAGCTCCTGTCCTTGTGAGTGACAGCTGTCACAGGATAGCAGATCTAAATGCCTAACACTTATGTGATTCATCATTGAGTCTAGGTTACCCCAGAAGACCAATATTTCTCTTTCTTATCTGTATTTAAGCAAGCATCCACTCTCCCTGTTCTTCCAGTATTTTTAACCTTGTTCAACACCGAGCACCTAAGCACACTGTGTGGTATTGAATTTGTCGTGTGGAAGGTCTTGGAATTGATGCTACGCAGCACTAGATTCTCTCTTAGGAGGCAGGAAGTGGTGTGTGGGGACCTCCCCAAAGACTGAGATCACTTAGAAAACAGTTAACATCCCCTTCATCTCGTGTGTCCCCCAGAGTTAGCAGGTGATTCGTGTCATTGGATAACTTTCATTTGGGTGCACTCTCAAAGCCTACTGTGGGCTCCTGGGGAGAAAAGTCTAACTTCTTGCTCTGGAAACTTCTAAGCCAAGAAAGTCCCATGTTTCTTCTCTCTTTGGAAGTTTTCAGAGGCAATTTGGCTGGATGATTACTCTAGAACCAAAGTCCAAGGCTGGTCCCTTCATTTTTGTTTGGAGCCTGGTTGTCCAGCAAACAACATGCACCAGGTCAGCTTAGGACAGGGAGAGTCAACCTTCCTCCTTCCTATTCTGTCTCTGCATCTTCCCCTTGGTCCATGGTACTTAAACTACAGTAAGCTCTGCCAAGTACTTATTCATTGTTCTGTGGAATCCAGCAGTCTGGGATCCAGAGGCTCCATAATCAAGGATGTCTACAGTGACTCAGGATGGGGCATACTTTGCAGCTAATGTTGCCTGTGATGGCATTGTCAGAAGGGACGTCTGTGACTAGAATGACAGAGAAAACAGCTATAAAAATGGACCATGGATACCAGTCCTCAAATCAGTGCAATCTTTTTTAGCCTGTCTAAACAAGACCCAGAGCTACAACAACCCTTTTTCCACTGAGGCTGGCTTGTCAGTCACTCCCACCCAAGCCTTAGCAGAGTCCCAAAGCAGCTTTTTTATTAGCCAATGGTAACAAAACATATTCACAGCACACAGAGGGGAATCTCATATCACCTCCCCTTTTCTGTCTAAATAAAAAGGAAGGTTTTAACTTTAACATAGTAAAGTTTCATGTAACAAAACAGTTATCAAGCAAGAATTATAGTTACAATATTTATATCTATTTTATCTTTTATCATAACTAAGGAAAACTGTAATTATACCTATCTACTTTCCATCTTCATTGAAGACTCCAGAAGGAAATAATATTACCTAAGTTAACAGAAAGTATGTGGAAGTAACTTCCAAAACTCTAGAATTGACAGAGACATCTTCCTGCCTGGACAGTCACCCGAAGTTCTTCTGTAACATTGGAGCATCCATCTTCAGCCTACAGGCCCATAGTATCTGGCAGACTTTTCCACAAAGTAGGAAATTTCAGAGACAGTTCCACCTATATTGGCAGTTTGTTAGTCACTTCCTTTTGTATCCTGCAAAATGTCTGATAGTCTGTTTCATAAAGCAGGAATCCCAAAGGACTGTCTCACCTTTAGGCAAGTTTAGCAGTCTTTGTGTGTGTGTGTGTGTGTGTGTGTGTGTGTGTGTGTGTGTGTGTGTGTGTGTGGAATCCCCCATACCCTCCTACCTGTGCATTCCTAGCAGACCCGACCCCGCCGCCTGCCCAGGTGGGGAGTGCTGAGCCACAGGCATGGTCTCAGCTTCTTTCTTCCCAACCCTGAGTGGGCACACAAGCACCTAAACCCAAAGTGGGTGGCAGGCATCTGTCCCAAATGTTCGTGGGGTGCCATTCTGTAGGCGGAGGCTGCTCGTTCATTTCATTCTACCCAGACCCAAAATAATCACACAGAAACTATTTTAATTGTAATTCTGTTTGTCCAATAGCTTAAGCCTATTTCTAGCTTGCTATTACATCTTAAATTAACCCATTTCTATTATTTTATGTATTATCACAAGGCCTGTGGTTTGCCAGCAAAGTACCAGTTGTCTCCTTCAGCGGCTACATGGCATCTCTCTTACTCTGTCTAATCTCTCTCTCTCTCTCTCTCTCTCTCTCTCTCTCTCTCTCTCTCTGTGTGTGTGTGTGTGTGTATATGTATATATGTATATATATATCAGATTTCCTATCTTGTTATATTGTGCCCTGCTATAAGTCCAAAGAAGCTACTTTATTAACCAATGGTAGTAAAACATGTTTTATTCACGTCATCACAGAATACAGAAGGGAATCCTACATCACAAACATGACTTATACACACATATTCATGCACACAAACACACATGCAAACATTCATATATATCCATGCATGCACACACATACACACAAAAACACACATAATTTAAAATGAGAAACAAAAAGCTGGCGCTATGGCTCAGTGTTTAAGAACACAGGCCAGTTTTACAGAGGACCTGGATTTGGTTCCCAGCACACACATGGTAGCTCCCAACCATCTTAACTACGATTCCAAAGGAACCGACACCATCTTCTGGCCTCTACTGGCACCAGATACACATGTGGGTGCACATACGTACCAGTAGGCAAATCACACATACACTGAATGCAACAAAACTTTATGTCATAAGAATGTACGAACATAACAAAATTTTAAGTCTTTCTGACATTTACAGAACGCTGTTTTGCTGGTCGTCTAGACCTGACTGCTTCACTAAATATTGTCGATGCCAACGCTGCTCATCGCTGCAGCCGGGCCACACTGTCTTCTCCTGTGTATCAGACCTTGTGTTGACAGCTACCATTTGTATTTCCATTCTCCTGTTCACTTGGGCCCAATACTTACCTCTGGGCAAGCTCCCACAGGGAACACATTTGGGCACATCCTACTTGTAAGTGTGCAAAGTTTATATCTACCAAAGTGCACCCTTGGAGTCAGCTTTCAGGGAAACTTCAGCTCCATACCATGCTCTGTTAACACAATTCCTCTGAATTTCTCAGAGGAAGTTCCTTCTATGAGCGCTGGGGTTCTCAGACCTCTGATTACTTCTGCCCAGTGTCTGCAGGAGAGCAAGATAAGGCTGTAGAAGTCGCATGCATCTGACTGGAGGAGGCCATGTGCTTGACACCCACACACTACTCTGTAAAATATCAATGTCGTTCCTCAGTAGTCACCGGACCAGTGCTGCAGCCCACCCAGAGCTCTGCTGATCTGATTACATTTGAACCTCCTTTCAGGCTGTTGTTTGTGTCTGCACTTTTCATGGCTTTAAAGTGTTTTTTTTTTTTATGTGTATAAGTGTTTTGTCTGTATGTATGTCTGTGTAGCATGTGCAGGCCTGGCTCCTGAGCCATCTTTCCAGCCCCGTGTCTGCCTTTTGGAAGGATAGCATTTTTTCCTAAGGGGTGTTTTGTTGTAAGGGTTGCATATTTTTTTGTGATATACTGCTAAAATTCTTCCTCGTTCAGATAGTCCCTGTGTGTGTTTCACAATATGTTTCTCTAAAGTTTTTTTTAACAGCTTCATCATGGCATGATTGCTATACAATACACCCAACATATTTCAAATGTATCATCTGACAAGTTTTGACTCATCTGTGAAAACATGAAGCCATTAACAAAGTCAAGATTTGAACAATTCATTATCTCCCCTCCCTCCCACCGCTCCAGCCTCAGCCAATGAGAACATTGTAAGCCTATAGATTTAATTTGCATATGCAGAACGTTCTAGCCACATTATGAGGGCTGTGTTTCTTACAGAGTTGGAGCTCTTTTCTTTCTGCCTAGTTAATTGAGAATTAATCCTATTGTTTGATGCAGTTACTAAATTCACTTTTAGTTCATTAAATGGACCTATAAGAATATGTTCAGTAACTCGTCACTTCAGATCCATTTCTGTTATTTCTGGTTTTTAGTCATGAAAAGTAAAGCTGCTTTGAACATTCAAGGGTTTGGACGAGCATGCCCATATACGTTAAATTCTCTTTGGTAGCTTTTTAAGAGCAGACAAGTGGAAGTTTAAAGATACAAGAAAATGCAAAATAACATCCTACATTTGTTCTTTTAAAAATTCATGAGCCAGAGTTTGGGAGTTCTGTATTCATTTCCTAGCCCACACATGTTATGGCTAGTATCTTAAATAATTCCTCTCCATTCTTGCATTCTAATAAACAGTCTCTGTGGCAGACAATTCTCCCTTCTAAAAGGTCCATGATGTCAAACAACATTCCGTGTACCTATTGGCTACATCTACTTCCTTGGGCTGAGGGCACATTTAAGTAGTAGTTCGACTATTTTTAAAAATAGTTGTGGTATCTAGTTAAGTTTTTGAGCTCTTTAGTCTCATGTGGGTAAAAGGCTTTCTCTGATACATCGTGTGTGATTATTTTCCCTCCTGTGGCTCCTCCTTTCATTCTCTGCAGAGTTCCATGGGCCCCAACTTGTTCTTCTGCATGTTTAGATAAGGTGGCGAAACACATTTATCTGGCATTGCGGATTCCCTCCTTTTGTTGAACATTTGTTATCATAAAACTTTTCTTTCACATAAAAAAGTAGAAGATATCTTTATTTGTTCCTAGGCCTTTGAAAGATGCTCTCTTCGCTAAAACAAAGACACTTAGGCTGGCTAATGGCCAGCGTGTTTCCTCATGGTTCCTTAAGGAAGCATCTCCAAAGAGCTCTGGCTTCTATTATTTCAAATTAAACATATTTTCCTTATCTCGAACTTGTTTTTCTACACATAACTGACCTTGGACTTTTGGTTACTTTTAAGATGTTTTATTCTTCAATCTAAGGACATTGCCACATGCCTAATCATAGTTTTCTTCTCTTTTATTGTGCCTGGAGAATGCTAGGGGTCTCAGATGTGTGAGTTCTTAATTATCAAACAATTTTCCCGTGTACTTTCTAGCCCCCCTTCTTCAAAGAATCTGTGCCCTGGTCATTTGAGACGGTGCTGCTCACTGTTCAGCAGCAGACAGGCCCTTTTCTGAGCCCTTTGCTCTTGCATGTCTGTTCTCATTGTCGGAGTGACCTGCCCTCTGCAGCTAAAATTCCATTCTTATTCCTATCTCTCAGATGTTCATCTTAGATACTGGCATTTTCGACTGTTTGTCCTCCTCTGTCAGTCAGTTTTGATCCTCTCATTTGACCTTAAATGGATAGATTCTTTCCTTTTGCTTTGTGACTGGGTATGTGGCCAGTTTCGGAGGAAGTCGTGTGAGCTGCTGAGAAGAGGGTTTATTCTTTCTTGTTTACCTAAGTAAAACAGTCAGTAGATATTTGCTATGTCCATTTGGTTTACAATGTCTGTTAGCTCCAGCATTTCTTTCTTTAGGTTTTTGATGGATGCCCTATCTATTAGTGAGAGTATGGTACTTGTGTGTATTTGGGTATGCATGCTCCCATGTGTGTGCCGGTGCATGTTCACATGTTAGTAAGAATGTGTGGTGGTCATAATAAGATGCCCATTGTCGTCTTTACTAGACCTCGAGTGTATTTAGTGACTCAAGGTCTCTCACTGGACCCAGAAAGCCATGGGCTCAGCAACTCTAGCTAGCCAGCTTGTCCGAGGGACTCAATCTCCACCTTCCCAACCTGGGGATGACAGGCCCCCACCATGCTTTCCTGGCTCTTCTGGGCTTTGGGGATCTGAAATCTGTTCTTTAGTGCTTCCGTGGGAAGCATTTTTATCTACTGAGCCATCCCCATACCCCCGTTCTATTTTTAATTTTAACAATTCCATCTCTATATTTCCTTTTCTGCTATAGAACAAGACACAGGCATACACTCTGATACTTTAAAATATCTTAACACAGGTCATCAGTCATTTCTAAAGTTTCTGCCTTGCCCTCCAGCATAGATAACAAAAAGCCTCCTGACGTTATATTGTATCATTTTTCTTACCCAACTCTGGCTCTCTGTGCACCTGCTTTTACTGATGCAAAGGATGGCACAAGACTGCATTATTTTAATTTATCTCAAAATGTCCATTCATTTGTTATATCTACATAGATAATTGGGGGACAGTCATGATTTTGTCTCCTTATTGGGGAGACAGATCACATCTACCTTTTCTTATTAGACTGGAGATGCCCATGTTACAGACCTTGTTTCTAAACTTCGTTTTAACTTGAGATATGGGATCTCACTTTGCTTGGTCTAGGCACAGTTAGCGTGTAGCACACTGCTCATGTTTGGGTCTGTCTGACATCCTGTATTTCATTATCCCCAGAAATGCCCTCAGATATTTCATTTCCTTTCATCTTTTTAGTCTCTCCGGGAATGCTGGGAAATGTCCCGTAGCCCTTATCCCCCTCATCTCTTCAACTCTCCCTCAGGTTGTCTGACTCATAGCTCTGGAGCCACCTGTGAACCTGGCTTTTACCTTTAATTTAATCATCTGGTTAACAGTTAATTGAGTTACTGTATCACACGTTATATTAGTTACTTTTCTGTCTCTATGCTAAAACACTATGACCAAGGCAACTTACAGAAGAGGAACGGGTTTGTTTTGGCCTTTATATCAGGATGGTTAGGATTCATTTTGGCCCGAAGACATGGCAGCAAGCAGTAGCTATGAAGGCAGAAACAGGAAGCTGAGAGCTCTCACATATTGAACTCCAGACACAAATGTAGTTGTTATTTTTTTATTCTTTTGCTTTTCGGGGGGGGCCACCACTTAGTAGTTCCCCAATAAATGCATGGAGACTTATTTTTAGTTATGAATGCTGGTCTTCAGTTGACTTGTTTCTAGCAAGTGTTTCCTAACTTATTCTGTCTACCTTTTGCCACTGGTCTTTTATCTTTCTCTGTTCTATATACCTTTCGTGACTTCTTACTCATGGCTTGTCATGTGGCTGGATGACTGGCTCCTGGCGTTCTCTTCTCTCTTTCTCACCCCATCAATCTCCTCTTCCCAGATTTCTCCCATTTATTCTCTCTGCCTGCCAGCCCTGACTATTTCTCTCCTGCCTAGCTATTGGTCATCCATCTCTTTATTAAGCCCATCAGGCACTTTAGGCAAGCAAAGTAACAAATGTTCACAAAGTTAAACAAATGCAACATGAAAGAATGTAACCCTTCTTTGCATTATTAAACAAATATTCCACTCCGTACAAGAATGTAACGCATCTTTGACTAATATTCCACAGCACACAAACCAGGGAGAATGAATAGGAAGTGATGAGGAGTCAAAGACCTGGCCCCAGAGACAAATTTCTCCAAGCAGGGACACACCTCTTAGTCCCCACTAAACAGGGCTTCCAACTGGGGACCAAGCATTCAAACATCTGAGCTTCTGGAAGACATTTTCATACAAACCACTATACCTATATTTGTGTGAGTGTGTGTGTCTATTGGACAAACAGATACAATTCTATATGGAAATTTTCTTTGACTACATTCCAAAGCTATTTTATCATTGCAATAGTTCACTGTTGGTCTCTGAATTCACTTTTTCTCAAAAGCATACAAACTGACTGCACAATATATAAGCACCCCACTTGAGCCATCAGGTATCAGTAACAGGTGAGGCCAGTTGTCCAACCTTTGATTGTGTTCCTCTGCATGTGGTTAATTTTATCATATGGGAAACCAGATACTTTAGTTTTGGACTTATTTTCTCAAGGGAGAATTAAGTTTGAAACAAATGTTTTTATATATTTTATTGATTTTTATTGAGCTCTACATTTTTCTCTGCTCCCCTCCCTGCCTCTCCCCTCCCCTTCAAGCCTCTCCCAATGTCCCCATGCTCCCAATTTACTCAAAAGATCTTATCTTTTTATACTCCCCTTGTATATTAGATAGATGTATGTCTCTCTTAGAGTTCTCTTTTTTGTCTAGGTTCTCTGGGATTGTGATTTGTAGGCTGGTTTTCTTTGCTTTATGTTTAAAAACCACTTATGAGTGAGTACATATGATAATTGATAATTGTCTTTCTGGGTCTGGGTTACCTCACTCAAAATGATGTTTTCTTTTTTCTTTTCTTTTCTTTCTTTCTTTCTTTCTTTCTTTCTTTCTTTCTTTCTTTCTTTCTTTCTTTTTTTCTTCTGAGAAATCGACACACTGGCATCCAAAGGGGCTGTATACCAGGTTGCATTCCCACCACCAACTCAGAAGTGTTCCCTTAACCCCACAACCTTTCCATCATAAGTTGTCATCAGTGTTTTTGATCTTGGTCATTCTTACAAGTGCAATATGATATCTCAGAGTTGTTTCGATTTGCATTTTCTAATGACTAAAGATATTGAGCATTTCCTTAAGTCTCTTTCAGCCATTTTAGATTCCTCTGTTAAGAGTTTTCAGAGTAAAAATTTTAATACATAACAAATAGAATTAACATGGGAATTTAGAATTGGTTGTTGATTTTTTAATTCCTATATGTTCCACAAACTCATCATTGAACATTTAGAAAGTATGCTACATGGAAATGCTGCCAAGTGCTGTACACAGTAATATATATTTCTTCATCGGAGTACCCAAAACCTTTTCCACGTGCTGTGTCTCACTAGCTCTAGAGGGGACTGAAGAATCCTTCCTGTGGAAGAAACGGGCTATAACCTTGAGGACATTGTGACCTCTCAATGCCTGGGCAGTGCACGGGACATGATTCTGCAGCTCATCTAAAATGGAAGACTCCAAATCCTGGTACTTAGTGGACACAGCTAAGCATTATTTATATGGAAGCATGCACCAATCTAAGAGTAAAGTACGATATAGTGAAAGAAAGGGGGCTCAACTAAAAGCATTTATCCTTTGACATAACTGCCTGGAGGGCACTGACAAGGGGCTATTCTTCCTCTCTCTACAGACAGTAAACCACACAGCAATGACTGCCTAACCTGCCACAGAGATCCTAGTGCGCCATTAGATGTCCACAGAAATAAGCCTCACTGTAAATTCCAAATGATTTTGTAACCAGTAGACTGACTCACGGAGGGAGTGACTGTTCTCCTTTTCTGTCTGTCCCTCCTTCCTGCCACAAGGTGAGATCAATGGTTCGGTCTTCAGGGTCCATCAACGAACCACAAATATGGACATGCGATGTCAAGCATAGTATGATGTCTGGGTCTCTGGAATTTCCTGGAGCCCGCTCCACTGTCCTGCATGTCTCACACCAGCCTTCCCCTTTATTCATAGTTACGAGTGACTTTCAAGGGAAACAGCACCCACCGTGGATGGTGGAGGGATGCAGAGTGCATGGAATAGATTTTCAGGACCACGATGGAGAAATAGAAATTACTGTGGACAGCGCTTGGTAACCCACGTAGGATTTCCATGTGATGTACTTTCTAAACGTACCATGATGTGCTCGTGGAACATAGAGGAAGTTTTAAAAATCAACAACCAATGCCAAATCTCCATGTTAGGTTCTATTTGTCAGCTATTTGTTGTGGATCATAAACTTTTGTCCCAGATGTTGCTGTCAAATACTCAATTTCAGAGCTTAGTAGAAGGAAAAAATATTTAAAAGGAAGATAAATGAATCCAAAAGCTACGACTTTATAAAAGTTAGTGCTTTGCTCTTGTCTAAACATTATCATCTCTCTGCAGTTTCATTTTTATGATAGTCTAAACATGGCCCCCCCCACTCTATGTTAATTTTTTCATCATGAATGGTAGAGCTTTGAAGCCTTAAGCCATCCCCCCCTTCTCCCTCTGTGGACTGAACCTCTGAAGGGCAGTTTCTCTGGAGGCATCTGCACCCAGCTTCCTGTGCTGTGAATGAACAGCAAGTGAGCCTCTGGTCTCTAGAAACTGATCTCATTAGTTCATGATGCATGCATGTCCCTGCTCTTGTTCCCACCTCAACAGTCACATTCCTTATAAGATTTCCTCTGCTGCTGTCCCCAGCTGACAGGTAGAACCTCGCATGTGCCACGTGCCTCATATTGGCAAAGTCACCATGTGTGCACAAGCATGTAAAATCTGCAAAATTGTGAGAGTGACCACATCTGTAGAGTCATGTGACTGAGATCGGTATCTTCAGCCAATTACGACTTTCCATGCAGTGAAGAACCTTCTTTGAAATCCTTTGTGATGACAATAAGCAGAGAGAGGGAGAGAGAGAGAGAGAGAGAGAGAGAGAGAGAGAGAGAGAGAGAGAGAGAGAGAGAGAGAGGCCTTTGTAAGACTTTGATGAGCAAAAGCTCTTGGGGCTGAAAGATGCTTAGTGTTAACCTTGTGTATTCTGCCAACATTGGAAGACTAGAACACCGCAGGAGTTGGATTATTTCATCCTATCAATACCTTCTGGAGAGCACATTTAATTAAATTGTTCTGTCTTCTAGGCAACTGTGTTATAAACTAAAAATCTAAACAGAGAAAGGCTAAAGGTATAGGACAGTGAGCATTTTTTCTTATCAGTGCTATGCATGTGCCCATGAGTAAAGATGTGTTCTAGGAGACAAACTGCAATGGTGCTGTCTAACGGAATTTCATGAAGACAGCTTTTCTCTACCAAGAGTGACCTGTATGGCCTTGATGGGATCATAAGATGGGCAGCCAGTGCATCTTTGTGCCTCCTACATCCACTAGGGTAAAACAATTATTTTACATTTTATAGAACTGCTCTTTGAAAAATGATACACAATTAAAATACAGATAAAAATCATCAAAGTAACCTAAAAGGCATCAAACCAGTCAGGAAGCATTGTTTTTGATTACTCTAGATTACTCATCAAGACTGTGAGGCTAGAGCTTTTCACAATACCAAGACCTCGATGGGTTTTCTAAAATCTTGTTGAGCTCAATGCTGAATACAAATGTAATGGTGGGACAGCCTGCTGGCACCTCCAAATGTGCACCAGGAAAGTGTATACAGACTTCACAATCGCTCTGCCCTCATTCAGGGAAGCCTGGACTCAGGCAGATCCTTGTAGAACTTTGTTATGCATGGTTCTGTGTCAGACCTCAGGTTTAGGTCTCTTTGGGCGCTAGTGATACATAGGTAAAAGGAGAGTTATTAATCCTACTGCTGCTTGCTACCCCAACACTGGGTTGGGGTGCCTTAAAGATAAGACTTTCAGGGGATGGAGAATTGTCTTATCAGCTAAGAGCACTTATTGGGATTAGCACAAAGACCAGGGTGGCCTCTCATTATCCTTTAAATGACACAGGCAGTGTGGACACCGAGTGGAGCATTTTCTTTCATGGATCTCTTGAGTATAGTAATTAAAACTTAAGACATAATTTTGGCTCATAAATTTGTCCCAAGCCCCAAATGGCAGCTCACAACTGTCTGTAACTCCAGATGCAAAGGATCGTCTAGCCTCCACAAGAATGACATGCATGTGATTTACCAACATACACGCAGGCATGCAAATATATTTGCACATAAAACAAAAATAAGTAAACAAGAGAAGGGGGGGAGGAAGAGAGAAGGGAGCTTCTATGATCCTGTGGCCTGTGAGCTGAAGTGCAGGCTTTGTGGAAATCCATGTCTATTCAGAAAAACTGAAAGACTCCATTTTCAGACTGAGACATTTGGAATACTTTTCTCAAGGATGAGAAAAAGAATCCGAAGGTTTCAGTGGCTACCTGTGACAGTATGAATGGTCTATGATAAAATTCCAACCTTCATGCAAATTTTAGTATTTAGGAAAAAAAATTTATACTGTGTTTGTAGTGTAAGAGCCAAAATTATGTCTTAAGTTTTAATTACTATACTCAAGAGATCCATGAAAGAAAATGTCCCCCTTGGTGTCTGCACTGCCTGTGTCATTTAAAGGATAACGAGAGGCCATCCTGGTCTTTGTGCTAATCCCCCTTTTGCTGTAAATGTCCAGGAGGGCAGGATTTGTGGGTCTATATGTGACAGATATATACCTTGAGCTCTTTGGCTCAAAAGGGGTTCCTGATAAAGTACAAAATAAGCACACTGCTACTGAATTTGTTTTTATTGGTGTAGTCATTTGAAGGAGAATGGCTCCCAAGGGCTCATATGGTTGAATGCCTGGTCCCCAGCCAGTGGAACTGTTTGGGAAGAGTTTGAAGGTATGGTGTTGTAAGGGGAGTTGCCTCAGTGGGGATGGGTTTAAAGGTTTCAAAAACTCATACCAGGCCACCTCTCTCTCTCTCCCTCCCTCCCTCCCTCCCTCCGCCCCCCTCTCTCTCCCTCCCTCTCTCTCTCTCTCTCTCTCTCTCTCTCTCTCTCTCTCTCTCTCTCTCTCT